>NC_033799.1:32099785-32115795 GCF_001876935.1 Asparagus officinalis | reverse complement strand
CTTTAGTGGATCCGCCATCTCATTGGAGAGGATAGGCGAATTGAATGTGTTTGTCGTGATGTGAACGACATTAGTGGCCATCTCATTAGAAAAGATAGGCGAATTGAATCCCAACAGAGGCTTTCGCCAGAGCGGGTAAAGGAGGAACAGTCTAGCCTCGTGTACCAGTTAGAGGGTGTGAGGGCCAGTTTAAACTCTTGCACTCGTGGGAGTTGGTGAAGGAGAACTTATGGGTAGTACTTCTTCAGATACTTGCCGTTGATGGGCATCATGATCTTATCACCATTCGGCTTGACGAGGCGATAGGCGCCGTTCGAGTAGACTGTCTCTATCATGAACGGTCCTTCCCATTTGGACTGGAATTTCCCCTTCTTCTTGGAAGTGAGGATCATTGGTCGACGGACGGAGAGCACGAGCTCCCCCTCTTTGAAGGCTCGGCGCTTGACTTTCTTGTCGAAGCTCTTGGCCATCCGAGCTTGATAAAACTCAATGTGCTGCTGAGCTTCCAGTCGCTTGTCGTCCAA
Source organism: Asparagus officinalis (assembly GCF_001876935.1). NCBI lineage: Eukaryota > Viridiplantae > Streptophyta > Magnoliopsida > Asparagales > Asparagaceae > Asparagus > Asparagus officinalis. The sequence continues at coordinate 32,115,271 of NC_033799.1, read as the reverse complement.
TGCTTCGAGCTCTGCGAGTCGAAGTTGGTGATTCTCCTCAGTCGTCATCCCCGTCGCTAGGGCAACGCGGAGGGATGGAATCTGAATCTCTAATGGCAATACAGCTTCACAGCCGTATACCAACGAGTAGGGCGTGGTGCCAGTCGGTGTGCGAACCGTCGTGCGATAGGCCCACAGGCTCTCGCCTAGTTTTTCATTCCAGTCGCGCTTGCTGATGGAAGTCAACTTGGTCAAGATCTTGATGATCATTTTGTTGAAAACTTCGGCCAAACCATTCGCTGAAGGGTTGTAGGCCGTGGAAGAGAGGTTCTGTATTCGGAACTTATCGCAGAACCTGGTGAAGGCATGGCTAACAAATTGCGCGCCATTGTTATGAGTGATACGCCGGGGTACGCCGTATCGGTATATGACATGGTGCTTGATGAATTTGATCACGTCGCTGGTCTTAACTTCTCTTAAAGGGATAGCTTCGGCCCATTTAGAGAAGTAATCAGTGATCGCGAGGATGAAGCGATGGTTTTGGATAGCGAACACCAAGGCTAGGCATTCCTTCTCGACCATTGGGTACCGTTGCTCGGCGCCCTGCGAGGTTCTGCTCAAAACGATGATGCAGGCCATGAGCAGGGCATCTACTGTGGTCGCCATCTTCTGTAGGGTGAAAACTTGATTTCCCGAAAACAGGGAGTGTTTGTTTGTATTACTTTCGCCGATGGTGGAGAAATTGGCCCCACTATGTCCATCCCCCATGCCTCGAAGGGCCAAGACGCCCTAGTCGGATGCAGATCCTCAGGAGGCTGGTGTATGTAGTTGGCGTGGATTTGGTATTCGTAACATCACTTTGCATAAGCGACTGCGTCGGTAACCATCCCAGGCCAGAAGTAGCCCATCCTCCGTAGGCGATCCCAAAGTTTGGGTCCGAGCTGATGAGCTCCGCACACGCCGTCATGTGCTTCGCGTACGGCTTCTTGCGCCTTCGCTTTTGAAAGACAGCGAAGCAGCAAGCCGTCGTATGACCTCCGATACAACGTTTTAGTGGTTGAATCGTAGTAGAACCGCGAGGCACGTCGTTGGACAGACTCTCGTTCCTTCGCGTCTTCGGGCAGCATGCCGTATAGGACATAATCGATGATCGGGAGACGCCAGTCTTCCTGATCTGGCTGCTCCGAGGTTTGATGGGTGGCGTTCGCCTCTGGGACGTCTCTGAGTCAAAAAAGTTTTCGGCTGGCGACTGTGACCCTTTGGGTCGTTCCCAAAGGCTGGGCCAAATTGGTCGCCAAAGATGCGAGGGCATCCGCATGGGTGTTCTTTGAACGGAGCACGTGCTCAATATGGAAGCTCTCGAATAATTCCACTAGTCTGACGGCCGCTTTGTGGAGTGGGATAAGATCGTCATTCCTGACTTCATATTCGCCAGTCATTTGCTTGACGATGAGTTGGGAATCGCCGTAAGCCTCCAGATGTTTGATCCCGAGATCTTTGGCTAACTCGAGCCCTATGAGCAACGCGTTGTACTCAGCTACATTGTTGGTACATGGTTCCGTCAAGGAGAAGGCCCAGGGTAACACGTGACCGTGCGGAGAGGTGAGGACCACCCCCACTCCTGCAGAAATAGAGCCGCTCGCGCCTGCGCGGGACGCACCGTCGAAGAACATCTGCCACACCTCTGGCGACGAAGTCATATTGGCTTCGGGAGGTTCATCTGGCAGATCTTCGAATAGATCGGTCTCCCCCCCCAGCGGGTGACTAGCCATGAGATCGCAAATGGCCTGTCCCTTAACTGATTTCTGCGGCATGAAGTGGATGTCGTATTGAGAGAGCAGAAGCGCCCATCTGGCCAGGCGCCAGTTTAACGCTGCAGGTTGTGTCATGAAGATCCGAATGGGATTCATTCAGGAGATGACGTGGATGGTTTGGCCAACCAAGTAGTGCCGCATCTTTTGGATAGCGAACACCAAGGCTAGGCATTCCTTCTCGACCATTGGGTACCGTTGCTCGCTTCCCTTGGACCGTTTGAATGAGGTTGCTGGAGAGCTTCAGTTCGCAGTAGAAGCTCAACTCGAGGGAGTTCGGGTCTGCTTAGTTCGCTGGCGATCGGAGCTCGGAACTAAACAGTGATGCTGCAATGCAAAGGTTATGCAGAGAGCTTGGTCTCAACTCTTTTCTCTAAGTTTTGCGACCTCTCTTCCAATGTGCTGGAAGGGGCTTTTAAATGAAAGAGGGACAGCTTGACTCATCCTTGAATTATGGGATGTGACCATATCTTCTTCAGAGACGTCTAGCTGCTCCTCGATACCATGAATGGTCATTCGAGGGATTGTGCTTTATGTCCTGTCACCTAAAATGGGAAGGCCCATCCTTGTATATGAGGCAATGGCCGTCTGCTATCCGAGTGGACTTGACCAGCATTAATGAACCGCATTTATGAGTTCGCAGATCGATGAAGTGTCTGTCCGATCACTTGTACTGTGCGTGACCGCCCGGCGTGCTTTGAGCACGGTGCTTTCTCCTTTCCGGTCAGGAGAGGCGGCGAAGTAGGTGCACAGTACTCGAGTGGGTCTAGCCAACTTGCCGAGTGTCGGCGGATCCAGCTCTTGACTCAGACAGCCGAGGTGAGTCGCATTTATGAATGCTCAGGTTGACTCGACACCTGTCCAGACCTTCGTGCTGTGCGTACTGTAAGTGGCCGTTTTGACGGTCTTGGGGTACCGTGCTCTCTCCCTGAGAGGGATGGGAAGGTCCATCTCCGCACGTGGGGCAGCGGATACTCAGTTGTACTGTCGGTCTTGGGGTTTGCTGGCGGATTCGACTCTGGACTCGGGCAGGCGAGTTGAGTGAAAGGCGGACTTCCGCCATCCTGATCGATCTTAACTCGTGCTGGCGAGCCGACCGTAAGGCGAACCTAGAACTGAGCATATCTGACGTCTATGCGATTTAGGCCCGTGCCAGAGAACTGAGCGTGCGAGCTCTTCTCGCAGGCGAATTTCCTGTTAGTCTATAGAGGTATTTTTTACCGTCTACAGACCTGCATATTGAAGTCCTTTGAGCATGTTGGTATGAGCAAGGAGACCGATGTGGAGTTTGGCACTTCTATTCTATGATTGAGGGGTCTTCTATTTGGTGTTCATTCAGGCATTCGGGGACCTTCCAAGGAGGCATCATTGGAAGGTAAATTGGTATTTTGATTTCCTATGTTGGGGATTGTACTAGGTATTTGTGGGTTGTAACCAAGTCACGTTGGTTTTGAAGTCCTAGTAGTCGACAACAGTTGAAGAAGTGTATTAGGATTAAGGTGAAGGTACTTCATTCTGGTTGTAGAAGGAGCTACAAGAGGGACCTACTGTATTTGTACCGAGCTCATGGCAGTTTGAGATACTTAATTGGAGAGGAAACATTGGGGCGATGAGATGAGATGACAGTTTCAATGGGTCGTTCCTTTCTGGAGGGGGATCGGCGTTTGATGTCGAGCATTGGCATTGGTGTGCGGGCTTCGACATGTTTGGGTCATCTTATGCATAGGTCACCGACTGCTGCATTAAGAGTTATTGGATCTGGTGGAGCTGCTTCAGATTTTGATTGGCGTCGGATATTTGGTTACCCGGTATTTGGTCACATCGAGGATGTGAGATTTGATCCGATTGCGCGTTTGGGATTCGGAGGCTCATTTGATTACCGTTTGGGAGCTTCTGATTTTGTTCTGAGCATGAATGTCACTTTTGACTCTCGGCGGGTAGAGAGTGTTGATCAGGTCGTTTGGATATTGTAGCAGGTGGAGGGTGATACTACTCCACGTTGGGTAGAGTTTACTCCACGTACTCCAGATCATATTGCATCGTTGATTCCAGCTGAGGTGACATAGATTGGGGATCATTTGGTTTTGGATGCAGATGATATTGGTGAAGAGTTGCAGATTTTTCTATTTATTTGAGGGCCTTTGGAGGCCGTTTGGGTGAACTACGTGAAGGCTTGATTCTTTAGACAAAAGGATCCGTAGGCAGTCTTAATGATACAGCCGATTTGGTGAGTAGACATCGACGTTTGGGTGAGTGTTCGCACTCTCGTTTGGGTCTCAACTTGTGTGGATGGAATCCGTTGTCATGAGTCCGTTGCCATGGTGTACTGGATACAACAAGTGAGGCATTTGGCTTGGTTGGTATCGGCTCAGTTTTGATAGAAACTTCACCGAGGTGGAGAATTGAAGAAACAGTGAACGATTTGATGAAGAACAGGTTTTGAAGTCTGCAGGAGTCACATTTGGAGCTTCACGGTCGACCGAGGCGAAAGGCCGGTCGATCGCGATCGTGCACAGGCCTGAGTATGTGCCTGGATTTGGCGCGGTCGACCGCCGTGGTCGACTGCGAGACCCTGTAAGCGTTTTTTCAGGTTCTGTTGTTGGTTGCGGTCTACCGTGATGGTCGACCGCGTAGCGGGTCAGGCCCATATGTTGGTTTCCTGTTCTTATTTGGTTTTGATGTTTGTATAAATACCAATACACGTTCTAGGGTTTCTTTGGCTTGGTTCGGAGATTGGTTGGGGATATTTGGAGCACAGAAAAAGAAGAGTTTTTCTGAGAAATTGTTTGAGGGTTTATTTGAAGAGATTAAGAGATTTATTGGTGAGATTAGTTAATTGCTTTGAGCGTTTTGTAATCTCAGTTTGTACTCTTCTTCTCTATTAGTGAAAACTCAATCCCCTTCTTGCCCCGTAGACGTAGGCAATTTACCGAACCACGTAAAACTATTGTGTTTGGATTTGTGCCGTTGTTTTTGATTTGTTTGGCATTTATCTCGACGTTTGTTTGATTTGGTTCTCGAAGCACGCCTGTTTGGTTGTCTCGCTTCCGCGCCGCACACAACATTCTCCACACATATTTGTTAGCATGCCGTACTGGGGAGGGAGAGGATCGATATTCAAGCTTGCGGTAGAGTAGGTGGGTCCCCGGACCATTGACTTAATTTCAGATCCATTACTCCTGTGGATCAGAACCATAGTACCTACCTTGTTGATGGAGGAGTCAATTGAGCCTTCAATTCATAGGTGGAATGAGGCCGCAAGAATTCCTTTTTGGTTTGGTGAAATCCCTCCCAGAATTATTGACGACATCTGAAGAAGAGCATCATACGATTTGACTAAGCGGAGGCGTGCATGAGAATTAAGCTGAAGATCGACCACCCTCTTGTAGCTTGTCTCACTAGAGAAGTCGTATTGGCGACATATATCCACCTCTGGATAAGTTCAAAGTTTGTGTGGATAAGGAGCTTTGATGTTTACTCAGGGAGCTCTAGTGTAGGATGGTGTGATTAGAAACCATAGGGTTCAAATTGTACGTGGAAGCCTTCTCGATGATTCCCTCGACAGATGAAGTGTCATTTGAGCATGTTAGGCCGTAGCTATCCTCCGAGGGCTTCAATTTGCCAACAGGGTCGCGCACAAGTTAGCTACCATGGAGCGAGATTAATTTGGAGACAAAAAGGTGCTGATTCAAGGAGTTGCCATAAGAGCTTTCTTCTTGGTTAACTCTGGATATTGCTTGTTAATTCGCATGGTTTTCCTCTATTCATGTAGAAAGCTAGTCAATTTAAAAAATAAATTGATACAACTCTAATATATACCAGAAATGTGACTTAGGGGCTAATCCCTTCTTTATATAAACAAACAAATTGGTAGAATTTTAAAGAAAATTGATATGTGTCATATTATGAAGACCTACAAAATTGACATGTATCATATCATAAGTATTCATGTGTCTCTTTGTCATATTAGAAGACGACATGTGGACACCTAATCTTATATTCACCTAAAAATTCACATCACATTAAAATTATCCATAATTAGAAAATTACAATAATAAAATATATTGTAATATTTATCAAATTATAATTATCCAAAATTATAAAAAGTCATAATTCTATATTTAAATCAACAAATTAAAGAAAAAAACTCTTCTAAAGAGTCTTTCTATAAAAAAAAATCATGGATTAATTGTAGAAAACATCTCTCGACTATTTTAATTTGAGAAACCCCCATAAATTTGAGCATATTGTAGATAACCCCCCTCAACGATAAAAATTTGAGAAAACCCCTTGAACTTTCCTCACTCAACTCATCTCAAATGTGGGGTGTGCCTCAGAAAATCGTTCTTAACTATTTTAATTTGAGAAACACCCTCAATTTTAAGCTTATTCTAGATAACTACCCCCAAGTTTGAAAATTTGAAAAATCCTTATGAACTCTTCTCACTTTATCCCTTAAAAGCTAATATTATTAGGTCTAGCATGTCACATGACAAATGACAAAAATACCAAATTGATATATTTTATTTATCCTTAGTGACAGTTTGGCATATAATTTTTTTCGGTGACATATTGGTATTTTTTTTCCTCCGGTGATAAATGAGCCTTAAGTTTGTCCGGATCCAATTTTAAGGCGATTTTTCTCACGTGACAGCTCACGTGATGCAAACGTGGCCCCAACATGGCTTCCAGCATGGCGGTAGTTAGGATATTTTACATTTTTTTACCGATATTTGGGGGCAAAAATGTTTAACCCTCTGTTACAAAAATGTTTAACCTCTGCAATGGATTCGTTCGAGAACTACGATTTGATCCGTGGTCTCGCCGACGGCAACGAAGGGAGGGTGACCCGCCTGATGTGGTACAAGCCCACCGGCGAGCTCGTTGTTATGGAGTTCATCCCTCGCGACGATTGCGTCGACCAACACGTCCTCCGCGAGATCGTCAACCACCGCTCCCTTTGCTCCCCCAACGTCATCCTCTTACACCGCGCCTTCTTGACCCTGACCCTCCTCGCCCTCGCCATGGACTTCGCCTCGGGCGGAGAGCTCCTTGACCTCATCTCCCGCGCCTCCCCCCTCCCAGAGCCCGCCGTCTGCTTCCTCTTCCACCAGCTCATACATCTTCTCCAAGTAAGGATTAAGGATTCCTCTTTCTTGACTTTCCCCCATTCTAGGGTTTCATTTGCTGAGAGATCTAACTATTTCTCTTCAAATAGGAGGTTTCCAGTTGTGGAGAAGTGATGGTGCTTGTCTTGGAAGAGGGAAAATGAGAGCTCTGGTTCGACTCTGCAGCCTCTACTTCTTGATGACGCCGAGTTGTCTGCGGCTTTCGCCACGAGAAAGAGAAGGTAATCGCTTGTTTAAGCGGCAAATTGTCTTAAAATTTTAAACTTTAGTGTCACGTTAGGGCCATGTTTGCATCACGTGAGCCGTCACGTGAAAAAATCACCATAAAATTCAATCCAATCAAACTTAAGGCCTATTTGTCGTTGGAGGGGGAAAATATATCAATATATCACCGAAAAAGTTTATATGCCAAACTATCACTAAGTGTAAACAAAATATACCAATTTGGTATTTTTCTAATGGCAAATAAATGAATGAGCAAATACCAAAATATCGCTCAATCAGGAAAAAATTACTTGGATTTTTTAGGAGAAGGGAGAGGGAGGACAAAGAGGGAAAACCCTTGTAAATTGAAAATAGGTTCTTTTTTTTAGCGGTTACGTGTTTCTTGGTAATTGAATGGATTGATTTTCAAAAGGGCAATTGAGTTATTATATATTTTAAAATAATATCAACGGACTTTGGTGAGAAAAAGATTGTGAAAGATTAGGTAGGTTTTGTAAGATATCTCATAGTTGAAGGAATTTTCTTTTATTTTCAAAGTTGAGAGGGCTTGTCTATAATTTTCTCATACTTTATTGTAGTTTTCTCAAATTAAAATAGTTCAGAGGGTTTTTTTCTAAGACATTTACCATTGTTGAGGGAGTTCTTCTAAAATAATATATTCAAAATTATATATGTGTTAAATTACATTTAAGGGTTTTGGCTTGTCTATAATTTTCTCATACTTTATTGTAGTTTTCTCAAATTAAAATAGTTCAGAGGGTTTTTTTCTAAGACATTTACCATTGTTGAGGGAGTTCTTCTAAAATAATATATTCAAAATTATATATGTGTTAAATTACATTTAAGGGTTGATGAATTAATCTTCTTCTTAAAATATTATTAATAAATCTATCAAATTTTTATTATTTGTTAATTTGTTATCATGTCTTTATTGATTTTTATAAAGCAGAGTTTTTGATTAACATGTGGCTCTCTTTCGAATATCAATACGGCACAAGATACCAAAAAGCATATAACATGTAAATATTTATAACATTAAAATCTTCCCTATTATCAAAATATTCCTTGTGATACAAAAAATAAATTATTTATACAAACTATTCAAAATATTATCTCAAATTCTTCATGTTTTATCTAATATTTTTTAATAATTATATTAAAATTTTAGATGGGTTCTTAAGATTATTCTAAGAATAAATAGTTGGATTCTTAATATATTTGATGAACATTTTAAAAACAAGGTATATTTCTAATTCATTTAAAATTCTAAGGCAAATATCACAAGATTGAGGTTTAAGTGTGAGATTATTTTAGATTAAATGTATATGTGATGACTGTATATCTCATCTAGTTGTCATATTTTACTTGATTACTTCATGTTGCTTGGTTTAACTCAATATACTCTTTAGTTCATACCAAATCTCAAAAGTTTTTAATAAAACGTCAACTTAATATGACATTGCAAACTAGTAAAAACCCTACAGTCCAACATCAAACATGTTGTGGAAAACCATGTCGAGGAACCAAACCAATTACCAATCAACGAGGGCCAAAACCAACCAAAAATCAATGCACAAACAAAACACCAATTTTAATGTGGTTCGACAATTACCTACGTCCACGGGACAAGAAGGGGATGCGGTTTTCACTAATAGAGAAGAAGAGTACAACTTGAGATTACAAATCACTCGAAGGAACAAACTAATCTCACCACCAAAGCTCTTAATCTCTCCAAATAAACCCTAAACAAATAGCTCAGAAAATACCTCTTTTTTGTGCTCCAAATATCCCAAACTCTTGCCTTAAGAAACCCTAGAACGTGTATTAGTATTTATACAAACACCAAAATCAAATAAGAACAGGAAAACAATTCTGGGCCTGACCCGTTATGCGGTCGACCGCCACGGTCGACCGCGACCAACGACAGAGCCTAAAATCACTTATAGGGTCTGGCGGTTGATCGTGACGGTCGACCGCGCCAAATCCAGACTCTTCCCAGAGTCTGTGCACGTTCGCGGTCGACCAACCTTGTGCCGCGGTCGACCGTGAAGCTTCCAAACAGTTCCCCTGAGCTTTCAAAACCTGTTCTTCACCAAATTTCTCGTGGTTTCTTCAATTCTCCACATCGGCAAAGTTTCTACCAAAACTGAGCCGACACTAACCAAGTCAAATACCTCACTTGTTGCTTCTCACTCCTCAACAAGTCGAGACCCAAACGGGAGTGCGAACACTCATCCAAACATCGGTATCTACTCACCAAATCGGCTGCATCATAAAGACTGTCTACGTATCCTCTTGCCCAAGAAATCAAGCCTTCACGTAGTTCATCCAAACGGCCTCCAAAGGCCCTCAATCAAATATAAAAGTCTGCAACGCTTCCCCAATATCGCCAATGGATCTGCAACTGATAGTGGCCTCAAACCGATACAAATCAAACACCTCCATCTGAGGTGAACCAATGGCCGTATCCAGAACATGTCCACCAGCTGCATCCGAATCCAAAGTCAATCCATCATCTGCATCCGAAATCAAATGATCCCCAATCTGTGCCACCTCAGCTGGAATCCTAAATGACGCAGTATGATCTGGAGTATATGGAATAAGTTCCACCCAACGTGAAGTAGCATCACCCTTCACCTGCTACGATATCCAAATGACCTGATCAACACTCTCCATCTGTTGAGAGTCAAAAGTAATATTCCTGCTCGAAATAAAATCAGAAGCTCCCAAACGATAATCAAATAAGCCTCCGAATCTCAAACGCGCAATCGGATCAAATCTCACATCCTCGATGTGACCAAATGCTGGGTAACCAAATATCCAACGCCAACCAAAATCTGAAGTAGCTCCATCAGATCCAATAATTCCTAATGCAGCAATCGGTAACTTATGACTAAGATGACCCAAATATGTCGAAACTCCAGAACCAGAACCAATGCTCGATAACCAACGTCGATCCTCCTCCAGAAAAGAACGACCCATCGAAACTGTCATCTCATCTCGTCGCCCCAAACTCTCCACATCAATAAAGTGTTTCAAGTTGCCATGAGCTCGGCACAAACGTAAAAAAGGACCCCTACCAAAGCTAGAACAACGAGTTACATTTCTGCCAATACACTTCTTCCAATTGTTGTTGACTTCTAGGACTTTACACCAAAGGGAACTGGTCGCGACCCAATAATGCCTAGAACAATCACCAACTGCGAAAACTACAAAACGATTACCTCCCAATGATGCCTCCTTGGAAGGCCCCCAAATGTCTGACTGAACACCTCTTAAAAGACCCCTCGCTCGATGGATAAAAATACCAAACTCTACCACGGTCTTGCTCATCCCAATGTTCTCAAAGGACTTCCATCTGCAGGTCAAAACACTCATCAGCAACCTATGCACGGTATCACCAATCAAATACCCCAGCACCAAACTACGTCATAATCTAGCCAAATACAATAAAGTCGTCAGAGCTCTATCAATCACCGTGCTCCCAAGCAAATAGTATAAGTTACTCCTTCTGATGCCCTTCATTACAATCATGGACCCAAATGTAACCTTAAAATGTGCATCCGCCAAGGTCACCCTATAACCTGCTGCCTCCAAAGTTCTAAGTAAAATAATGGTCTTCTTCAACTGAGGAACGAACCTCACTCCAACCAACTCCCGAATCACTCCGTCACTCATCCTAATCCGAATGGTGTCAATACCACCAATAGGGCATTCATGAGCATTACCCATGAGCATGAAATCCCTTCTTTCCAACTCCTGAAAGCTATAGAACCAATCCCTCCTAGGGCAAATATGGTATGTAGCACCCGAGTCCAACATCCACTCTGTAGAGTAGGCAACACAAACTGATAGCAGTGCAGATAATGAGTAGCCCGAAGAATCTGAATCTGAACCGTTGCCATTGGCCTTAATAACATTCACCTCTGAAGCCTGAATAGCTTTTCCCTTATTCTTTCCGGCTTGATCATTCAACTTTAGGCATTCAGCTTTCCAATGTCCATCTTCTTTACAAAAAGGACATTGATTCCTACGAATTCCAAGATGTGCTCCTCTAGACTGTGACCTTCTACCTCAGTTTGGACCCTTTGCTCTTGCAACCATTGCCCCCGCTATCGGCTCAATAGAAGTCTTCATGTCCTTCTTCCTAAGTTGGTAATTCACTAATGCAACGATGACCTCACTATATGAAAGAGATGCCTTCCTATTAATAAGAGTAAGGACAAACATCTCATATTCCTCATAAGGCAAGGAACTCAACAATAGCAACGCCTTATCCTCATCTTCAACAATGACATCTACATTCGCCAAATCTGCAAGAAGCTTCGTGTAGTGGTTCATGTGATCACTAATGGATGTCTTTTTCTTCAATTAGAAGTGATAAAGCCTCCTCTTCAAATGCAAGCGGTTTTTAACGCTCTTCGTCAAGTACTTGCTCTCTAGGACCTCCCAAATCTTCTTCGCAGAAGTCTCATTCATCACATCATATTTTAGATCTTGAGTCACGCTGTCCGATTCATCTTTTTCCAAACCTTCTCATCAATGTCGTCCGGTTTCCCGTCCAACTCCAACATATCTTCCAAATTCTGCGCATTGAGCATCCAAGACTTCGCATCGCCAAAGTCTAAAATTATTAGTGCCATTGAACTTCTCCACGTCAATCTCCATCGAGTGGATACTCAAACTTTGGACAGTCTTCACACCCGAAGAACCACCCTTAATTCCCTCTTTCTCGGCCATAATCCTCAACACACCAACAACCACTGCGGAAACAAACGAAGAATAGATCCAAAACTGAGAAAAGAAAGAAGCTTTACATAAAAGATCACACCTTTCTCACCAACTAAAACCCTAGACGAGCTTCCCAAATCGATCTACTCTTTCAAATAGCCCAAGCGTAGCCCGAGCTCTGATACCAATTGTTGTGGAAAACCGTGTCGAGGAACCAAACCAATTGTCGATCAACGAGGGCCAAAACCAACCAAAAATCAATGCACAAACAAAACACCAATTTTAACGTGGTTTGGCAATTGCCTACATCTACGAGGCAAGAAGGGGATGGGATTTTTACTAATAGAGAAGAAGAGTACAACTTGAGATTACAAATCACTCGAAGGAACAAACTAATCTCACCAACAAAGCTCTTAATCTCTCTAAATAAACCCTAAACAAATAGCTCAGAAAAATACCTCTTTTCTGTGCTCCAAATATCCCAAACTCTTGCCTTAAGAAATCCTAGAATGTGTATTGGTATTTATACAAACACCAAAACCAAATAAGAACAGGAAAACAATTATAGGCCTGACCCGTTACGCGGTAGACCGTCACGGTCGACCACGACCAACGACAGAGCCTAAAATCACTTACAGGGTCTGACGGTCGATCGTGGCGGGGGGACGGTCGCCCGCGCCAAATCCAGACTCCTCTCAGAGTCTGTGCACGTTCGCGGTCGACCGGCCTTGCACCGCAGTCGACCGCGCAGCTTCCAAACAGTTCCCCTGCGCTTCCAAAACCTGTTCTTCACCAAATTTCTCGCGGTTTCTTCAAAACAGATATTTTAGTGTTGTGATGACATGGAGCATGACGTTTTTTATATCTTTCTTTTTTTCTAAATATTATAAAAAGGATACATTACAAAGGAGAGTTTGATGTTAAACAATGTAATTTTAAATTTAAAATTTTGAAATGAAAATATCTATGCGTTCATTCAACAAGTTGAGTTTTTTTTTTCTCTTTTTATCTTAGAATATTATAAAAAAGAGAAATATTATTAGAAGTGGATGGCGATTAAACCATATAAACATGAATTTCAAATTTTGAATTGAAAGTCATCCAACCCTCTTATATTGAATTTCTTTTAAGTTTCAAACTATTTAATAAAAAAGATCTGGTTCATAATACCTAATTTTTAATAATCCATAGCGTTTGGCTTCCAAGGTGTTTTTTGTGTTTCCATTTTTTTTTCAAAAAATCAACAAAACTTGTTTGGGAACTGAGGCGTTTTTTTGAGTTGTCCTTTACAAAGAGCCTTTGTCGCCTCGTCATCCTCCTTTTTGAGATCTGAAGCAGGGCGAGGAGAAGCGCGACGCCAAAACCCTAGAATCGGAGGCGGAGAGCCCCGGAGCGGGGAGCCACGTGTCGTCATCCTCCTTCAGACGGAAGGTCGCCAGGTCTAGATCCGTCGGCTGCGGGAGCAGGAGCTTCTCCGGCGACTTCTTGGAGCGGATCTCCACCGGATTCGGCGACTGCACCCTGTGAAGAGTCGAATCTCACCGCGAATCCAACATCAAGACAGCGGTTCATCATCGTCAGTAGCTCGATCACGACGGCGAGCGCGGTTTCGAGATGATCACGACGACCAGCAGGTAATTTCGTTTTATTTATTTTATTTTTATTTTTATTTATTTTTTTGAAGTTGAATTCTTCTAAAATATGATTCTAGATCTTGATTTGGTTGAAGATTGCAGTTGTGTAAGAATTTGTCTTTGATCAATTATATTGTCAAAACGTTTACAACGGTGTTTTCAAACACTTTAGGAGAAAAAACACCACACCAATGTGTTTTTCTAAAAAACACAGCAACAAAAAACACCATGGAAGCCAAACGCTCTCGAATTTAATAATCCATATGTTATAAGTCATTGGTATAAGCAATTTGTATGATCATATCCATAAAAAATGGAGTGTATAATAATAGAAAAGAGAAGCAACAATTCAAAAAAATGTTCAATTCAATTTAGAAGCACATGCATATGACCAAAAAAGAAACCTCAGGAGACCAAATATCAGTTATAAAAAAATAAGACTTCTACACTTTTAAGCTAAAGATGCGGGTTCAGTTTTTGCTACCCTCTGTATATTACCTATGCTATATGTAAGGCTTACCCTTGTAAGTACATACAAAATACTTATTTTATAATATATAAGATTGGTATAGAGCATCTTATCAAGAAAAATAATAGAAATATGTGACAGAATATCATTAAGTGGCGCACAGGATAATCACTGTAGTTGTATATTTGTGGTTTTGTCGTACTCTAAGAATGGGCAACTTTAACTTTGAGGTGTTAGGGTTTGAAATGGTGAGAACAATGAGTAGTAAATGAAAAAAGGGAAAAATGTGTCCAGGTCCCAAAAGCAAAAATTTCATGTGACGAGCTCCCTCATAGTTTCCCTCATGTGGATCAGCCCCTTGAAGTGTGACATTTTATACTGCAGCCCCTTTTAGCAATTATTACATGCCAGCTAAGCTAAAATTCCCAAATTATCCTTATCTTCTCTCTTCAATACCTCAAACCAGCTCTCTCTCTCCTCTCTCTCTCTCTCTCTCCTCTCTCTCTCAAGCTCTCAAGCCCCATTCCTGCCCACGACTACGCCCTTCACGATGACGTCGGGCTCTCATCTCCACTCTCTCTCTCATCTCCTCTCTCTTCTCTCTCTCTCAAGCTCTCAAGCCCTGTTCCTGCCCACGACTACGCCCTTCACGACGACATCGGGCTCCAGATCCGCGCCCTAGCTCTCGAGTTGGGCCCTCGAGTTCCCAACCACTTCCCCTCCTCTCCTCGCCATTGCTCGCCGCCTCTCCCCACCTCGCCCTTAACTATGTCGGAGTTCACCACTGTCGCTAACTGCCTTGCCCTCGAGTTCGCCATCAACGTTGTCGGGATGCCATCAACCCGGATGCTTGCCGAGAAGAAGCTACAGGTCTTCAACAATTTAGACTAACATATATCGCATCACATGTCGATCATGCCCAGCATCAACTTTCACAATAACAAATGTTTTTTTGGGTTTTTTAATATTCAGGAGAACAAAGTGTTGGCCTTCTTGTTTTGATGATGTTTAACAAACAATTTACCACTAATGTTGTTTTTGTCTAGTATTTGTGTATTCTTATTTATTGTAGACAAACAACGTTGTTGGAGGATGGATGGATTGAGCCTACACGATCATATCAAGAGGAGGTTGGCGGAATTGTGGAGTGAAGCAACATACAATTCAAGTTAAAGATCAAGTTCAAGCTTCATCCGCAACGTGTACCAAGTTGAGCTACAATGAAGATCAAGATCAAGCTTGGGTAAATTAGTTTTAGGTTTTATATTATGTGTGTTAGTACTTTAAGCTCAATCATATACACACATACACGGTTTGGTTTTTGGTTTGATAGTTTTACTATGAAACAATTTAGTTATATATATACATAGTTATATATATACATATATGTTTTGGTTTGATAGTTTTCTAGTTTTACTATGAAACAATTGAATATAATTAGAAAACATATTTTTGTTTCATACTTATATGCATATATATGATTTCATCAATATCAATTTTAGTTAGTT
>NC_033799.1:32083748-32099450 GCF_001876935.1 Asparagus officinalis | reverse complement strand
GCGGTCGACCCGGATTTTTCGTCGGTCGACCGAATTCTTTTTTCGGTCGACCGAACGATCTGTCGGTCGACCGCCAATAGATCCGTTAGACACTAACGGCTATTTTTCTGAGCTGTCTTCTAGGGACTTTTCTATCATTTGTTTTGGGTTTTGGCTGAGTTTTTTAGAGGGTATAAATACCCCTTTGCTGTTTTCTTTCAAGTAACCATAAGAGAGTTTTAAACAAGTTTAAGAAAGTTTTAATCAAGGGTTTAAGTTTGTTTTTAGTGTTTGTTTAAAAAGCTTTTAAGCATTTACAAGAGTTTGGTTTGTGGAGCAAATTTCACAAGAGAAAGATCATATTGTGCCTAATTGTGAGGATTCACTTGTAATACACTTGTACACTGAGAGAAGTGTGTGGTGAGAGACGGGGTCGAATCCAAGAGGAGTGGCGTCGGTTGACGTGCCTAAGGAGAGGTTGTAACCGAGCACTTGAGGAGGAGGACACGGGCTAGGACCAACACTTAGTGTGTGAGGTGTGATTACATAGTGATTGTATTGTGAGGTGTAAACGTTGTTCGGGTGAACGTAGAAAACCCGGTTGAGATAGTGGAGATCTCCTCGAGGTGAGGAGCGGAGACGTAGGTCGTGGGGACCGAACTCCGTAATCATATTGTTTGTTTGTGATTACATTGGCGCACTTACTTTTATGTTCATATCTTATATCGCCTTTGTATATTGCTTGTTGATTATATTGTTCACTATCTAGTTTAGATTGTTTACCCTTGAGTTTATATATCCTTGCTCATATACTTGTAATATCTCATTGATAGGATATATTCATTTGTTCATATTGCTTATCCTAGCTTACATATCTTGTTGTATTTCATACTTGCTAGGATATCTTATTAATATATTTTAATTGGCATTTAATCGGATTAGATTAGCATAAGACCCTAATCACCCCCCTCTAGGGTCTAACACAAAGTGATGTTGATTCTGATGGTAATTAATCAAAATATTATTTAAGCTTGCATCTAAACCTTTGAATTCCTCTCTTTTGGACTTGGGCTCTTGGGCAATGAATTGGTCTAGTAGATTCTCCATTCAATTGCGTTTATTTGGCAATGAATTGGTCGGAGTAGATTCTTCATGCTAGTTCTAGCCCGCACCATGTTAGTTCTAGCAAGTTGGGGCAAGTTAGAACTAACAATATTCGAAGCGATATAATGAGAGGTAGAAAATGAGCCCAAGTGAAAGGAAGATACCGTGTGATAGATAATATAAAGGGCTACACACCGGGGAAGACGATGGTGAAAACGGAGACCGGAGGTGGCCGGAAAACGCGCGCGAAGTCGGCATGGCGCTACTGTTTTCTGCTCACTACTGTCGCCGAGCGATATTTCAGACGTTACCGAGAGAGATAGAGAATGAGTTAGAGCGTGATACAAATTGGAGGTGATAGGCAACATGTAGGGCTTCTCACCTAAGAATAAATCGGCGGAAACAGAGATTGGAGGTGATCGAAAAGTGCGTGCGAAGTCAGCACAAAACTATAGTTTTTTGCAGTGTAATTTCTCGCCGTTCGGGTTTGTTCTTCGCTGTTTGGAGCTTCTCAATGCTATCCGAGCTTTTCTCAGTTCCCAAGAGCCTAGAACTAAGATGAATTAGAGCTAGAACTAACATAGTGCGGGCTAGAACTAACATGCTACAGGCTAGAACTAAGAAGGTGCGGGTTAGAACTAACTTGAGGGCCCAAGAGCCTAGAACTAAGATGAATTAGAGATAGAACTAGCTAGAACTAACATAGTGCGGGCTAGAACTAGCATGATGTGGGCTAGAACTAAGAAGGTGCGGGTTAGAACTAAGAAGATGCGGGTTAGAATTAATAAGTGCGCAAGTAAAAACACGGGCTTAGTTTAGAACTAGCAAGGTATGGGCTAGAACTGGCTGTATACAAGCTAAAAATAGGGTAATAGAAGCTAGAACTAATGTAGAAGCATGAATAAACAAGTGCGCAAGCAAAAAACGAGGGCTGAGTTTAGAACTAACAAGATGTGGGCTAGAACTGACTGTATACAAGCTAGAACAAGGGTAATAGAAGCTAGAACTAATGTAGAAGCAAGAATTAACAAGTGTGCATGTAAAAAACACGGGCTGGATTTAGAAATAGCAAGGTGTGGGCTAGAACTACCTGTATACAAGCTAGAACTAGGATAATAGAATCTAGAACTAATGTAAAAGCAAGAATTAACAAGTGTGCATGTAAAAAACGAGGGCTGGATTTAGAACTAGCAAGGTGTGGGTTAGAACTGGCTGTATAAAAGCTAGAACTATAGTAATAGAAGCAAGAACTAACCTAGAAGCATGAATTAACAAGTGCGCAAGTAAAAAACACGGGTTGAATTTAGAACTAGCAAGGTGTGGGCTAGAACTGGCTTTATACAATCAAGAACTAGGGTAATAGAAGCTAGAACTAAAGTAAAAACAAGAATTAACAAGTGTGCATGTAAAAAACACGGGCTGGGTTTAGAACTAGCAATGTGTGGGCTAGAACTGACTTTATACAAGCTAGAACTAGAGTAATAGAAGCTAGAACTAACGTAGAATCAAGAATTAACAAGTGTGCATGTAAAAAACGAGGGTTGGGTTTAGAACTAGCAAGGTGTGGGCTAGAACTGGCTTTATACAAACTAGAACTAGGGTAATAGAAGCTAGAACTAACGTAGAATCAAGAATTAACAAGTGTGCATGTAAAAAATAAGGGCTGAGTTTAGAACTAGTAAGGTGTAGGCTAGAACTGGTTGTATACAAGCTAGAACTATGGTAATAGAAGCTAGAACTAACCTAGAAGCATGAATTAACAAGTGCGCAAGCAAAAAACGCTGGCTGGATTTAGAACTAGCAAGGTGTGTGCTAGAACTGGCTGTATACAAGCTAGAACTAGGGTAATAGAAGCTAGAACTAACGTAAAAGCAAGAATTAACAAGTGTGTATGTAAAAAACGAGGGTTGGGTTTAGAACTAGCAAGGTGTTAGCTAGAACTGACTATATACGAGCTAGAACTAGCGTAATAGAAGCTAGAACTAACCTAGAAGTATGAATTAACAAGTGCGCAAGCAAAAAACACCGGCTGGATTTAGAACTAGCAAGGTGTGGGCTAGAACTGGCTATATACAAGCTAGAACTAGGGTAATTGAAGGTAAAACTAACCTAGAAGCATAAATTAACAAGTGCGTAAGTAAAAAAACACGGGCTGGATTTAGAACTAGAAAGGTGTGGGCTACAACTAGCTGTATACAAGTAAGAACTGGGGTAATAGAATCTAGAACTAATGTAGAAGCAAGAATTAACAAGTGCGCAAGAAAAAAACACGGGCTTGGTTTAGAACTAGAAAGGTGTGGGCTAGAACTAGCTTTATACAAGCTAGAACTAGGGTAATAGAAGCTAGAACTAACGTAGAATCAAGAATTAACAAGTGTACATGTACAAAACGAGGGTTGGGTTTAGAACTAGCAAGGTATGGGCTAGAACTGGCTGTATACAAGTTAGAACTAGGGTAATAGAAGCAAGAACTAATCTAGAAGCATGAATTAACAAGTGCGCAAGCAAAAAACACGGGCTGGATTTAGAACTAGTAAGGTGTGGGCTAGAACTAGCTTTATACAAGCAAGAACTAGGGTAATAGAAGCTAGAACTAACATAGAAGAAAGTATTAACAAGTGTGTATATAAAAAACACGGGCTAGGTTTAGAACTAGCAAGGTGTGGGTTAGAACTGGCTTTATACAAGCTAGAACTAGGCTAATAGAAGGTAGAACTAACGTAGAATCAAGAATTAACAAGTGTGCATGTAAAAAATAAGGGCTAGGTTTAGAACTAGCAAGGTATGGACTAGAACTGGCTATATACAAGCTATAACTATGATAATAGAAGCTAGAACTAACCTAGAAGCATGAATAAACAAGTACGCAAGTAAAAAACACGGGCTGGATTTAGAACTAGCAATGTGTGGGCTAAAACTGGCTGTATACAAACTAGAACTAGGGTAATAGAAGCTAGAACTAATGTAAAAGCAAGAATTAACAAGTGTGTATGTAAAACACGAGGGCTGGGTTTAGAACTAGCAAGGTGTGGGCTAGAACTGGCTGTATACAAGTTAGAACTAGGGTAATAGAAGCTAGAACTAACCGAGAAGTATGAATTAACAAGTGCACAAGCAAAAAACGCGGGCTGGATTTAGAACTAGCAAGGTGTGGGCTAGAACTGGCTGTATACAAGCTAGACCTAGGGTAATAGAAGCTAGAACTAACCTAGAAGTATAAATTAACAAGTGCGTAAGCAAAAAACACGGGCTGGATTTAGAACTAGTAAGGTGTGGGCTAGAGCTGGTTGTATACAAGTTAGAACTAGGATAATAGAAGCTACAACTAACGTAGAAGCATGAACTAGGGTAATAGAAGCTAGAGCTGGCGTTAGTTATAGCTTCTATTACCCTTGTTCTATCTTGTATACAGTCAGTTCTAGCCCACACCTTACTAGTTCTAAATCCAGCCCGTGTTTTTTACTTGCGCACTTGTTAATTCATACTTCTAGGTTAGTTTTAGCTTCTATTACCCTAGTTCTAGCTTGTGTACAGCCAGTTCTAGTCCACACCTTGCTAGTTTTAAATCCAGCCCGTGTTTTTTGCTTGCGTACTTGTTAATTCATATTTCTAGGTTAGTTCTAGCTTATATTACTCTTGTTCTATCTTGTATACAGCTAGTTCTATCTCACACCTTGCTAGTTCTAAACCCAACCCGTGTTTTTTGCTTGTGCACTTGTTAATTCTTGCTTCTACATTAGTTCTAGCTTCTATTACCCTAGTTCTAGTTTGTATACAGTCAGTTCTAGTCCACACCTTGCTAGTTCTAAATCCAACCCGTGTTTTTTACTTGTGCACTTGTTAATTTATGCTTCTATGTTAGTTCTAGCTTCTATTACCCTAGTTCTAGCTTATATACAGCCAGTTCTAGCCCACACCTTACTAGTTCTAAATCCAGCCCGTGTTTTTTGCTTGCGTACTTGTTAATTCATGCTTCTAGGTTAGTTCTAGCTTCTACTACTCTAGTTCTAGCTTGTATACAGCCGGTTCTAGTACACACCTTTCTAGTTCTAAACCTAGCCCTTGTTTTTTACATGCACACTTGTTAATTCTTGATTCTATATAAGTTCTAGCTTCTATTACCCTAGTTCTAGTTTGTATAAAGCCAGTTCTAGCCCACACCTTGCTAGTTCTAAATCTAGCCCGTATTTTTTGCTTGCGCACTTGTTAATTCTTAATTCTACGTTAGTTCTAGCTTCTATTACCCTAGTTCTAGCTTGTATATAGCCAGTTCTAGCCCACACCTTACTAATTCTAAATCCAGCCCGTATTTTTTGCTTGCGCACTTGTTAATTCATGCTTCTAGGTTAGTTCTAGCTTCTATTACCCTAGTTCTAGTTTGTATATAGTCAATTCTAACCCACCCCTTGCTAGTTCTAAATCCATCCCATGTTTTTGCTTGCGCACTTATTAATTCATGCTTCTAGATTAGTTTTAGCTTCTATTACCCTAGTTCTAGCTTGTATACAGCTAGTTCTAGCCCACACCATGCTAGTTCTAAACCCAGCCCTTGTTTTTACATGCACACTTGTTAATTCTTGCTTCTACGTTAGTTCTACCTTCTATTACCCTAGTTCTAGTTTGTATACAGTCAGTTCTAGCCCACACCTTGTTAGTTCTAAACCCAGCCCGCATTTTTTACATACACACTTGTTAATTCTTGTTTCTACATTAGTTCTAGCTTCTATTCCCTAGTTCTAGCTTGTATATAGTCAGTTCTTGCCCACATCTTGCTAGTTCTAAACCCAGCCCTCGTTTTTTGCTTGCGCACTTGTTAATTCATGCTTCTACGTTAGTTCTAGCTTCTATTACCCTAGTTGTAGCTTGTACACAGCCAGTTCTAGCCCACACCTTGCTAGTTCTAAACCAAGCCTGTGTTTTTTGCTTACGTACTTGTTAATTCTAACTCGTACCTTCTTAGTTCTAACCCGCACCTTCTTAGTTCTAGCCCACACCATGCTAGTTCTAGCCCACACTATGTTAGTTCTAGCTAGTTCTATCTCTAATTCATCTTAGTTCTAGGCTCTTGGGCCCTCAAGTTAGTTCTAACCCGTACCTTCTTAGTTCTAGCCCGCATCATGCTAGTTCTAACCCACACTATGTTAGTTCTAGCTAGTTCTAGCTCTAATTCATCTTAGTTCTAGGCTCTTGGGAATGGAGAAAAGCTCCTCCCACCTTCAGCGGAGCCCACCGAGACATCCTGACTACCCCGACAACCTCCTCCCACCTCTGGCAGGCCCGGACAGCATTGAGAAGATCCAAACAGCGAAGAACAAACCTGAACGGCGAGAAATTGCACTGCAAAAAACTATAGTTTTATGCCGACTTCGCACGGACTTTTCGATCACCTCCAATCTCTGTTTCTGCCGATTTCTTCTTTGGTGAGTATCCCTACAGGTTGTCTATTACCTCCAATTTGTATCACGCTCAACTCATTCTCTATCTCTCTCGGTAATATCCGAAATATCACTCGACAGCAGCAGCGAGCAGAAAACAGCAGCGCCGTGCCGACTTCACGCGCGTTTTTCGGCCACTTCTGGTCTCCGTTTTCACCACCGTCTTCAACGGTGTGTAGCCCTTTATATTGTCTATCACACGGTATCTTTCTTTTAGTTGGGTTCATTTTTTACCTCTCGTTATATCGCTTCGAATATTATTAGTTCTAACTTTCCCTAACTTGCTAGAACTAACATAGTGCGGACTAGAACTAGCATGGTGCGGGCTAGAACTAGCATGGAGAATCTACTCTGACCAATTCATTGTTAAATAAACGCAATCGAATGGAGAATCTACTCTGACCAATTCATTGCCCAAGAGCCCAAGTCCAAAAGAAATTCAAAGGTTTAGATGCAAGCTTAAATAATGTTTGGATTAATTACCATCAGAATCAACATCACTTTGTTCTCCTGAATATTGAAAAAGCCAAAAAAACATTGTTATCGTGAAAGTTGATCCTGTGCACGATCGACATGTGATGCGATTTATGTTAGTCTAAGTTGTTGAAGACCTGTAGCTTCTTCTTGGCAAGCATCCGGGTTGATGGCATCCCGACAACATTGATGGCGAACTCGATGGCAAGGCAGTTAGCGACAGTGGCGAACTCTGGCATAGTCAAGGGCGAGGCGCGGAGTGGTGGCGAGCAACGGTGACGAGGTAGGGCAGAGGAGAGGAGGGTGTTTGTGTCAAAAGTTGCTCTCGTTGTGGAATTCATTATATCTTCAGTCGATTACAACAAATTCAAAAGAGATAGTCTTTTTATAAGACTTCTTTTACACAACAAAAATGAAAATTACAACTTCTTAGAAACAAACGCAGGATCGTTGTTTGGATCGCTGCTTGCGTGGGATCTTTGCCTATGCCAGGGGTGCGTTAGCCCGTGGACCACTGATTCACAGATTCTGATTGAGTGATTCTTCCTTCGTTTATCGAAGTAGGAATTTGAAGTGAAGATCTTATCAAAGTAAGACGATCACTCTTCTTAAGATCAAGTCAAAGCTCGAATCTCAAGGAATTTCCAGAAACCCAAGTACTCCTCTCTCTCTGCTCTAAAATCAGCCTTCTGATCTGCCCCCCTCAAAAAATGATCTCAGGGGGTATTTATAACCCCTGGACGAAATAATGCTTCCGAGACAGTGTTTGCTGTCTCGGTGGCCGAGACAGTAAAGACTGTCTCGGGGTTCGAGATAGTAAACATTGTCTCGGGTTCCGAGACCGTAAATACTATCTCGGAAATCTTCAACTGCCCGACAGTTTTCTTGTAATTGCCTTCCCACGTTTTAAAACTCCGTTATCTTGGCAGTTATCAACGTGATTCTCGCCCACGATGTTTTCCACGTCCTTGGCAGTTAATGGACACGTGTACGACAGTTATCAAGGTGGTTTTTTGACCATTTCGAGTTGTCTCACGGGCGAGACAGAGAATACTGTCTCGCAGGCGAGACAGAGAATACTGTCTCGCATGGCGAGATAGTAAATACTGTCTCGCCTGCGAGACAGTAAATACTATCTCGCCTGGCGAGACAGAAAAGACTGTCTCGCCTGGCGAGACAGTAAAGACTGTCTCGCGTGCGAGACAGTAAAGACTATCTCGCGTGCGAGACAGCCCATACTTGTGTTCTTCTGACTTTTTTTGGATGATCTCCTTTTTGAGCTGTATTCGGATATCTTTCAGTATTTTTTGACACCTACAGATACCCCCTCCAAAGTATTCCAGACTCATTCCTTTATAGAAGAGTCTGGGATACTTTGGATAAGATGGGTCTAACTTTTAATTCTTTCGGTACTTGATTGAGTAGATCGTACGGAAGGACCCATAAATGGCTTCAACTCTTGACTTCTTCATCTTTTAGCCTATTCAGTGCTTTGTAGAATAGCTAAACTTCCTTCGGTGTTGCGTTTATCGCGTGACCGTCGTCGAAGTCTTGAATTAGAACTGCTATTGAAGAATAGAGAGATAGTTTATACTCATATACTTTATTGGAGTGTTCGGGAAATAGTTTAACCTCATATACCCATTGGGAGGTAATCAGGTTATTCTTAAGAATATTTTGAGTAATATTCTCCAGAAACTTCCTGTTGAGGGTAGGGAAACAGTTTAGACTCGTGTACCTATTGGAGTAATATGGTCTCTTTTTTTTTTGGTAGAGATGAACCCACTGATGGAGAGGGAGAATTTTATATTCTATCTCCTGGTCTCTTTTTTATTGGTAGAGATGAACCCAATGATGGAGAGGAAGAATTTTATATTCTATCTCCTGGTCTCTTGTTTGTTGGTAGAGATAAACCCAAAATCGGAGAGGCAGAATTTTATATTCTATCTCCTAGTCTCTTGTTTGTTGGTAGAGATAAACCCGGAATCGGAGAGGATCTGAATAAGGTTTGATCAATTGAGATTGGAAGCAATCCTAACTTTTATAGGTTTGATTGCGCAAATCGAAGGTGGACCTCTTGTTCATGGAAGGAATCAAGAGGGGATTCTGGCTTTGGTCCTAACTGTTTAAAGGTTTGACCAAGTGAGAATTTTGTGAGGGAAGATTGATCCAACGAAGTGATCGAATCTCGTCTCAGCAAAAGTGTGTTCGGAAATCACGATGGGTTTAGTGTTTATTACTTTGTTTGTAATGATCGGGTTATCCCTAAGAAAATTACATATAGCATTCTTCCGAGAACTTCCCGTTACATGAATCATCCACCCCCAGCTTCCTTCGCGAAACTGGGTCTAACATCATACTGAGTTACATGATCGGGTTATCCTTAAGAATATTACATGTAAAAATTCTCCAGGAACTTCCCGTCAAGAGTGGGAAATAGTTTAGACTCATATACCTATTGGAGTATCAAGGAGCAGTTTATACCCGTATACTCTTTGGAGTGAGGGGAAACAGTTTATACTCGTGCACCCAATGGAGTTAGAGTCGTCTTTACTTGTCTTGTTTCGCCGTTATGACGCCGGAGTCAATTAAGGTTTGGATTTTGTTTTTGAGTCCAAAGCAAATCTCGGTGGGATGAAGAACCCTTCTGTGGTACGCACAGTAGTTTGGATCTGTAATCCTCTTAGCTCCCTCCTGATCTTTAATAGGTGGTATCTCGATTTTGTCATTGGCGAGGAGGTATTTCAAGATGGCTGGAGCTTTATTATCTTCGAAAGAATACTCCTTTTGAAACCTCGGATCGGGAGTCGCGTTCCCAGTGATTGCAGATGTCATCGGTCGGCTTCTCTCAGCTTTCTTTCTTTTAAGAAAGTGTTCAGCTTGTTCGCCACGTATTTTCAAATCTTTCCAAGTTTTGGATGGTACGACCCCCAGGGCTTCCAGGACATCGATGGGGAGATTATTATGGCATGTTTGCAGGATGAACTCCTCTGTAACAGGATCTCTGCAATCCATTGCTTTGTTACGAAAGCGCTTGACAAAATTATCGACTGACTCTCCGTCTTTTTGCTTCTCATCTAGAAGGGTTCCGATCGACACTTCGGTGTCATCATCGAAGAAATTATTAAGGAACAAACTTTCTATATCATACCAACGAATGACCGGACCATTAAAGCCTCGTTTCCAGAAATCATGCCCAAATGAGACTTGAAATAAATCAAGTGCTGAGTAGGCGAGCTTTTCCCGTCAAACGGTGTGAAGTTAATCAGATTGAATTTTACCGGGTACGGTATTGAATCCTATTCTCTTGGATAAGGACATGGAATACCCGTATTTTTCACTTCTTGAGCCGTCATCAAAGCATTAATTTTATTTTCAAGCTTTTTCATTTTCTCGTCATCGTCTATGTCTTCATTCGAAGGACGTTGAGGAGAATGAGTTAGGCCACCCCCTGTAAGAGGTGCCATTGAACCACCCCCAATATCGTTATTGGGATGGTGCGTTAAACCACCCCAGCGATATTGTTATTGGGAGGTGTATCAGCCATAATGACTTCATCCACTTCTGGATCACTATCATCTGTCACATTCTGAGTGTGGAGGTTGGATTCAGCTCGCTGACTGGACTCTGGAGGTTGAGGTCATTGAGCTAGCAATTCCCTCATTTGTTGGATAGCCAACTCCATCTCTGTCTTCATCTCAGCTCTAATTTCTTCATGTTGTTTGGCTAGAGCTTCTTGAAGTATTTGAACGAACTGATCAGAGGTTATTGTGAGTACTTCTCTGGTTTGTCCTGTGCTAGATACCGTATCATCCGAAGCGATCGCAGAACAAGTGTTCGAGAGCTCATCCTCTGATGACATTCCTTCATGCATTCTCTTGTAGCCCCTATGTTTGATGGCTCTTAACTGGAGTCGGGACATCCGTTTGGCAATTCTTGAATTGACTTTTCCTCTCGGGGAAAAGTCGGGATTTGATTCACTTGAATACCATTTAGATTTTCCTTTATTAGCCACGTTGATGGTGACTTCAGGGAATTCATCATCTTGGACAGCTGATCTTCTCTTGCGGAAATGTCTCGGCTTAGGCTTCGACATTTCAGTGAAAAGACTGTGGAATACTGAGACTCTTCGTGGGATGGCTTCTCGTTTTGTATAGTTATATTCCGACAATGCTGCTCTTATAAGTCGCGCACAGGAACAATGAGAGTTTATTTCTCGAATAATTCTCTTTTGAAATCTATTCAAACCCACAGCTTGATAGTACGATTCATCGGTATGATTGCCGGAAAATCCTATCGTCTGTTGGTATGACCTCCCAGGTATAATGATGTCTTTTGGCGAATACGTCTTCTTCTGGGGGTGTAAAACCTTGTTGGCATTCTCAGAACAAATTATTGTTGTCTTTGAGCGATCCAAGGTTATTTTAGGAGTCACACGTTTAGAACCACCCCCTTGCGGGTGTGGAGTCTTAACGGGCTCCGAATGCTGATTTTGCACAACTCCAGACTTTGGAATCCAAACTTTGCAGAGTTTTGGCGGTTCTTTGGCCACCGTTTCCTTGTTTCTTTTTCGTCTTTGTTGTAAGAGAGCACGGGCATGGGTAGCGTTTGCATGACGCTTTTGTATACGTTCTTTGAGGGTCGACCGAGTCCTTTTGACGAGAGTCCATTCCTCCGTCGTGAGTTGTGCAGAAACGTGAGTAGTTTGTCGTTGAGTTGAACAAGCCACTTGTTGTTTCCTCGACTCTAAGTCTGCATAATAACGAACTCCGTCGGTTCGTTCCAAGGCCTTAGCCAATTGTCGAGCACGGTGCTGGCGCTGTCTCTGACGAGCTCTCTTCGTCAGCACCGGTGGGCTTTGATTCGATGACTCTTTAACTAGATAAGAGTCATCACGAGCAGAGATATTGCGAGTAGAATTCTCAGCAACAATCAGGCGAGAGTCTTCATTTGTAATGTTCGACGGAGTCGAAAACTTGAAAACCTTCTTAGAAGACGAAATTTTCCTGCATTTGTGAGGCGAGGAAAACTTTGAGGATGAGGATGACAGATATTCCTCAAACTTTGCTTGGTCGAATTCATATTCAACCGTGGACTCAACCAATATCTTGATCGGCTGCGACACGACGGTCTCGACAGCGAAACTGTTGGCTCCCACTGTGGGATACTTTGGATAAGATAGATTTTACTTACGATCCCTTCAATGCTTGGTTGAGTAGATCGTGTGGAAGGACTTGTAAATGGCTTCAATGCTTGATCTCTTCTGCTTTTAGTCTATTCAGTTCTTTGTAGAATAGCTAATGCTTCTCCGTCACTGCGTTTATCGCTTGACCGTTGTTGAGATCTTGAATTGAAGCTGGTATTTCCAGATTGATGCTTGTATGTCCTTTGAGAGTTCGTCAGGTTATCCTTAAGAATATTCAGAATAATATTCTCCAAAAACTGCCTGTCTTTATTTTACAAAATAACGGAGTTGTAAAACATGGGAAGGCAGTTACAAGAAAACTGTCAGGCGGTTAAAGATTTCCGAAACAGTATTTACTGTCTCGGAACCCGAGACAGTGTTTACTGTCTCGGAACCCGCAGTAAACTCTGTCTCGGCCGCCGAGACAGCAAACACTGTCTCGGAAGCATTATTTTGTCCAGGGGTTATAAATATCCCCTGAGATCATTTTTTGAGGGGGGCTGATCGGAAGGCTGATTTTGGAGCAGAGAGAGAGGAGTACTTGAGTTTCTGGCAATTCCTTGAGATTCGAGATTTGACTTGATCTTAAGAAGAGTGATCGTCTTACTTTGATAAGATCTTCACTTTAAATTCCTACTTCGATAAACGAAGGAAGAATTTCTAAACCCCTCACGATTCAATCAGAATCTGTGATTTGGTGGTCCACGAGTCAAAGCGCTCCCGGCACAGGCAAAGATCCCACGCAAGCAGCGATCCAAACAACGATCCTGCGTTTGTTTCTAAGAAGTTGTAATTTTCATTTTTGTTGTGTAAAAGAAGTCTTATAAAAAGACTATCTCTTTTGAATTTGTTGTAATCGACTGAAGATATAATGAATTCCACAACGAGAGTAACTTTTGACGCAAACAGAGGGGAAGTGGTTGGGAACTCGAGGGCCCAACTCGCGAGCTAGGGCGCGGATCTGGAGCCCGACGTCATCGTGAAGGGCGTTAGAGAGAGAGAGGAGAGAGGAGATGAGAGAGAGAGAGGGGAGATGAGAGCCCGACGTCGTCGTGAAGGGCATAGTCGCGGGCAGGAATGGGGCTTGAGAGCTTGAGAGAAAGAGAGGAGAGAGAGAGAGGAGAGAGAGAGAGAGGAGAGAGAGAGCTGGTTTGAGGGATTGAGGAGAGAGGATAAGGATAATTTGGGGATTTTAGCTTAGTTGGCATATAATAATTACTAAAAAGGGCTGCAGTACAAAGTGCCGCACTTCAAGAGGCTGATCCACATGGGGAAAACTATAAGGGACCTCGTCACATGAAGTTTCTGCTTTTGGGGCCTGGACACATTTTTCCCATGAAAAAAACGTTGACTGAAAATTTTAATAACTCTTTTTTATTGTAAATCGATGAAGTTGTTGTATGTTATTGTTGCTACAACTGGTAGAAAATAAGAAAAATTGACTAGTGAATTTAATAACTTTCCGTAAAGTGTTATTTGGCAACTTCGGTGCAAGAATCTCATGCATAAAGCGCTTCGAAGAATAATGGAGAGGATACTCTGGTGTGCATCAATCATGTTGCTATTTTAATAACTTGATTTCTTGTGCATCTCTCGAAAATGATGGTTTGGAGGGAAAATGGGGTGAAGGAGTTATGAAAATTATGAAAGGGTCTCTTGTTGTTTTTATTGTTGAAAAACAAAATAATTTGTATGTTTGTCATGCTGAACCTGTGCTTGATTCTGTTAACTCTATGACAAGTGATAAATTTGTTTTATGACATAATAGATTAGGTCACATAAGTAACAAATGATTAAAAATTTTGCATAAAGGAGGTCACTTTGGTAGTGATAAAATATCCCCCATCCATTTCTGTGAATCTTGTGTGTTAGGAAAATAATATAGGGTTAGTTTTCCTACTTCTTCTTTTCCTAATCAGTCTAAGTGCACTAATGTACTTGAATATTTACATGCTGATGTGTGGGGTCCCTCTAGTGTTCCTACGCATGGAGGGAACCAATATTTTCTTTTCATAATTGATGATTATTCTAGAAAAGTTTGGGTTTTACTCATAAAACAAAAATCTGAAGTTTTTGATAAATTTAAAAACTGGAAAATTATGATTGAAAACCAAACGGGAAAGAAAATAAAAACTCTTAGGACAGACAATGGTCTTGAGTTTTGTAACAAACAATTGAATGATTTGTGTACTACTTGGGGTCTACACACCCTAGCAGAATGGGGTTGCTGAAAGGATGAATAGAACTCTCTTAGAGAGTGTGAGGGCTATGTTGGCCACATCTGGGCTCTCCAATAAGTTCTGGGAAAAAGTTATTTATACTGCGGCCTATTTAATTAACAGGTCCCCTTATGTTCTCTTAGGAGGAAAATGCCCTGAATTTGTGTTCACGGGCAAACCTCTTGATTTAAATAATTTGAGAATTTTCGGGAGTGCTGGCTATGTTCCTCAAAAGATTGATAAGTTAGAACCTAGATCTAAGAAATGTGTTTTCTTAGGATACCCTGAAGGGGTAAAAGGTTATAGGCTTTAGAATAAGAGTGAACCGGGGTTTAAGGTAGTGATAAGCAGAGATATTGTTTTTTATGAAAATGAATTTCCTTGTTTACCTTTACATTTTCCTATCCTGAAAATGATGCTCCAAATGAGGTGGAACAAATGCCTATTATTAATCAACCCAAATCACCTCCTGAAAAAAAATTGAATGATATAATTATTAAAAATCAAGATGAGATTATTCCTAATGAGTTGGAGCATGATATGCAGGAAATAGATAACATACATAATTTGAATGATTATCAACTCACTAGGGATAGAAATAAAAGAACCATTAGGAAACCTAAAAGATATATAGATTGCAATTTAATTGATTATAATATGTCTGAGTTTGCCTTTAATGTGTTTGAATCCCTTGAGTGCAAATGAACTTAAGACTTATAGAGAAGCATTAAAATCTAAATATTCTAAAAAATAGATTAGTGCTATGAAGAGTGAGATGAAAACCCTAAGAATTAACATACATAATTTGAATGATTATCAACTCACTAGGGATAGAAATAAAAGAACCATTAGGAAACCTAAAAGATATAGAGATTGCAATTTAATTGATTATAATATGTGTGAGTTTGCCTTTAATGTGTTTGAATCCCTTGAGTGCAATGAACTTAAGACTTATAGAGAAGCATTAAAATCTAAATATTCTGAAAAATAGATTAGTGCTATGAAGAGTGAGATGAAATCCCTAAGAATTAACCAAACATGGAAACTTGTTCCTAAACCTGCTAGTTGTTCTGTAGTGGACTGTAAGTGGCTGTTTAAGGTGAAACAAGAATCTGAAAGTGTTAGGTTTAAGGCTAGGTTAGTAGCTAAGGGATTTACTCAAAAGGAGGGAATTGCTTTAGTTGCTAATTTTAATTAGGAATTAACACAAATGGATGTAACTACTGTTTTCTTGCATGGTGTGTTCGCGGGAAAAGTTGGTGTTTTCTTCATTATCGATGTCATTGCACTCAGTTAACAACTTTAT
>NC_033799.1:32077449-32082748 GCF_001876935.1 Asparagus officinalis | reverse complement strand
ATGTGAAATTAGGCAATCTTTTTAGAAGGAGTTTCATGAATTTTTTCAGGTACTTTTATATTCTTATTGTGGATGTTTTTATTATATAAAGCAAAAAAAAAAAAATCTATACTAGCAGTTAGCATTAATCTTTAATTTATATTTTTTTTATGCAAAGTCTATCAATGATTAGGAATAAACTTCATATTCTCTTTGCATTCTTTTAACATACTTTAAATCAATCATTGCCATATTGGTTTTAAATATTCACCTTCCTTGTATAACACTATTTTAATATTTTTCACTTGTAATGCTATACTTTCTCAAATAAAGCTTAGTTTCATATCGCGTTCAAAAATTAATATAAAAATTTAAATTATTTTTAAAATTATATTTGTTTTGTCAATTCAAATATCAATATGAAAAAATTTAAATTGGCGTGTATCCCTATTTAAACAAACATAAAAAAATAATTGGGATGGTATAGAGTTTTTAAATGAAAAAATAAGCACAAACTGTCAAAAATACTTAATCATGGTTATTAAATCACTGCATTGCCACGTGTGTTAAAAATAGTAATATACGTATATTATAATATATACTATAAATATATATATATATTATATATATATATATAAAATTATAATTAATATATATATATATATATATATATTATATATATTATATATATAATATATATATTAATATATATATATATATATATATAGAGGAATTATGGGTTATCTCTCTCTTTCAAAATAATTAAACTATTCTATAAAATATTCAGAAAATATTATTTTTTATTTCTTCTATTTTATTTTTTGATTGAGTTAAGATCAATCATTCTTCAGGTTTATCATTTATCATTTCCCGGGCAATTCTAGAGTATTGTCTTCATCATCTACATCAATTATGACATCAGACCAATTTCGTATTTTTATGCTATTATCTTTCCTGGGCTCGTTAAAATTTTTATCATCTTATTTAACTTTACAAAGAAGTCAAATGTACTTATGATGTTCAACACAAACTGCTCAAAATAAAGACTTTGATTTTTTTTTCTATTTCAATGAGAATAAATATTAATTTTATATATATAAAATTCTTTGTGTTCCTAATTTATTACTTAAATAAATTAGAAGCTATCTCTTTATTTTTCTCTAAAATGAATTCTTCTGATGTGCATCCAATAAGAATTTCTGTTATTTCAATAATATTACCTTTGCTCTATCCCTATCATTTTTCATAAAGATCTAAACCAAATACATGCATTATTCATTACTAATTTCTCTTAGATTATGATATTAATATTTAATTTGAAGAACACAGTATGGAATTTATGAATACTTATTAATTTTTCTTATGTCTTCCATGAAGATTTTTTCTTTGATTAGGATAAAGTTATTAAATTATTTTTTAATATAACTCATTCAGTGCTTCATTAATAGATGTCTTATGTTAATGTCAATTCAAGTGATTCATTAACGTTTTCTGATTTTTAGATTTATTTCCATCACTTTCTATTTGCAATGGAAATAACTCAATTATTTTAAAGTTATTCCTAAATATTCTAATAGTTTCTCCATATGTAATTCATTGTATTTTTTTACCCTATAAATATTATTAACGTTAAAGATTAAAGTTTCTAAATTAAAATCAATTAATGCTAAGGTATAATATTATAGTGTTTTATTATTTCTATGGATTTAAACATCTATCAATTAATATTACAAATATATTTTGGCTAGCCCAACTTATTACTAAAATTATATAAAATTAATTTAATTTATATAGTGCCGATAATTTTTAATCTATAATACTAAAATTATATAAAATTAATTTAATTTATATAGTGCCGATAATTTTTAATCTATAATATTTTTAAAATTTTTATCCATTAACCGGATGTTTTTAATCAATTCTTATTATTTTTGTTTACCAGTATCAACTTAGACTATTCTTAGATGTTGAAAATGGATAGTAAATTCCTAAATTAGAAATTTATACACACACACACACACACACACACGCACACACACACACACACACACACACACACACATATATATGTGTGTGTGTGTTAAAAATACCAAATAATTACACTTTTCTTTACCAAGTTTTAAAATTTTAGCCCATTTTTGTGGTTTTAAACTTTGAGGATGTGATTTGTAATTTTTAAAATTTTGAAAGAGTTTTTTAAAAAAAATTACTTTTAAGTTTGATAGTTGTAAATTATATATTTCATGTGTTGGTGGTAATTTTTTAAATGTTAGTATATTTCTTGTAACTCTAAAATTTTGAGGGTGTCTTTTACAATTATTAAAACTATAGATTAATTTTGAAAAATATTAAATTTTAGCGGTCTACCAATAGCCGAATTTGATGTGCGCTAGTTAAAATTTTTGAAAATTTAGAGTTTTTTTACAATTTTAAATTTTGAAGGAGTTTTATACAAATTTTGAAGGAGTTTTATACAAATTTTGAGGTTAATTTCGGCAAATTTTAATTTTTTAGGTGTCTAAGGGTAATATCTTGAATTCATCTTATGTTATTTATAAATTTTAGAATTTTAGGGTGGCTTTTTATAATTTAAACTTTTGAAGGTGTTTCTATAATTTTTGAGATATTGAGGGTATTAATAAAAAAATTTAAATTTAAATGTCAAAAATTTTAGGTGTATCATGGTAATCTCTTAAATTCATCTGTGTTGTTTGTAAGTTTTAAAATTTTAGAATTTTAATGTGTTTGTCTATAATTTAAACTTTTGAGGGTGTTTCTATAATTTTTGAGATATTGAGGTGTTAACTGTAAATTTTAAATTCTTTACAAACTGATGTTAATTTTTTAATTTTATGTTTTTTATTTTAAATTTTGAGACATTGGGATGATTTTTATAATTTTGAACTTTTTAGAGTCTTTTTTGCAATTTTAAAAATTTTTATGGTTTTTTTGCAATACTTCATGTATTATAATATGTTATCTACTTGTAATTTCTTTATCTTAACAAACTAATGTCATTTTTATGTTTTATATATTTTATTAATATATGTTTTTTTAAATTGTTAAGCTAAACATGGTTCACATAGGATTAGGATAAGATATGATTATGATTAGGATAGATTAAGATATAAATAAAATATTCAAAATAGTGAAGGGTAATATTGACCATTGAAAATTAGAATTTGATTATAGATAAGGTAGTTCAAACTATACCCTAGGCAACCTAGATAGAAATTCCGTCTAGGTTACGTGGTCAACCTAGATGGAAATTCCGTCTAGGTCAACCTAGACGGAATTCCTTCTAGGTCAGCCTAGATGGAATTCCGTCTAGGTTGACCTTTCCGTCTCGTTTGGCAAACTAGACGGAATTTTTTGTCTAGTCTGATCCAAACTAGACGGATCAGCTTAGACGAAAAATTTCTGTCTAGTTTGATTCAACCTAGACGAAAATTTTATCCGTCTAGATTGTTCCGTTTAGATTGATCGTTTTTCTACTAGTGTCAGCTTATCTTTCATGATGCAAATAGTAAAGTATTATAACAACAAGAAGAAAGACATGCAGCTAAAATTTTAGCCTTTAGGTCGTGTAAAGATTCTAAGACTCACGTCCTTGCGTCGTGTCAAAGTTCCCCCCCCCCTAAAAGTTTGTTCGGCAAAAGGATCAAAGGAACAAAATTGCATCGTGTTGCTATCCTCCTCCTCCTTGTGCTTGATGGTGAGATTTGTCTTACCTGCACTTTTAGGGTGTGTTTGATAACTTCACAAAACTTATTTTAGTTGATACAATTTTGATCAAAATCTTATTTTCAGTTTGACAAAAATTAGGCCTTAATTTTAGTCTTTTTTTAGTGCAAGTTCTAACTCTTAAACTAGTTTTTAGTGCAAGTTCTAACTCTTAAACTAGTTTGTTTATTCTTTTTTTTTAGTGCAAGTTCTAACTCTTAAACTAGTTTTTTATTTTTTTGTTGTTGCCTAGTTAAAAAATGCTGCTTTTATTTTGAAGTTGCTATTGTGCGCGGCGCAGAAGCGGGACAACCAAACGGGCGTGCTTCGAGAACCAAATCAAACGAACATCGAGATAAATGCCAAACAAATCAAAACAACGGTACAAATCCAAACACAATAGTTTTACGTGATTTGGCAAATTACCTACGTCCACGGGGCAAGAAGGGGATTGAGTTTTTACTAATAGAAAAAAAGAGTACAACTTGAGATTACAAATCACTCGAAGGAACAAACTAATCTCACCAACAAATCTCTTAATCTCTCCAAATAGACCCTCAAATAATTGCTTAGAAAAACACTCTTTTTCTGCGCTCCAATATCCCCAAACCAATCTCCAATCCAAACCAAAGAAACCCTAATTCGTATGTTGGTATTTATAGCAAACACCAAACCCAAATTGAACAGGAAACCAAACATGGGCCTGACCCGATACGCGGTCGACCGCCACGGTCGACCGTGACAAACGACAGAGCCTAGAAAACTCCTACAGGGTCTGGCGATCGACCGTGGTGGTCGACCGTGACAAACGACAGAGCCTAATATTCGCCTACAGGGTCTCGCGGTCGACCGCGGCGGTCGACCGTGCCAAAGCCAGACTCCTCCCAGAGTCTGTGCACATTCGCGGTCGACCGACCTTATACCGTGGTCGATCGTGAAGCTCCAAATGTGACTCCTGCAGTCTTCAAAACCTGTTCTTCACCAAATCGTTCGTGGTTTCTTCAATTCTCCATCTCAGTGAAGTTTCTACCAAAACTGAGCCGACACCAACCAAAACAAATGCCTCACTTGTTGCATCCAGTACGCTACGGCAACGGACTCATGACAATAGATTCCATCCACACAAGTTGAGATCCAAACGGTAGTGCGAACATTTACCCAAATATCGGTATCTACTCACCAAATCGGCTGTATCAAAACTGACTGCCTACGTATCCTCTTGCCCAAAGAATCGAGCCTTCACGTAGTTCACCCAAACGGCCTCTAAAGGTCCTCAATCAAATAGAAAAGTCTGCAACTCTTCCCCAATATCGTCAACGGATCTGCAACTGATAGCGGCCCCAAACCGATACAAATAAAACACCTCCATCTGAAGTGAACCAATGGCCGTATCCAAATCATGTCCACCAGCTGTAACCGAATCCAAAAACAATCCATCATCTGCATCTGAATCCAAATGATCCCCAACCTGTGTCA
This sequence comes from Asparagus officinalis, assembly GCF_001876935.1. Classification (NCBI taxonomy): domain Eukaryota; kingdom Viridiplantae; phylum Streptophyta; class Magnoliopsida; order Asparagales; family Asparagaceae; genus Asparagus; species Asparagus officinalis. Next base: position 32,077,570 of record NC_033799.1, on the reverse strand, counting down.
TTTCAGCTGGAATCCCAAATGACGCAGTATGATCTGGAGTATGTGGAATAGGTTCTACCTAACGTGAAGTAGCATCACCCTCCACCTGCTGCGATATCCAAATGACCTTATCAACACTCTC
>NC_033799.1:32052401-32077436 GCF_001876935.1 Asparagus officinalis | reverse complement strand
TCAGAACAAAATCAGAAATTCCCAAACGATAATCAAATGAGCCTCCGAATCCCAAACACGCAATCGGATCAAATCTCATATCCTTGATGTGACCAAATACTGGGTAACCAAATATCCAACACCGACCAAAATCTGAAGCAGCTCCACCAGATCCAATAACTCCTAATACAGCAGTCGGTGACCTATGACTAAGATGACCCAAATATGTCGAACCTCCAAAACTAGAACCAATGCTCGACAACCAACGCTGATCCTCCTCCAGAAAGGAACGACCCATCGAAACTTTCATCTCATCTCGTCGCCCCAAAATCTCCACACCAATGAAGTATCTCCTATTGCCATGAGCTCGACACAAATGCAAGAAAGGACCCCTACCAAAGCTAGAACAACGAGTTACCTTTCTGCCAATACACTTCTTCCAATTGTTGTTGACTACTAGGACTTTAAAACCAACGGGATTTGGTTGCAACCCACAAATGCCTAGTACAATCCTCAACATAGAAAACCAAAATACCAATTACCTTCCAATGATACCTCATTGGAAGGCCCCAGAATGCCTAAATGAACACCAAATAGAAGACCCCTCAATCATCAAATAGAAGTACCAAACTCCACCTCGGTCTCCTTGCTCATACCCACGTACTCAAAGGACTTTAATATGCAGGTCAATGGCACTTCTCAATAATCCACTACACCGTATCAACAAACAAATAACCCAGCCTCAAATCCTTCTATCTCGGCCAACTATCTCAAACCACCAACAAATGAAGAATAGATCCAAACTGATAAAGGAAAGAATTTTACCTCCAATTAAAACCCTAACAAGAGTCTCTAAACTATCTCACCCCGCACGACGGTAACAAGATCCACAAATAGGAAAAACCTCACCTTTATCTCCAAACGAAACACTCAAAGAGCCTCCTAAGTGATCTACTCATCCAAATAGCCCAAGTACCAACAAACCAATGCGGAACAAATGAAGAATAGATCCAAACTGAAAAAGATAGAGTCGTTACCAAAAAAGATCCCACATTTCTCACCAAACGAAGCCCTAGCCAAACTTCCAAATTGATCTACTCCTCCAACTAAGACAAAATCCTAGATCTAGAATCTGAAGCTCTGATACCAATTGTTGTGCGCGGCGCGAAAGCGGGACAACCAAACGGGCGTGCTTCGAGAACCAAATCGAATATCGAGATAAAGGCCAAACAAATCAAAACAACGGCACAAATCCAAACACAATAGTTCTACATGGTTCGACAAATTGCCTACGTCCACGGGGTAAGAAGGGGATTGGGTTTTCACTAATAGAAAAAAAGAGTACAACTTGAGATTACAAATCACTCGAAGGAACAAACTAATCTCACCAACAAAGCTCTTAATCTCTCCAAATAAACCCTCAAACAATTGCTCAGAAAAACTCTCTTTTTCTGCGCTCCAATATCCCCAAACTAATCTCCAATCCAAGCCAAAGAAACCCTAATTCGTATGTTGGTATTTATAGCAAAACCAAACCTAAATTGAACAGGAAATCAAACATGGGCCTGACCCGATACGCGGTCAACCGCCACGGTCGACTGCGACAAACGACAGAGCCTGAAAAACTCCTACAAGGTTTGGCGGTCGACCGCGGCGGTCGACCGTGACAAACGACAGAGCCTAATATTCGCTTACAGGGTCTCGCGGTCGACCACGGCGATCGACCGTGCCAAAGCCAGACTCCTCCCAGAGTCTTTGCACGTTCGCGGTCGACCGACCTTACACCGCGGTCGACCGTGAAGCTCCAAATGTGACTCCTGCAGTCTTCAAAACTTGTTCTTCATCAAATCGTTCGCGGTTTCTTCAGTTGCCAAACACATTATATTTTAGAGTGTAGGAGTCAATCAAGATGACAAGAGATTGACTGAGAAACCATAGTTTGAATTGTTATGCCCAACGGATGTCCATTGAGAGCGTCTAATTAGTGATTAGCCATTGGAAACCATAGTTTGAATTGTTATGCCCAACGGATGTCCATTGAGAGCGTCTAATTAGTGATTAGCCATTGGTACTAGGGGTAGATGGGCCTATGGTCCTCGGATGTCCATTGAGAGCGTCTAATTAGTGATTAGCCATTGGTACTAGGGGTAGATGGGCCTATGGTCCTTAGGAATATGCCTTATATGTATGCTTATACATTGCATCTGAAATTTTGAAACATTTTTATAAGAAAATTGTTTTTTTTCAATGTAATTTAATGGAGTTTAGCAAAAAAAATTCCATGGAACTTTCATTATCGGAGATAAAGTGGATTCTAATTTATTAAGAACTAACATAGGAACTAAATTACAAGAACCCCTATGATTTGAAGGATCTATCGACAATTTCAATAATCTGACGGACTAACCCAAATTATATAAGACTTAAGGGAGCAATCTCAATAATTTGAATAAATTGCAAGAACGCCCAGGGTTTAGGTGGTAGGGGTCAAGAATGAACTAGAACTTCGGTCTAGGAATCCTCATGCCTTGCCAAGGTTTCTCTCGTATCCAGAAAACAATTCAAGGAGTATGACAAAAACTCGAGAAATGAAGTTTAAAATGAATAAAACGAACTAAATTTCAAGGTCAGGGGCAAAAGTTCTTTGGGTAAATTTCACAAACTCCTTGAGCTTCAAAATTAGTTAAGATCATCCCTTAAACTTTGGGGAGTTTCACAAAATCCGTCCTTTTGAATTTTGGAGCAATTTGTTTCTAGGGTTCCTTGGGGAAAAGAGGATAGAGAAAATGAGAAAAAGATAAAGATTGTGGGATTTATTGAGAGAATTGAGTTACTTCAAAAGTTATCCTTTGTAGGTGGCTTGGTGGTTGAAGCTAAGGATCTTGGCTTACAAGACCAATGGTCAATCCGTGTCTATTCCCAATTTTTAATTATTAGACATTGCAACATTTGTCATATTCACGACCTTGTAAAGGGAGCCCTAAGGTTTACATGTACTATAAAGCTTGAGACATTAGGATTTGGATCTCTCATTGAAAACTCCCACATGTGATCAGTTAAAAAATGGTTCTAGATCGGGAGTGGTACTCGTGTGCAACATCTAAAGTTCGGAAGAACTGTGAGCAAAGCATCCCAAAAGCTCACGGAAAAAATTTTAGGTGCTCCTTGAGCAGTTCATGGGGATTTTCAGAAGCCTACCCAATGCGCTCACATATTTTTTGTCCATATGAATTTGGGAGAAGGCCAGTCTTGGACTTAGGCCCATTGATCCAACACTTCTCCTTCGAGTCCAAGGCCCAGAACCGCCATTGATACGTGGGACTAATCTTCCCACGTGTCTCTATTTTCCTACTTTCCTTAAGATGCCCTCAATTCCTTCTTAAACCCCCCCTCTCTCCCTTCTCTCTCTCTCTAGATCGAAATGGCGACCAAGCTCCCCCGTCTACTCTCCTCAGTCCCCAAATTAGGGTTAGGGTTTCAAAGCAACCACCGATCCCTCTCCCCTGCGATCTTCGCGTCGACGAGAGATCTGTCATCCTCAGCCCCAAATCAACCCTCGGAGAAATCGATGGGAGATTCCCCTCCATCGCCTCCTCCTTCGAATGGCGACAAGGAGAAGGATGAAGAAGAAGATGAAGATGACGATGCTGATGGCGCTTTCGTAAATAAGACAACGGGAGAGGTCGGTGGGCCCCGTGGGCCCGAGCCCACGCGGTACGGGGATTGGGAGCGCAATGGACGCTGTTCCGACTTTTGAATCGCTCACCTACAGATAACAGAGAAGAGAAAAGGTAAAAAAAAATTAGAATGGTTTTCGGATTAATGAGGGGTTTATCTAATTAAGTAATTTACCTTAGTTTTTAATTGATTATGGTGCTTATGCTTACTCTTTTAATAGTGACCCAAAAATAACAATCTTGATGAAATGCAATGCAAGCCAGCAAAATGTGAACTTTGTCACGAATGAACATAACTTAGACTTCATTAGAGTGCTGCCATCACTCAAACTATATATATATATATATGAGAAATATGGAGAAACTTGGTATCAAGTTCTTGCATTGAACTTGATAGTGAGGTGGCCAAATCACCCCCCTACATCACACCTTGAAAATGGAGCCTCTTTTTATAAGTAGGTGAATAGTGATTGATGCTCTCTCTTCAAGGTGTGATGTAGGGTGGGGATTTGGCCACCTCACTACCAAGTTCAATGGAAAAACTTGGTACCAAGTTTCTCCATATTTCTCTCATATATATATATATGAAGAAATTTGTCGAACGCCATGACTTGGACGCTATGCTACGAGTAATTGTGCGAGGTGGAGAGAGAGTCTGCAAAGCTTTGCGAACACCTGATGCAGCTTTCCTGCAGCCTCGGGGGTTCGAGGAGATGTGATGCGACGCTTGGCGAGGATCGAGGCTGTCACGTGCGTCGAGGAGAAGTTCCCGCAACAATTGTCGAGGAAAACAACGAAGAGGCCAGCCCGAGGCGAATCGGGGAGCAAGAGCGCGGGCAGCCGAGGCAAGCGAGCGATCGAACGGTGGAGAGGAGGGCTGAGATTTCCGCTTGAAATAAGAATAAGGGCGAGCGAGACGGCCGGCGAAGAGCATACGAGTCGGGCAAGAATACCGTGAGTGTCGGCGAAGGAGAGGAGGCCGAGGGCTGAGAGTTTGGTCTGAAAGGAGAAGAAGGCGAGAAGCGGCGCCGAATGGGGGCAGACAAAGAGTTGGACGGTGACTGCGAGGCGGGCGCCGAGGGCGCGGGACCGCTGGCGAGAGGGGAACAAGCGCGACATCTGCGGGGCGGGCGGATGAGAGGAGAGAGGAGAACTGAGATCTCATATCTGATTTTGGGGTGGGGGTGTTGATTTTTTGGGGGGCTGAGAATGAAAGGAGAAAGTAGAAGGGGGTGGAGGATTAGGTTTTGGGTTATTTTGAAATGGAGGGCGGAGATGAAAGTAATGAAGGGCTGAGATTGTGCACCCTTAGATGGAACCTAAGAAGCCTCCTTAGGTTCTCTCTCTCTCTATCTCAAGGTTATCGATAGCGGATAGCGTCACGTAGCGGTGAGGCATCGCTAAGGTTATTTCGGGCTATTGCGGTAAAATAACGGTAAAAAGCGCAAAGTCAAATAGCGGTCTAATTTAGATATGTATAAATACTAAAAAAAGAAAAATTAAAAAAATTTTAAGAAATCTAAAAGTACATATTGGATGATTTAAAGAGATCCTAAATATGAAATAGACATGTAACCATCACGTAATACCGAAGATGATTGGAGGAGTTAAAAAGTCGTCGTCTTCGAGAAGAAGAGTTTAGCGGTGACAGGACTGCCCTAAGAGGAGCTTACGGTGAAGGAGGTGATAGGAAGTATCAAGGTAGGTGTCAGAGACTATGAGAGGTGGCGGGAGTATGCTAAAAATCACAGGAGACAGTGAAATACAATGGTCAATGGTTAAGTTTAATTTTAAAAAAATACGCCTCAAACCGCTTTTAAATAGCAGTCAAAAAGCAAATTTCGAATGCAATCGCTCACTATTTACCGTTATGACACACTATTGACCGCTTTTACGAACAGACATATTCCGCAATATGTCACCACTATTGCGCGATAGCGTAGCGGGCGATAGCGTCGTGGGTCTCTCTCTCTATATATATATATATATATAGAGAGAGAGAGAGAGAGAGAGTAAAACTCCTATCCACTTAAGTGGATAGGAGGCCTTGTCCACCAAACTTTTTATCCACTCATTTTGTCTCAAGATTTGTGCCATCAAAAGATGCACAAATCTTAAAAGATTCTTCATATCTATCATGGATCCCAATGCAATATCAACGGCTAAAAAAGTTGGTGCATGACTTATTCCTATCCACTTAAGTTGACATAACTGTAATCTGACCCATCATTTTTCGATCGATACTCTTTAATTTTTAATTTGTGAAGTCATGACTGAAAACACTGCTGAAGTATATTTCAAGTTTTCGTCTGTGTATATATAGACGATTCATGTACACGAGTGACTTTGATGGATGATTTCCAGTTCATGTACTTGACGTCGTACATATTGTTTTATAAACTAGCGTAGATTTGTTGATATTGTTTTTCTGCATGTTTCGGTAATCAGAAAATTAGACGATTAAATCCTCTGGACTGAAACTTTTGAATGCATTAATCTTGAATAATATTATGTGCGTAAAAAAAACTTATGTGATAGACAATTCCAGGGCTGCAGGAAATCTGGTAGTTGAATCTTGGAATGGTCGAGGGTCGTCGTTGAATGAAGACAAGCAGAATAATAGCAGATGGAGGAGAAATGTATGGAAATAGTTAGATTATAGTTGGCTTTGTTTAGGATACATTAGATTAAATAATCATTATACAGTAACAGCTGTAATAGCTTAAGCAATCGAACAATCGCAAATTGCTTCCGTAGGAAATTCATTTATGAATTGTACTATATTGATTAATGATCTATATGTGGAATATGTATTTCTTGCTATGAGTATTAGTTTGTGCTCCATGGAAATTTTGTTTCTTCTCAGATATATGTTCTTAAGCATTCGTGTGATGTTCCTATTAAACTGTACTAGAAATATCCTTGACTTTCGACCTGGCGTACTTCAGTTATCCTGGTAACTGTCTTTCTCAATTTATGAAGCATATTGTAAGGGCACAACTGTGAGTATCAATAAAATTAGCAAGGTATAGTGTAGCTTGGCTGGATATGTGAGTTAGGAAGGTCGGAAAGTTTGCGTGAACAATGACAGTGTACAGCTTTATGGTTATGAAGGGTGTCCACATTTGTATCAACTATTTTAGGGTTATGTTAAAAGCAGAGAATCATGAGTAACATGGATCGAGGTTTTAGATGAATATGAAACACTTTCTGTGGCGCTACTAATAGATGAGGCCTACATGGAATACTTTGATGAATGGTTCATGGTTATCTGTATGCAACCCACTGGAGTATTCTCATTGCATAATTCAAGTCACACAACTTGGAAATCAAGGTTATGGAATGGTTTAGTTTATCTGTGATGCAGTTGTTCAATTTTTTCAACCGCAATACGTCTTTGTTACTAGTCCCATGTTGCTGCAGGGGATGATCATTCTGCCAGTCCACAATCAAAACTTGCAATTGCTTGTGCATTTTAATACCTTATGGGCTTATGTAAAAATTTGTTCCTCTCCTATGTGGGGGAACAAGGAGATTCTATTGCACATGGTTTTAATTTTAATGTTCCATCTTTTGTTTAATAATAATTTTAATGTTCCGTCTTTTGTTTAATAACAAGTGCCTATTGTTTCTTCTTTTCATTTTTATGGTTTTTTATTTTCATTTGTTATGGTTTCGCAGACTACATGGAGTTTTGATCTTTCATACACTTCCAGGAGTCCTTTTGTGGTGGCTGCAGCAGTGATCCAATTCCAGAAGAATCAATAAGTATCTTTATCCTCGATTATTAGGGATGCTTGTATGTCGATAACGAAGATTTGCTGTTATTTGTACAATACACGTTGGTAGATGCTCAGCAATAATCCCTATATGTTGGTAGATGATAATCCCTTGAAGAAGAAAAACTCAAATGGGTCTATTTTTAGAAAAAAAATTATGAACGGGCTTGTTTAGAAAATTTCTTCTAATCCCTTTCATGTCATTTCACTTTTATCATTCAGATAGTTGTATTTCGGCTAAAATACCAATTTAGCTTATAAAGCGATACCGTCTAACCAATGAAGCCTACAAAAGTGACGCCGGCGATAATAACACCTATAAATTGACATATCTTACCGTTTACACCTACTCTAGCTGCTAGAGTTTTGATTTGAGCGAGAAAATTGTGAAGTTTTGCATATATACTCCTCATATCTCTCATTTATAAATTTAACATTCAAATTGAAATATTTGCATAAAAACTCTACTCTTTCTTTCTTCTCAACCTCTCTCTCCTCACTCCCCTCCTTCCCTTCCTCCACTCCCTTCTCCACTTTTAGTTAATGTTTGAGGGGAGAGGGGAGAGAGGAAATGAGAGGAGGGAATGGGAAAGAAGACTGAGATGAGAGAACAGGGAAAAGTTGAGCGGAGAAACATGTATGGACAAGGATGGAGAGGAGGAGGTGAGGATGAGGATTTTGGAAAGGAGAAAAGGGAAGAGGGAATAAGAGAGAGGAGAAGAGGAGGATGAAGCTGATAGTGCGCGCGCGCGTGTGTATAAGAAAGGGGAGAGGGAGTAATTTTGGGAAGGAGTGAAAGTGGAGTTTATGAGAGGGGAGAAGAAGAGGATGAAGGAGATGATAGGGAGAGATATTTGTTTGGGTTATTATTATTATTATTATTATTTGGGTGGGGTGGGGGGAGTATAAAAAAATGATTTTAAAATGATTTTTTTATAAATATTTTTAATTTTAAAGGGCAAATCAGTAAATGTAAGTAATATGGGGGGTGTATGTGCCAAAATCCATAATTTTCCCGCTCAAATCAAAACTTTTTGATGACCAGAGGAGGTGTAGATGGTTAAGTGTATCAATTTATATATGCTATTATCGCTGGTGTCATTTTTTAGGCCATATCGGTTAGTGGGTGTCACTTTATAAGCTAAAGTAGTATGTTAGCAGTTGTATTTCTAATCTTTTACTTGTGCTCCGTTAAATTTGATACTTATACCCAGATTATGGAGTCCTTATTTCGAAGTCATGATATCACATAATTTCTTTTCTAGTACTGGAATTTATTGACTCCTCATAGTATAACCTAGAGTGGTGTTAGGGGCACACCCCAAACCACACCTCCAACCACACATCTCCTCTCATTCGTTACAGTACTCCGGGCCCCACATGAGTTTTTAAATTTTAAAAACTTATGTGGGGCCCGGAGTACTGTAGCGAATGAGAAGGGGAGGTGTGGTTGGAAGTGTGACTTGAGGTGTGCCCCTAACATTTCTTTATAACCTATGTGAGCTCCGTAATTATACCAGTAGATTGTGGTTCTTATATATTTATTTTATTTAATAAAAACTTATTTGTGTTTATTGTTTGTTGGGAATACTACCCGCTGGGGCTATGCAAAACCCCTAAAACAGCAGAAATACGGTATAGAGAAAAGTACACAAGATTTACGAGGTTCGGCAACTGCCTACGTCCTCGGGAGCCACACAGTAAATTTCTTATTAATCAAACAAGAAATTACAATTCAAGAGCAGATCTTAAAACTGAGATTTCTCAAAATGAACACTGTAGCAACAGTGTTAATAATTAAAGGGAATAATCCCTTTCAATTCTCTTTTGAGAATAAAGAATATTCCACAATATAAATCCCCTTTAAATTCCTCTCTCTTCTTAAATCCTTTTTTTAATCTCCCCTCAAAAGAACAGTTGAGAGCTGGAGATGGGAACGCTGCTGCGTTTTTTTGTCCGTCGCCAGAGAGAGATCGGGGGAGAGAAGCACCATGGCTAGGGCATCGGGGTTTGCTTTTATAGGCGAAACATGACAGGCTGGCGACAGCCTGTCGCCAGCCACGCGAGCGCCCAAGCTTGACGCGAGGGTCGGAGCGCCAAGATGCGATCGTCGGAGCTCCAAAACGCGTGGGTCGCGATCGGGCTGTCGCCAGCCACGCGAGCGCCCAAGCTCGACGCGAGGGTCGGTGCGTCAAGACGCGATCGTCGGAGCTCCAAAACGCGTGGGTCGGTATCCCAAATGCGAGGGTCAGAAACGCCAAATTCGAGCTCGCCTGCTCGAGCTTCACCTGGAACTGCGCCTGGAGTTCGCCGTCGACTTCACCTGAGTCGACGTCCACGCTCGCCTGCGCCATCCCTCGAGCTCGCCGGAGCTCCTCGTCGGAATCGAGGTTTGATCTACACCTCATTCCAACATTGCTGTCATCTTGAACTGTAATCCTTATGTGTCAGAAAACATCGAAGTTGATTCCAACTCTATTATTGTTTTCGTGCTAACCTGTTGCTCTAATTGGTAGCACCAACAGACTAATGATAATTATATCTTTTGAAGGGATAAGCATAACTATAATATCTTGGTTTAGTAGGTGAATATACAAAAGAGTAGTAGTCAATATCAAAGCGCACAGCTGGTGAAACTAAGAACTTCTTAAATAAAAGTAAGGGTTATTGCGAACAAACTCTTGGTAGTGACCCTCAATTGCAAAGAGATTTTTTTTTGTAATTCTATTTATTGTGAATAGACTCCTTATAATTCTACTTATTATGAGTAAACCCCCTATAATATTAGCCCAAATGTGAATATACCTACTTAGTGAACTTTTTTAACTTTTTAAAAGTAAAAAAAAAAAAAGCAATTGGGTGTTTATCCTCATCGATAGAATTATAGGTGGTCTATCTGCCTCTTCAAATATTCTTAACGATTTTAAAAGTTTTTTAAAAAAAAGCACTCAGGGTTCTACTCACAATAGGTACAACTATAAGAGGTTTGATCACAATAAAATGATACTAAGAGGGTTCTGTTGGCAATTAACCCTAAAGGAAACTGATGGTGTCATAGACCAGTACGAGCCTTACCCCTGTTAAGCTTTTAATGGCAGCTATTATTGCCAACCTCAATAAAGAAAAAGCCCTAGCGCCTAGATTTTTATGATACATCATATATTGTGCCCATTATTTAACTTAGCCAAATTGAGTGCCGATGGGTGACATGAACCCAGATGTCAAGTTGACAGAGATGCCTTTGTTTGGCTTTACTTCAGCTCATGTCTATCTTCAGAGAACCATTGATCGACCCTCGATGTGGACATTAATTATTCCCCCCAGTCATTCTCTCCACCACTAGATTCTTCCCAACCCCCATATATGACATTAACACGCGCATAACTTCAGTAGCAGTAGCAGGTATCTCACTCTCTCCCAGTCATGTCTGGTTTCATACGGATGTTGATAGTCATGTTATCCGTTCTGGCCGCGATCAGAGCGGTCGAGAGCCACACGAAGACAGACTGCGGTGTGGCGCAGACGGCGTTCGGGATGTGCGTGCCGTACGTCATGGGCGACGAGCGCGGGCCGGTCTCGTCGAGCTGTTGCGCGGCGGTGAAGTCCGTCGAGGAGCTCTCGTCGATGACCTCGATGGGGAAGAGAGGCGTGTGCGATTGCCTGAGGGCGATGATGGCGGAGGTGGGGAGGATAGACGGCCGCCGGGCGTCTGGGCTCGCCCGGAAGTGTGGGGTTCGGACCAGTGTTATACCCACCAGCCTCCGGTTCCGTTGCTTCGAGTAATCTCTCTTAATTTAACGTGCGCTGCCTTTTGGTTGCTTGATACGAGCAGATTAGTTTTATCAAGTGTTTTCAAGGGGTTTTGTCACTGTTTAAAAATTCTTTGATTTCTCCTCTTAACTAGTTTGTTTATTTATTTATTTACTTCTATTTAGAGTGCCATTTAGTTATGCCCGGGGGTTTGATACCTACAGTCTAAAAGACCATGGGGAAGATCCCTCGCTAAAAAAACAACTGAACTTTTCAAATTATCTTTCTCTGTTTGTATTTGTATGCAGGTGTTTTGTTGAACTATATATTACTGATTTTAATTTGCAGAATTAATTCTTAGCTGCTGTTTTCCCGCGATATATGATGGGGACTCTCTTTGTTTGTTGCAGGCTTGCATGAGCAGGCAGTAGCAAAGGGGTACACGGCGTAAATAAATAAAAACAGAGGGTGTGACTGCAGCGTGGCGGAGGACAGCGTGTGTTTGTATGTATACTGGTCATGCTTTCCCCTACAGATAAATGTTGATGATGTTCTGACTCAAGGTGTTGTAGCATGTTTAAATTTAAGTGTCGTTTTAATACCTCTATTTTTAGTTTATTTTGTTACTATAACTTTTTTGATATTGCAATAATATCTAACTAAATAATACTTTTAAAACTTAGATGTAACTGTTTGTGGAAAAATTCGATGTAAAAGAAACGAATGAAAAATTGATCTGTATTCTCTTAAAATCGATTACAATTTGGATTCCGATTACAAAAGAGAGGAGAATGAATTTGATTCTCCCCTTTGTTTAAAACTGGGTTCTTCACGGTAGCAATGGAGTGCCTCCTTCGAATGCTTGCGTCGAATTTGCTCTCCGTTGACGATCCGAATATCTTGATTCACTGGAACAATATCTTCTCCTCACGATTTGACGTTGTGGAGAACTTGTGTGGCAAGTTTTAGAACTCTGATTGAGTTGATAACTCTGAACGAGTTTGAACTCTTGAAAAAGAGTTGATTTGAACCGAGAATCGGTTCTCAAGCCAAGGCCGAAGGCTTCAAGGAATGCTCCAAAAGATGAATGTCGATCTCTCAATCTATGATGCTCCAAGATCTCCCCCTTTGCTGCCAAGAAGTTCCAACAGACCGCTGCCAACTCTCAGATCCAAAAATGCCAGCCTGAACTCAATTGAGTTTATCCATATTTATATGGAATTAAGGGGTGTAACCCCCCTCCCCCCTTAATTCTCTCCATAATGGGGTTGAGGGGGTGTAACCGCCCCCTTAATCTGTAACCGCCCCCTTAATCCGCTCCTAAGTGGGGTGGAAATCCCTCAAATCGTGGAGGGAAAACGGTTCCTGCAACCGTTCAGCTCGTGTTTGAACGAGTCAAACGCCCACGTTGGTGTTCAGGACCCTAACTCCGTGTTTTACACTGGAGACGCGGAGTTGGGTACTCGCTGGGCATTGAAAAACATGGGTCCGACCCCAGCGTTTTAATGTTGTAACGCGGGTCCGACTCCAGCGTTTTGATGTTGTAACGCGGGTCCGACTCCAGCGTTTTGATGTTGTAACGTAGGTTCGACCCTCGCGTTTTACTGTTGACACACGGGGAGGGCCTCCGCGTTTTGGTGTTGATACACGGGGAGGACCTCCGCGTTTTGGTGTTGATACACGGGGAGGACCTCTGCGTTTTGGTCTTAGAGCGCGGTGATGAGTTTCACGTCTTGCTTTGGAGAGATTATCAACAAGTAATCTCTTTTGTCATAGCGTTTGCAAAGATCATTGTCTTGTAATATTCGTGTTGGCTCCTTGAGAATATGAGAGTCGTCAAATTGTAACTCCCGATGTTGATTGTGAATGCTGTTGAACTAGAGCTCTTATCGGTTGTCGTGAATGTCGTCAGATTGTAACCTTCAGCGATCTACGTGAAAGTCTTCAAATTGTAACCTTCTGAAAGTCGTCAGATTGTAACTTCCATCATTAGTGTTTGATGGGGGATAAGCTATCTATTGTGATTTTTAGACAGCCTACAGTAACTGAAACAACATGAAGCTCCAATTACATCTATCGAAACACACCCTTAACTTTTTGGTAGTAGTCATGTTCACATGTTCATTGCGTCCAAGTTCCAAGATTATGATTTGACAGTTTGAATTTTTTGTTGAAAGTTGAAGCAACGATTGGTTTCTTCAAAACTAATAATTCATATCGCAAATTTTTTCAATGTTTTTTTTAATAAACCAAGTTAGTTGAGGTGATTAATGTGAGTACAGTTTCGTATCGGGTAAAATAAGAAAAGGCGATGAGTTTAAATAGAAATTTGAGTCAATACTTAATAGCCATAATTTTTAAGTTAAAATTAATTTTAGGGTTTTTCTATAGATTGCTCATGGGCACTCTATAAAAGAGGAGAGAGAGAGATGATTGAGGAGGGGGCTCACCTGATTTACATTGGGATCCTCTCCCCAATCATCTCTTTCTATCTCTCTCCTTTCTTATAACGTGCCTATGAGCACTCTATAGAAAAACCCTTAAATTTAAACTTTTGTTAATGTAAGGGCTTGTTTGGATTGAGGGGAATGAGGATGAAGGGAAGTTAGGGGAACCATTCACCTCCATTCACCTTGTTTGGGAACACTTAGGAGGTGAAGTTAATTCATCTTAGTTCCCCTTGGTTCACCCCCTAATAGTATAAAATTTGTTACCCCCCAAATTGGGGTGTAACCAAGGGAGTATAAAATTTGTTACCCCCCAAATTGGGGTGTAACCAAGGGGAAGGGAACTCCCTTCCCTTCCTTTCTCTTTCCTTCTATCAGTTTCCCTTCACCCTTTACAAATCCAAACAGGCCCTAAGGCTCATTAATTCTAGATTAATGCTAATTTCTCCCCAACTAATTTGTACAGATGCATTCCGACAAAACCCTGAATTCATTATTGAGCGCAGATTTTCAGTCAATGGTTGCATTGACGCGATAGTTGCTCACACGGATTTGATACTTAATTGTACTGATATGACCCTGAATTCATCAATTTAGAATTGATACAGCGAAACACGTGAATCCTCTCCTGCCACCTTGTATCATTTTTTATGGAGTTTTATTCTTTCAAGCGAGAAGTTTTAGAAGCGTTAATTGCGGATAGATACTTTATAGCTTTACTAGATAGACCTCTTGAGTGATTTTTTTTTTAGAAAAAATCACCAAGGAAACAAAATATGGGACCAAGGAAACAAAATATGGGACCAACGGGAAGGGCAGGTGGGGTGTCATCTTCTAATTGGATAATGAGCTGGTATGACCAACTCATTATGCAATAGGACGTGTTCTCCTGTTAGTCCCATATTTTGAGTCCCTATAGCAAAACCTTTTTTTTAATCATTGAGAAGGTTAAAATAGGAAAGAAAAAAGGTTCTCTCAAGAGACTTATCCGCACTAATAGCGCCATAAGGGCGTGTCTGCAATCGAGATATAGTAAGATGTGTTACTGTTTAATGGAAGAGCTTTGCTACAGTGACCCAAAATATGGGACCAATAGGGGAGACAAGTGAGGTGTCCCCCTTCTATTGGATAATAAGTTGATCATCATTAATGATAACCAACTCATTATCCAATAGGAGGGAGACACATCACTAGTTTGTCCCTCCTATTGGTCCCATATTTTGGATTCTTAATGGAATTGTGCATAAACTTGGATTTACGTTACATATAAATCCGTGCAAGAGATGGAGATAATTAAGCTAGATTCTGATTGACTTCGAAAAACCCTTTTTCACATGCTCAATCTTTCGTATGGCCCTACACATGCTTATGCTTTTCCCTACTTCCGAGTTGTTTCGGGCTCCTGAGGAGGGGGAACATTTTTTAGGAAGTAGAGGTACCGTATAGATGTCACAGTAGCATTTAAGGAAGTAGTAGACATAATTTTTCAATGGAAATAAATAAATTTTTTTTTTTTGTCCAAAAATAGCAGAAATATCCTCCGTTTTTCTTTACTTTACTAACTTCGTAGTTGCTTGCTTCTGCGCGAACAAACATACTTTAGTCAGACAAATTGTTTCGGATTACGTATGAATTGGACTCGCGCCCATTTCATTTTATCCATTCTTGGCCAATTTAAATCGTTAGCTCATAGTAAGTAAACGAATCCTTATTTCTAGGCCTATAAGGCTTGCCTAGGCCATTATTTCAGCACTTGGAAGCCTGAGAATGTCAATTTGGGCATGCCTAAAACATAAAAGTTCAATTGAGGTGAATGAAAAATTAGCGGAATATCATTTAGGTTCTCATCAATGTTTGGAAATCATCAGTGGGGTCCCTAACGTCAACTTAGATCCTTTTTATAAACTTTGGGCAAGCTTCGCAAACGTGACGATAATGTGGCACTATCATGTTAGCAAACAAATTAGTGAGATCCTAGTTTCTCTCACCGCATCAACAAAAATAGTCAAATTATAAGTTTTTGTTAAATTTAGAATTTAACTAAAAATTTTAACGCGGAAGTAGCACAACAAGGCCATGTCTTAGGGTCCAACTATTTACACTCCCAAATAGTAACTTTGGCGTGTGTGAGGACTAAATTGCCCTTGTTTTGGATGTGTTTTGTTAATTTTAGTACACTGTAGAATTTCAAATTTCCTTTTGAAAATTGTGCAGTAGTAATTGCTTGTGCTCCCTTAATTTTGAAAGAATCTTTATCTTTATCATTACATTGTTGTTGTCTCATTTTCGTTTTTCCTTGAGGATCCAATTTTCTTTGAATTCTCGGTGGAGTCTAGGCTAGCCTTTGGGCGTACCAATATTAATTTCTTTCTTCATATTTACTGAAGAAAGCTCAACTCTTCTTATATTTGTAATAAATGTAATCAAAAATGTGATAGCTTGCCGTTTATTCATCCAAATGCAGCATTGTTTCATACTGTTTTCAAATAGTATCGCTGTAGATGCTTCTTATAACCATTCATTGCGGTTTAGTCCTCACACACCCCCAAAGTTACTGTTTGAGAGTGTGAATAGTTAGACTATAATGAATTTTTAAAATCGTTAATAAAATTTGTTTAAGTGTGAGAAATGTTTGAAGTGTTAGACTATAATGAAGGATAATAATAAAATTTATTAGAAAATCAAAGTATTAATCTACTCAACGAAATACATCAATTGTTTTTTCGATCCTAATTAATTGTTCTTTCTTCTTCTTGTTGCTGCTCGACGTTCTCCATCTTCATTGTGGAGACGGTTAAAGTGACCGATCGAGAATGCAAATTGTGCATCTAAACCATCTGCAGATTTGTCGTGATGGTCGTTCCAGTAAAATGCTATGGGTGGTACCGGATGATCCCCTGGTTTCATATGCAACTGGAAAAAAATGTACAAATATTGAAGTTATATTCTTATATAAAAAATTAAAGTTAAAATTCAACTTGTTTATATGATCGTCGACTAGTGTAATTTTCTTACCAAAATCCAATGATCATTGCTAAGATGTCCGCACACCACCTTTCGGGTTGGAGGTCCTTGTGTTTCATCTAATATCGCTGGCAGACAAGTATTTCCTCCATGTTCACTGAATGTCATGAAAACAACATTATATGTTGTTGCAATTACGTGACCGCAATCCGGTACCGCCATCCAGTAATCATCATCCGCTGGTCCATGGTAGTGAGCAATCGATTGGATGAGATTAGTCACATTAGAACTCCTCGCACTCCTCCCACCTAAGATTCGAGCGTACAAGGCGCTTCTATTCTGTAGATCTGCTACTAAGTCTTGTCTAACTTTAACCCAATCATCTTCTGTTCCGTAAATTGCTAGAGCCACCGCTCTAAATCCACAATTTCCGTCTGCCGCTACATCTGTGCATTGATCTATGTATTTTCTAATGTAGGGCGGGAATTCTCTCTCAAATACAGAATTCTTAAAGATGAACGTGGTGCCTTTGGAAGAAGGGGTTGACATTGGAGGCCTTGAGCACGGAGGATTTGGAGAAGATGGTGATACTGGTGGCCCCGTACGTTGGGATGTGCTCATTGGACTCCCCTGTGATTCAGAGATAGAAGCAACACGTCCAGGGCCCTTTACAAATGCATAGGTTGACAATGTTAAATTGAGAATAATAAATTAGTAACTAATATAAATCATAATTTTCAAATATAGAAATTCATAAGTTATGTAGTATTACCTTTTTGTTTGGAGACTTTTTAAATCTGTACTGTTTCACAACCCTCTCCCACGCCGAAGGTACACGGAGATTAGAGAGCTTTTTACCCTTGGTTTTTTTTTAGCAGTAGGAGGTGCAGTAATATCAGGGACTTCTTCGAACAACGTCCTCCTCACTGGATTTGGTGGAGTCGGGGATCCATCCGCGGCATCATTAGGAAATATTGGAAACTAAATATCTAACTTTTTCCAATAATCATGTATTTGATCCAACGGAATGCTATACCCATTTATGATGTAGTACTGAAGCTCATGTGCGCACGGTAGACCATGAGTTCTCCTTAGGTAGCAACCACACGTTGTTGGATCCTGACCCATTTCTTGTAAAACTTGCATTTCTTTCCTTATGAGGCCGAATGCTTTAAACGTGATTGATCTGTTCAGATTAACAAACAACGTATCTCCAAGGGTGTCTGTGTTGGATTTAGTAGCGTTAACTCTCGCTACTTTCTTAATCTCACAGATTTGGCCTTCCATCACCTTGTGAAGTTTCTCCAGTACGGTATCGAATGGGTACCGACCACCATCTAAATGTCGTTTGACGCGATGATGTTCTCCTTCGACCCTGCATTACCAATTGAACTTGAATATTAATTATTAATGTTGACTACATGTAACGATTATTTAGTCACGTAAATCTCACAAGAAGTACCTATTTGTTGTGTAGCTTCCGAAGTGAAAATAATGGTCGATGTAAGCTGACAGGATTTTTTGGGAATGCGGACTAATCCATGTGTCAATGCAGTAGTTCAGCAATGCTCCCCAACTCGAATAATGTGCTGCCAGACGTCCCCATCTATCATTAAAGTCATCTATGGTCGGTGCACTTATCGCCCAATTCCAACGAAATTTAAATCCTTCTGCCGCCTCTTTTAAAAAACCAGGTTGCTGCAGTGCTCGTTGTAGCACGCATTGCTCAATGTGACGGCGACACAAATGATGCCTGGATTCCGGGAAAACATACTCGACAGCATGCATCAAGGCGTAATCTCGGTCTGTTACAATGACATTAGGTGTCACTTGGCTAACGAACAAAGTACGGATAAACTGTAACACAAACCTGCAAAATAATATAACATTAATAATTTTAAATTTAAACGTAGGACAAAATAACTGTACTAAATAATTGTCAATTGTAATTTATAACAACAAATTAACATAATAACAATATTAATGACAATACTACAATAACAATGTTAATAACAATAATAATACTATAATAAGTCCTAATTAAACAATATAATAATTTTCATAACAGTAACAACTCCTAATAATATTATAATAAGTTCTAATTAAACAATATAACAATAAAAAAATAACAATATAATAATGTTCATAAAAATAATAACTCCTAATTAAACAATACTAATAATGTTCAATAAAAATAATAACTCCTAATTAAACAATTCTAATAATGTTCATAAAAATAATAACTCCTCCTAATTCAACAATTCTAATAATGTTCATAAAAATAATAACTCCTCCTAATTAAACAATTCTAATAATGTTCATAAAAATAATAACTCCTCCTAATTAAACAATTCTAATAATGTTCATAAAAATAATAACTCCTAATTAAACAATACTAATAATGTTCATAACAATATTAACTCCTCCTAAATATTCAATTTAACATTATTCATAACATTGACAAACAATTGTACTAAATAATGTTAATTAACAATTTTAAATTTAAACATATGACAAAAATTAAAATTCATTAAGACACAAACCTGTAGTTTTCTTGTCTCTCATTTCGCATGAATGCGTAGGCGATAGTGAACGTTTTGTCCGTACTTGTTGCACCGACCACTTCTAGTAGAGGCATGTCATACTCATTGGTGTTGTACGTACAATCAATCATCATGACTTCCGGATATGCATTCACCATCACAAAAGAAGCCGGGTGGCAGAAAACAATATCTCCAAGTTCGGAAGATTCATCAGCAGTCCGAACGTCGTACATGTAGTTCAATTGCCTGAGTAAATGGATGAAATTATTCATCGGGGTCCGACCTTCTCTTTTCTGGGCACGCACCTTACTGACAGCATTGTAAACTTGTACACGATTTGTTCTCCGGATCAGCCCTTTTCATGGACGCCAACATATTACTCGGGCTTAAATTAAAATTCTCTTGCTCCCTAATAACTTCAAGTTGAATAGGGGATATTTTACCTAAACGAGATCCCACAGCATGAGACGGGAATGGATGGTTGTGTCTCCCCTCCCGGACTTCAAAGTACCAGCGCCCTCCAGGGTACTCCATTCCGTCCAACCAAAATGGACAATTATTTTTTGTCGTTTTAGTGGACCTAGTTCCAGTAACCTTTTTTGGTCTGTATCCGCCACCTTGGCTACATAAATATCGAACTTTGGGCCGTCGGCCGTCTTTTCCCTTCGAATCACGAATTGCCAAAGTAACGTTCCTCAAGCCAGCAACATATCTTACATGAGCATCCATGTCCTCTCTACTAGCAAAACCTCCTTCCGGATTACCGAAATCGGTTGAAATGTCTTCAAACTCTACATATGAACTATGATCCTGGAATGGATCACTTTGTGTTTCGTCGATGACGAATTCAACTTCATCAAGATTTATGGAGTTGTAATCTCCAGAATTCATATTGTTTGTGATTGTAATTGTAAGTGTTTGAGTTGTGAGTGTTTGAGTTGTGATTGTGATTTGAAAAACTTAAACTGTTGGCCTTTTTATAGGTAAAAATCTAAGGGGTCAAAATCAATTTTGAGTGGTGTAATTTATTTTTGAAAAAAACGATTTTATGTAATTTGTGTAAATTGTATTGGAAATTCAAATTAGTCAAAAATTCGAATTTCTGAAAGCTCACTGACCGAGGCAAACATTTAGTTGTGAATTCTTTTTGTCTTTTGGTTAATACAGAGAAATTACAATTGAACTTGTGCTCTCTGTGATAAAGCAACTCATTGGATTCATCCCATGTGGCCTTATACTTAATAAGTTAATATAGCCATATATTTAACAAGGAAAAAATAAATATAATGAATGAATCCAATGTGCATTTAATAACATTCCGAACTTTGGACCTTATCACATTCCGAGTCAAGTGGATTTAGTAACTCTGTGCATTTTAATAACATTCCGAGTCAATGTGCATTTAATAACTCTGTGATAAAGCATACAAAAGGGTATTTTTGGCAATCCAACTCCCAAAATTACTGTTTGGGAGTGGATATAGCAATCGTGCATGTCTTACCAAGTCAGCAAGATTTAATAGATTTTATAGAATGGACTTTGGTTAGGGACCACTTCATACAAAAGGGTATTTTTGGCAATCCAACTCCCAAAATTACTGTTTGGGAGTGGATATAGCAATCGTGCATGTCTTACCAAGTCAGCAAGATTTAATAGATTTTATAGAATGGACTTTGGTTAGGGACCACTTTCAAACATTAAGGATCCATATAATATTTGGTCAAATGCTTTGAGCAACCTCCGCTGAAGTTTTACCAAATAGAAAACTATATCATTTTGGAAGATTATAACTGATAAATACGTTAGATCCTAGGGGGGTAAGTTCACAAGCAGATGACCAGACCCCCTCACACCTTCATGCATGCTAATGCGAATGAAAGGCCATGAAATCCTCATCCCTCACCTTCCCTCGCCCCCATCACAACCTCATGATGCATTCACCCTCTCATCCACCCATCTATAAATCATACACTCAACCATTAAATTACTTAGTTAATTAAATCCCAGCCCTCTCGTTAACTCAGCATCATCATTATATATCAATCATTTCAACCCCCATGGCTCTCCTCCTCAGCCGCCGCCTCCTCCTACTCTTCCTCCTCTCCGCGATCGCTATTTCACCGTCCCAATCCATGTCTCCGACGTGCAAGATGGTGGCGCGTATGATAACGCCTTGCGTCGCCTACTTGGCCGACAGGGCTTGGGCCCCGTACGGCCCATGCTGCAGCGGCGTGGCCGCCCTCAACCAGACCGCGTCGACGGGCTCGGTGGCGGACCGAGTTGCCGTCTGCGACTGCATCAAGTCCATCGCCCCTCGGCTCCCCATGGTTGATCTCAATCGTGCTGCGGTGTTACCCCGCACGTGCGGGCTCAACCTCAATCTCACTCTCTCCCCCACCATGGACTGTGATAGGTATGATAGTTAGGTAGTTGACGTCCAAATCGAATTATCTCTCTGTTAATTGTATTTTGTGATAATTAGATAGTTGACGTCCAAATCTAATTATCTCCCAGTTACTTGTATTTGCGTGTGACGTCAGTGTGTTGCTGAAAGGTCTCCTAATATTTATTATTTGGCAAAGCGAAAAAAAAAACATTTAGAAAAATCATGGGTAATATAGGGGTGCATCTGCAATTAGCATATTAAGCAATTGATTTTCTTCAACTTTTTCGCTCAGCTAATATCATGATGCGTCGTTTGTTATTGCAGCTTTGTGTCGCCGTGAGGGGGAGGCAGCTGGGGATCATGGAGTTGGAGGAAACAGAGCAATGGTTATTAGTGTATTAGGAGGTTAATTAGAGGAAATAACTGTAATGCCGTAGGGTGATGTTAGCCAGGAGAGTGTTTTTATCTTGAATTTGTGTAATAATAATCAGTGCCTTGTGCCATTTTAGCTTTGACTACATTGTTTCTTTATGAAGTTTGTTTTCTAACAGTGTCCCCCTTTCTGCCGAGATTGTCATAATGCGAATAAAATTTGGACAAAGATGGGATGAGCCGAACAAAAATTAACCAAAATTAAATGCTGGTTCCATTTACAGACGTCTCAGCAGTAACTCTCTCCCCCAGCAGTACTCTGAAGATTACATACTTACGTTCTATGGGACAGTCAATATATCCTCATTAACAATGGCTGTCGAGAACTTTTCTTCGAAAAAAAAAAAGATAAAGCCCTCAAATACCATTCTCCTCAAATGGGGTTTTCCCCCTCCTGCTATTTTCCGGGTTAAGCATCTGACCTGGAATCAAATTCATTGGAAAAATCACCCAATATCAGTCATCTGCTTACGGATAATTAACAAGAATGAGAATCGTCCTTTGAGTTAATTTGCACATCTCAGGCTTGCTGCATGTGATAGGGCTAAAACGACAAGGCGCCAAGTACAGGTTACAGAAGTAAGATTCCTTCAAGCATTGAGCAAAGCAGATGCACTTCAAAGACAAATTGAGATGCAATACAAAATACAAAGTACTTACTCCTTCCTCAAAATCGTTGGCAACATTTCTCGTCCTTGCAGCGTGAGATTTGATAGGGGTGAAAACCGCAAGTCCAACAGTTCCTCTCGAACGTACTTTATTCTCTCATCTGAAACAATTACCACAATAAAAAAGAAATTAGATGTGAATGCAACAATTAATTAAAAATCTTACAGATAATAGTGCAATCATTTAAGAGTCATACCTACAAAAATTGGGACTTCGGGTAACTTTTCTCCCCCATGCCTTGCTCTTGGTCCTTTTGAAGGATTTTGAAATGAGGATGAACCAATAGCAGAATTCATACCTACTAAAATTGGGACTTCGAGTAACTTTTCTCCCCCATGCCTTGCTCTTGGTCCTTTTGAAGGATTTTGAAATGAGGATGAACCAATAGCAGAATTCACATCATGTCTGATTTCAATTCTAGGATGATGCTTACAAAATAATGAAATAACATCTGCAGTTAAAAGCCAACATCCTCTCAAGTCTAACGTACGAAGCACTGGTGAGGGACTATACAAAAGAAGCCCTGAGTTTGTCAGCACAGCACCACGAAATCCTAGAATTTGCAAATTTGGGAGAGGTGATGATAAAGCTTGGAGGGCAATATCAGAAAGATTATTGCTCTTCAGGTATAAACATTTCAATTCTCTAAAGAAAGCCAAGGGATATAAAGCCTCGTCTCTAACTAAAGTCTCTTCCAGATTCAGATTTTCCAAAATACTCAGATTCTGTAGCTCTATCAGTGAGAATGTTTTATCCGAAAGAAAACCTGTTATTCCCATAAAAAATAACGATTAGAACACAACATATATTAATCTTCTGTCAAAGTGACAAAATTTTGAGGGAGAGATTTCATACCTTGAATTCCTGTGTGGCTTAAGTCAAGTGTTCTTAAAGAAGTCATCATCCCTATATATGGCAAAGAGGCATCATCAATTGCTGTGTACGAAAGGGAGAGAGTTTCAAGGTTTGACACATGACCAGCCAACAAAGCAATTGCCTCAGAGGTGATCTTGGTCTTGCTGAGATTTAAGTACCTCAAATTGTCTCCAACATGTGCTAAATCATCGATTAAACTACCGCTCATATTGCTTGAGCTGAGATCCAAATGCTCCAGCCGCCTCATATTAACAAGAAAACTGAAGTTGCAAGTGGAAGAGCCAGAAATATCTAAGAAGGTCATACAGCTTGCTTCAACATTTCTAAGAACTTCGCTAGGATCAACAATAGTAGCTCCTGTTAAAAGAAGCTTTGACAAAGGAATTCTAGTTTTGCTTTCTCCATCAAATAAAGCATGGACGGTGCAGTTACTCATGTTTAAGGTTGTGACTGAAGGAAGATGTGGCAACACAGTGACCTTAGTCCAAGCTAGATTCAGGAAGTTCAATCTGGGAAAATTTTCAAGAAGAGCAGCTCCATTGTTGGAAATTTCACTGCCCCATAAATCCAAGTACTCAAGCCCTGCCAACGACTGCACCAAGATAAGAGAATGATCCATAGTGAACATCAACACAATTTCATTAGTACAATCAATGCGGTAAAAAAAATAGACAAATCATTATGAGTTCAAGAATCGAAAACCGCACTATGCTAAATTTTGTATTGAAAGTCACAACAACAAAAAGAACTTTATCCCAAAATTTTGGGGTCGCCTACATGAATCTTATTCTTCCATTCAGTTCTATCATGGAAGCATCATAATATCACTGTTTAACTTTATGGTAACAGAATTTTCAGATAGTTTTCATAAGGGAGGGAACATTCGTCAGGAATTACTGGTAATTGGACCCTCAGAAACAAATGACGTCTGTTGGGAGAACAATATAGTAGCTGAATTGTGAATTTCAGTATGGAAGACATTATATAAAGGTATATTCAAAAGATACCTGTAATGAACCCAGTGCCTTGTCAGTTACAGGTATCCCTCCTAAATCCAGGGTTCGCAGACTTGTAAAATAGGAGAGAGCTTTCACACCCTCAGCACTCATGCCAGTTTCAGATGCAAATAGCTTTTCCAAACTTGGAATAGATAACACATGCTTAATACCAGCATCTGTAACCTTTGAGCATCTTGACAAGTCCAACTCTTTTAAACCATCCAATCCTAAGACCAAAAAGATCATATACATATGAGATCAGATTCATAATCAACTTAATGAATGTAAAGTTGTGAGACAGAACACATGTGATTAGATAGATAAAAATAGATAGATAAAAATCTGTAACTTGATGTCATATAGTGTGCATCCATTTAAGGATAAAACGACATTAATATGCACTAAAGAGCATGGGATATGGGTGGGTACACAACTATTGAGTATCTTTACAATTTTATTTGTTAATTTCAGAAACCCCCTAACATTGTAGGGTTTTGGAGATAACTCCCTGAACTATTTTAATTCAAGACCCACC
>NC_033799.1:32048770-32051904 GCF_001876935.1 Asparagus officinalis | reverse complement strand
CCCCCCAACAAAAAAAACCCAAAAAAATAAAATAAATAAATAAATGGGAATGTGCAGATAAATCTCCTTAACTTTTTTATTATAGTAATTCCCCTGAACTTTAGCTTATCTCAGAGAACATATGTTGCATGGGTACAGGACACAGTAAATTTGTAAAAAGTAGGGTACGAGTACATGACTATATTAATATATCTATACACATATATTATATATTGGAATTAATAATTCATATGAGAACACTGATGAGATTTAAATTTCCTATAACATTTTTTTTATTATGCGGGTTATAAATTGGAAAATCACTAGTTTTTGAACTAGACATCCAAACGATCCTTTAAAATCATAATTTCGAACTGATCTATGTCCAACAACTTTCAAGAAGTGGATGTGAAGTGTGGGATATATGTCCAGAAAATGTATGACAATTTTGTTAAATTAACACATGTATTGTGTAATCGATTGCATGCCCGAATAAATATATGCATATATGCAAAGAGTGTCCAAGGAGAAGGAGTTTGGGTATGGGCACGTGTCCATTATGGGTATGGCTTCATATCAGAAGTACCCAGGTAACATAGCAGAAAACCCTCATGAAGTTTAAACTTTTCTCACCGGAACACCCCGGGGGGTAAAGGAGCTGTGATTGACAAATAACTACACTTTTTTTGAGAGGAATAATCTCCAACGTAGTCATTTGTCATTTACCGGCGACTTACCCCCTTCCTATGGTAAAAACTTATAATCACATACAAATATACAATGGACAATGAAAAGAAAGGCATTGTGGCTCGGTAGTTTCTCCTAAAAAACAGAACAGGCAAAAGAAAGAGACAATATGTTATGCCTTAAAGCACATACAGCTTATAGATGAGGGATCACACTGATACAGGAGATCATAAACATGAGTCTGGTGTAGTCATGCTTAGCAGCCATAGCTCTATTGTGGAGGTTTACGATTCACCAAAGGAGGAGCAGATTCTTGCATCAACCTTCCTCACATGCATAGGTTTGAGATGAAGGACCCACTTTCAACATGCCCAAATTCCAAATACAAAGGGATGATTGGATGGAAACAAAAGAATTTGGAATAAATTTTTTCCAATTTTAACAATACTAACCATTTACCTTGTGTGTGTATTCCAAATACTCAAACCATCACGCATAATGAATTTAAATATATCGCTCAACTACCTTTCAATGTTTAAAATTTTATCATCTACATAAAATTTATAATTTAACTATTGGACAATATTTGCAGTTCTGTATCTGAGAAGCAACCTAAGAATGAAGCTAAGCTTGTGCAATTTTCAGTAAAATGTATACGCATAAATGAATTAGATTAACAGTTAAATAGCATGGAGTACCCAAGAGACTTAACATAGCAGTAAACTCACCTAATGCTCTCACTTAGTGCTCCAAAAAGGACTACAGAATTCAGACTTTTCAGCTATTTTGAACATCTTTTATTAAAAGATTATGATAAGGATTCAATGTAAGCACGGAATACATAGTATCAAAGGTTTTCAAATCCATTCGAAGCTAGAAACTGTCACAATGAAGGAGAACAAACCCAGCACAAAGCAATTAAAATGTAAACCCCCACAATAGGCAAGCCTGGTTGCTTGTTAGCACAAGCGAAACCTTTCCTATTTAAAGCACAAACTTTTACAGAACACCCAATGAAAATTTGAAGAGGAAAAAAAATAGTCCAATAGGATAAAAGATTTTTTTCACCTATATACCCCCAAATCAACCATATCTGCATTACCCCTCAAATCTAGATGTCTTCTAAATTTACCCCCAATTCAACCATACTTAGTGAAATACCCCAAACTTAAAGATCGTTAGTTTTTTAACATAACCCATTAGAATTGCCATAAACTGGCAAATATTTAGATTTAGAAGGTAAATTCGCGGTTATGGTTGATTTGAGAGTATATAGGTAAAAAGCACATAAAAAAGTCACTTCTTTTGTGCTTTTTTAACATCATATAATTGTAGTCTTACGAAACTTTTCATAGGTTCATGGGGTTTTATGAAAATAAGGTTGAAAGTTTGGGTTCTTTAAAAAAAGTGTTGAAACTTTAGGAGGTGTTTCTGAGATAATCGTGGCTTAGGGGCTGTTTCGTTGTTGTTGGTAAAGTTGTGTATTTATGACACAACTTGGAAAGTTGTTATCCACCTCAACAATTTTACTTTTATACTTTTCTTTGTTTGTTTTTGATTCCATTGGAATCATAAATTGCTTGTTTGGTTAGTAAATGTAAATTTAATTGTTTGTTTGGAAAGTGTAAAAAGTGGTCCCTACTCAAATGATCATATTGGTTGGAATTATTTTTTATTATTTTTTCCTGACTTCAAGGTCAGCTTTCTCCTAAAATCATGTCTTTTTTTATGAAATCACTTTACAAGCCACATCAGCATATGAAATCATTTTACACTATTTTCACAACTACAAACAAACAATTGAAAGTGATGAAAGCTGACATTGGGACCCACTTTTTTACACTTTCCATCCTTTTACATGGTAAAAACATACAACCAAACAGCCCCTAATAACGATTCTTTCATGCAAGAAACAATAATTTACAGATTTAACCTTGAATGATTAGGGTTTTTAATGACACGCCTCCCGCTTATATCATAGTTGCATATTTACCCTCTAAATTTCACATGTGTTAATTTACATTCTTTCTTATTGATTTTATAGGGGTAGATTAGCATGCCCGAATTCAAATTTAGAAATAGGATAATTTTGAGGGTACAGAAGCAAAGGGTTACTAAAGGATAGAGAAGACATTTTATCAGTTTTCCCTTCCAAGCTTAAGATACGATAAAAATATTAAAAAAGAAAGATAGTTTAGCTCAAGATCAAAGAATGAAAGTGTAAGTTAACAAACAATATCCAATCAAGGTATCTCAGGACGATCGGAGAGGTTTGCTTCATGTTCAACGGTCCCGGATTCGTATAATGTAGAAGTCCTCTAACCAAGCTCTCCCGTTGCAATAAAAAATGATCGGATAGATTTGCTTCATGTTCGTTCAACTCTCCCTCAGACATAGAAGTCCCCTATAACAAAGCTCTCATGTTGCACCCCAAAAAAATAGGGATAAATCCATATATAAGATAAATA
>NC_033799.1:32031939-32047770 GCF_001876935.1 Asparagus officinalis | reverse complement strand
GCAGTGCGCAGCTGTTTTGTAAAATCAATTTAAAATAGTAAATGAACTCTAAAAATTATGAAATTTTGTAGGAATGTTCTAGACATGTAGAATAACATGTCAGAGAAAGAATCTATGAAAAATATTTTCCCAGTTGAGAGAAATAAATATTTGAACACAAATTTACAGTTTCTAAAAAACTGCTGACATACACGATTTTATAAAATCAATTGTACACAGTAAATCAACTCCAAAAATAGTAAAATTTTGAGGGAAGTTTCTAAACATGTAGATAAACATGTCAAAGAAAGAAGTTCTTAAATACCACTTCCCATTTATGAAAACTCATCTGTTTTGTAAAACATGCACGAACATGCACGAATGAAAAACATGATTTTGTAAATTCCATTAAACATAACAAATCAATTCCAAACTTGATGAAACTTTGCGAAATGTTTATAAACATGAAGACAAACATGTTAGAAAAATAATTTCTCAATTTTTATTTCTCAATTGTGAAAACGCATTATTTTGTAAAAACATGCATGAATATGAATTTGTTAAGAACTTGTTTTTGACAAAAAGAGTTTAAACGCATATTGAAACTTTATGAAATGTCTTCACAAACATTATAACACATGAATATAAAGTAAACATGATAAATAAAACAATATCACAAAGTTTTCTCAAAATAGCTCATTTTGTGAGAAAATCCAATATTGTGTGTGTATATGATATTGAGCTTAAAGTATTAAACACACATAATATAAACATATACTAAATATACCCAAGCTTGATGAAGGTCTTCAATGAGCATGACTTGGTAAACATTACGGAAGAAGCTTGTAATTGGATCTTTAACTTGAATTGAATTTGCTTCACTCCACAAACCTATACTAAATTTACCCAAGTTTGATCTTGATCTTCATTGTAGCTCAACTTGGTATACATGCGGATGAAGCTTGAACTTTATCTTTAACTTTGAATTGCAAGGCTTCACCGACATTCCGCTAACCTCCTTTGGATATGATCATTGAAGCTCTATTCCATCCATCCTCCAACTACGTTGTTTGTCTACAATACATAAGAATGTACAAACACTAGACAAACAACATTAGTAGTAAATTGTTTTTAAATCATCATCAAAACAAGAAGGCCAACACCCACTACAAAATAAATTATAAAATCTAAACTATAAAATAAATTACAAGAATTAAATACTATTTAAGTTTGTGATGTGAAAATATGTGAAATAATTTTTTTTTAAAAAATAGAGTGATATATAACACATTATAAATTTTTATAATGTGTTATAATCCAATTTAGGTGAATAAAAAAATAACGTTATCCCTAGACTTCCGTCCAATAATTACATCCAATTATTTGGACTTATAATATATGATATACGACTCAGATTTGGGTAGGAGACGAAGTTTTCTCCCAAAAATGAGCGTTTATTTTATATTATAGGAATAAAAAATTGGTACTGAAATTCGTAATTATTGGATCTGTCCTTCTCGGACGGGTTAGGAATATAGTAGTGCATACATCCAACTTTGTATACTTTGTATATTTTCATTCTTGAAAGTTTTGGCAGCACCTATTCGTTGTTCTCCGTGTACAATAAGCGTATGTTGTTCTGCGTTTCGGGTTATTACTGATACGCATAATAACATCCGCACAGTGTACAGGGAGAACAGCGGGTAGGTGCTGCCGAAATTTTCAAGAAATGAAAATATACAAAGTATATGAAGTTGGATGTAAGCACTACTATATTCTTAATGGATAGAAGCCTTCCTATGACAGCCGCAAGATTAGTGTAATTAGTTTTTACGTATGTTTTATATATATTTTATGTAGATAAATATTCATATTGTTAAATGATATATGAACGTATGTTTGATGTGTGTTGAATGTATAAGAGTAATGGATGTATTAGTAGTTGTGAGACTAATCGTATTTAATATTTATATATAATTTACAGATGAGGATAATTCCTGACAAGTCATGGATAGATATCCCTAGGTATCGTAGATTTCACGACACACGATACAAGGAGGGATGTGAAGCCTTCATGCGTTATACGGAAATGAATCCGAGAAATTTAAGAAGCGGTGCTATGTACTGTCCTTGTTGTAGGTGTAGGAATTTGAAGCTGCTTAATAGAAATGATATACGGATTCACC
Organism: Asparagus officinalis; assembly: GCF_001876935.1. Classification (NCBI taxonomy): domain Eukaryota; kingdom Viridiplantae; phylum Streptophyta; class Magnoliopsida; order Asparagales; family Asparagaceae; genus Asparagus; species Asparagus officinalis. The sequence goes on along the minus strand of NC_033799.1, from coordinate 32,045,605 downwards.
TAATAAAATCAGGTTTTGATGAGAAATATAAATACTGGAACTGGTATGGGGAGGGTATCACTGAAGATGAGGATCCAAATATGCATGTTGGTACGTCCGGTGGCCAACGAATAGATGACACAGAAACATTGTTGAATGATATTTTTCCTCGACCTACAGAATATGATGTTGATGATAATGTCGAGGATGATATTGGAGACAAAAGTGAAGATGATAACGAAGTTGAAGCTGAAGAGGTATGAGGTGTCACGAGTGTCGAAAATATTAATGATATGCATTCCTCCGCAGAAATAAAGCGAATAATGGAGCTACTAGAAGATAGTGAAAAAGACTTATATGAGGGATGTACCGAGTACTCCAGATTTTCATTTATGCTTAAACTCCTTCATGTTAAGACACTTAGCGGTATGTCAGATAATTATTTTGAAATGCTTCTTGATTTGCTTCGGACTGTAATCCCTGGAGGAGAGAATAGCATACCCCAAACAACTTATCAAGCTGAGAAGATTGTCTCTGCTCTGGGTCTTGATTATAATAAGATTGATGCATGTCCGAATGATTGTATTTTGTACCACAAAGCCAATAAAGACCTTCAAGAGTGTCCGACATGTGGAGTTTCTAGGTGGAAACAGCGCACAAATTCTTCAACAAGGATTACAACGGAGATAGGGATAACACAGAAGAAAATTCCAGTCAAAGTGCTTTGACATTTTCCATTGGCTCCTAGATTGCGAAGATTACACATGAACAAGGAAACGGCAAAGAATATGAGGTGGCATAAGGATGATCGAATAGACGATGGTAAATTAAGACATCCTGCTAATGCTTTAGCTTGGAAGCATGTTGATAAAATTTATCCTCGTTTTGCTGAAGATTGCAAAAATGTAAGACTGGATCTATCAAGCAACGGATTCAATCCATTTGGGGTAATAAGCTATGGCTGGTCTACGTGGCCAGTTGTATTAATGCCATATAATTTACCTCCATTACTTTGTATGAAACAGCCGTTTATGATACTTTCATTACAGATACCCGGTAAGCATGCTCCGGGAAATGATATTGATGTCTACTTAGAGCCTCTAATTGATGAGCTAAAACAATTATGGTCTGAGGGTATTTTAGCATATGATGCCCATTTAAAAGAGTCGTTTAGATTACGTGCTATTCTACTATGGACGATTAATGATTTTCCAGCTTATGCTAATCTGTCAGGGTACTCTACGAAGGGCAAGTGTGCTTGTCCTGTATGTGGTCCAGAATTTGAAGCTATTCAATTACCACATAGCCGAAAGAGTTGTTATTGGTTTAATCGAAGGTGGTTGCCCTTGAGTCATAAGTACAGAAAATTATCAGCTAAGTTTGATGGTACAGTTGAGAAAATAATAAAGCCGCGTCAACTGACAGGTACTGAGATCGTTCAATTACTTGATGGGTTTCCAAAAGTTGTGTTTGGGAAAAAACGCTATTCTAAATTTAACACGCTCGGAGTAAGAGATTACTTAAAGTTAAAAAAGCCATTGAAGCGTAAGCGAAAGGTCCGTAAAATGCAAGTTGAGGACGAAGCCCAAACATTACCTAGATGATGGACTAAATTTAGTATCTTCTTTCAGCTACCTTACTGGCAGAATCTAAAAATCCAACACAACTTAGATGTTATGCATATTGAGAAAAATATATGTGATAACATAGTATCAACTCTCCTACAAGATGCAAACAAGTCGAAGGATGATCTACGGGCATGCCAAGTTCTGACTGCTTTGAATATCCGAAATGATTTGCAAGCTCAAGACGTTGGCCTTAAAAAATTAAAGTTGCATTCGTCTCGTGTTACAATGTCAAATGAGCAGATGCAACGAGTTTGTGAAATTCTCAAATCGGTAAAGTCGTGGGATGGTTACTCTGCTAACATTTCAAATAATGTCCAGGTGCAAGAGAGAAAACTCTTAGGTCTGAAGACACATGATTATCACGTTCTTCTCCATCAATTGCTCCCTGTTGCAATCCGTAACAATATGGATAAAGAAGCGTCGAAGATTATTATTGAGTATTGTGGATTTTTCAGAAAATTATGCTCTAAAGTCATAGATGTAGATGACTTTAAGAAACTTGAAGCCGATGTCCGAGTTACTCTATGCAATATGGAAGTAATATTCACTCCTTCATTTTTTACAATTATGGTCCATCTTACCCAGCATCTTGCAAGAGAGGCTAGAATCGCCGGTCCTGTTATTTATCGTTGGATGCATCCGATTGAAAGGTAATTTACGATTTTTCTTATATTTATTAATTGTATACGTGTTTTTAAAATTACCGTGCTAATAATTAACTTTTATGATTATAAGATACTTGGGCTGCATGAAAAACAATGTTCGCAATCGAGCTCGTCCCGAGGGCTCGATAGCTGAAGGATACGTCGCTAACGAATGCTTTGTGTTTGCATCACGTTACATGCGTAAGAAGAAAACCACATCTCAAGCACCTCAAAAGGAGAGGAAGCGTGAAAAATACCCGAGATCTCTCTTAGATCAAATTCATGCATATGTGTTGGAAAACCTTGATATGTTCGAAGACTATCGAAGGTAACAAATAAAATCTGTAATATAGATGAGAAATATTCATTTTACATATAGTTTATCAATACAAACTTATATATTGTTTATATAGGCGACATCTGGAGAAGCTTAAGAATGAAACAACCGGTAGGAATGCAGCGCACAATATTCAGAAAAGACATAAGAAAGAATTTTCTGATTGGTTAAGATTTGATGTAAGTGTTTTACAATTAATTATTGAACATTCATAATATAACATCGCCTAAATATTCTCAAATTGTTTGTCTTAGGTTGAAAAATCACTTCTTGATGATACTACATTACCAGATGAAATTATTATCCATGCACAACGTCCTTATCACGAAGTGAGATGTTATAATGAGCATTTGGTGAATGGATATAAATTTCGAACGTTAGAGACCGATGATAGGAGGGTAACTCAGAACAGTGGGGTCATGGGCTTGTTTGCTCAAGAATGTTTTTCAAGTATAAGAGATCAGAATCCAATTCTAGCTGACATATTATATTATGGTCAATTAGAAGATATCGTTGAGGTAATTTACGGGTTTGGTAAACCAAAACAATGTATTTACATGATGTTCAAGGTTCGGTGGTGTCCTGCAAAAAAGCAAAAGGATCATTATGTATTTACACTAATCAATCTTCACCGAGAAGTATATACGGATGAGAAATTCATTTTCACAGAACAAGTTGATCAGTGCTTCTATGTGAAAGATCCAAATGTCATGTCTGATTGGGTGGTTTTGTACAAGGAGCCAAGATCTGTTGTTCTTCCTAATAACAATGAAAAAAATATTGAAGAAAGTGAAGATAATTATAGTGAACCAATCGGTTCATCTGATGATGTTTGGCAAGAATTCTCTTACGCACAGAATGTGGCGCTGGATGTAGGTATGAACTATATATGTTACACCACATTATCGATTTTTATCTTATCATAATAAAAACAATAATACATTTCATAACAACATATCTCATGAGCATGTATACAATTTTTTCTTAACAATTGTCTTTATTATATTTGCAGATGAGGAGGATTAGGATGCTCTTTGACCAGCCGGCTGATCGATCACGGAGTATCATGCTAGGTAGTGGTGCTGATGATCCACTACCTTCTCCAGATGTAGGTATAAAAATTAATTATTACTTTAATATATTTTATAAATTTTTAGTTATCTAGCTCATAGTGTTCATTTGTTGCAGATGCGGGATCACCCGGCGGTTCTAATGCAGCACCAGAACAATCCCCCGACACAGGTATTAAATATTTAATAATTGATAACGGTCAATTAAAATTTAATATTATTGATTCTTCTTTCTTATGTAGGTGCTACTTGGACCCCGACATATCCATCATATACATTCCATACTGACTTGCGGCCAAAGACCCAAGACTTTCTCAGTTTACCTTTACCTCCGGACTCTCATAAGTCCAAGGCTGACTCAAGGAAGTACCACCCACGTGCTGCGAGAAGGTATCAGGAAATGCTTCCTATGTTGGAGACTAGGAAAGCTGTTGCACTCGCAGCAAAAGAAAGAGAGATAGCGAATGGTAAATTATATAAATACTTTTAATTTTCATATTTGTATATTATATGATATATTATCATGTTGTAATTATTGTAGGTGCTAAGAAGGATCGCATAGAGGGACGACGTGGCGGAGGTAAGTCTGATTCTAAACAACCGCCAAGAGGAATGAGGGCCATTATTAGGTGGAATAGTTCTAATTTGCCCGTTGGTCCTTGGTCGACCCGATTGAATGCATATATTGGGGTTCTCGTGCGTAGAGCGACCATTATCAACCCTTATTTTCATTTTCGAGAATTACCATGGACCGCATACGAGGCGATATGGACTGCGCTTATGGTAAGTGCATATTGTTTTAGATTTTTATTTATTAATAATTAGTAATTGATATTAAATTAGCCTTACTAAATGTGTATGTAAATCTACAGGGCTGCTTCTGCCTTGAGGACTTTGAGGGGGCTTGGAATTATGTGTTTAATGTTAAGGTTGAAGCAGTCCTCAAACAATGAAGGCATGAGATCAAACATGAAACCTATGACAGGTATGAGGAGGACTGGCAGAGGTTTTTAAACCTCGATGACCGAGTTGACGAGGTTCATTTCACAGCTCTCCTCATGTAGATTCATTTCACGGCTCTCCTCATGTATTGGGATAGCGATGCCGCCAAGGTTAGTTTCATGAAATTTAGTTTATAATTTTAAGATATTATTTCATTTTATATTTACAGAATTTTTTTAAAAGAAAAAATCCACGAAGGGGTCAGAAAATAGAAGAAAGAAGCTGCATGACCATCACTTGGGCTCACACTCCTACACCAATCTGGAGGATGTTTATTGTCAAGATACGGTATATGTCATTTAAAGATTTAAAAGATCTTAATGTTTAGTATGATTATGAAATCTCATAATTTATAATATGACAGGGGAAATCATTAATGCCGATACACTTGAGGGCCAGAGCGGCATATGGTACTTTTCGTGAACAATATAGGGGTGATGAGAGGAATCGGGATAAGATCACGGCAAATCTCGAGTTAGTGGTGAGACTTATACATATCTTTAGTAGTATTATTAATTCTATTTTGTTAACATTACGAGGAAACAAGAACACAAATAATATGGTCATTATCTTGAATTAACTATAAATATGTGGTTTAGGAGGGATTTGAGACTGCATCCAAGGAGGCTGCATCTGTGTACATTTCGCAGGAGGAGGAATAAACTGAGTCGGACCCTCACATGCTTTCTGTAGAGGAGAACATCAATCTCACACAGAACTTGATGGGTCATAATAGGTAAGGATGGTGAAAAATCGAATCAATTTGAATACTACACACTATTTATATTTGTTTACCATTATTGAATTTGAGAGCAAAGTTTAATATTTATTTCTCCCTAATAATAGGAGAGGAAGATATCCTCTGCATGGTGTCGGAGCTTCACCCGGTATAAGCATTAGATCGTCCACAGCATCCTCCACACCATCTACATCGCATAGAGCAGCCACAAGCAGTTTCCAGGCTATGCCATTTGTCGCACGTATCTCTGCCTTCTTGATTAACAAAATTGACTCGGAGCTGCATATTAGGTGACTAATGAGATGACTAGAGTTGCGCTGACGGCGAACTCGATGGACGATCTCATGGGGTTTGTTATACAATATTTAGGCAGTGCTATTCCTTATAGCGCGTATGGTGGTGTCATACGGATCATTAGCTCGATTGGCGATAATTTTGGCGCTAGACAGAGTAGTGCTCAGGTACCTTATTTTTTCTTATATTTATAAATTCATTTTTATCTAATATGTTATCAAACACCACATAATGATTATTCAATTAAACATTCAGAGTGGAGATATTGGAGGGAGCAGCACCCGTTCTCGTAATCGGGATAGAGATACCCCCGCCGACGACGATGGATGAGGTTTTTAATTTTTAATGCAATAAACAGTTTTATTTGTTATAACACTACATTTATTCATGTCGTGTATCATATCTTAGTCATGTGCATTGTTAGTATATATGTTGTTGGATGTGTTTTTGACGGAACTGATTGATGTATATTTTGAAGTGGATGGTTGGATTTGTACAATGTGTTGGATTTGGTTATATAGATGTTTTCTAATGGAATTGTTATAAATTTTGATTATGATTGGATGGTTGAATGTGACGTGTACAGTATTTTCTGGATGTATTCAAATATTAATGTAATTGTACAGGGAAATACAAATTTTAATTAATTTTTTTCCCTGAAAAAAAGCAATCTAGACGGAATTCCGTCTATATTGAGTCAACCTAGACGGAATTTCCATCTAGGTTGTAAAAAACCAACCTAGACGGAAATTCCGTCTAGGTTGACAGACCAGACGGAATTCCGTCTGGTCTGTCAACCTAGACGGAATTCTTTATTCTGTCTAGGTTGACTTCCGTCTAGATTGATCAACCTAGACGGAATTCCGTCTAGTTTGTATCAATCTAGACGGAAACAAAATAAACCACCCAAACTAGACGGAATTCCGTCTAGATGACCTAATCTAGACAGAATTTCAATCAACCTAGACGGAAATTTCCGTCTAGGTTGATCGTTTTTCTACTAGTGCTAACTTGCGCCCCCGCCTAGGTTCCATTGGCGAAAAAGAAGAAGAACAGTGGGAAAAGCTATTAAATTTTGGATTAAGATCTTCAAATGTGAGTTTGATTGATTCGGAAGATCAATCTAAGCTCGGATCTGATGAAGATGATGATGGAGAAAACTCAATTATGGGTTCAACTGGTCCAAAGGGAGGAAAGAAATCAAAATCAATGGCGGAGATCTTGAATTTTTCAAAATTAGTGCAAGATCTTGGACTGGCTTAAGATGCAATTTCTCCGATGACAGTGATCTTGAATTCTTCAAATTTAGTGCAAGATCCTAGTCTGGTACAAGTTACAACTTCTCCAATGACTGGTGCCCACAATCCAATGACCGGTGCCCTTGAATCTTAATGGAGTGAGTAGTTCTGCTAGGGTTTCTTGGGCTGAAGAATCTGAAATGGAGAATAATTCATTTGTTTCTTCATTCTTGCATGATTCTAGTAATATTCCCTTGAATTCAAATTTGGTTGCTGGGGTTACTGTACCATTAGGTTCCAATGTGGGATCTATTGGTGAATCTATTAGTCCTGATTTTCCCCCTTTGGAGCCTTCATAAGTTTCTATCAATTCATCTCAAGAAACAATATGTCCAAAAGCTAGATAAGCTTGTTTGTTGATAATAGAAAATAAGGTTGTGGTTTGGAATTGGATTTTGTGCCATCTGAGGCTAAAGATTCAGTCATTTTTAGTGATGAAGAATGGAATGAGGGTGCATCAATGTGACAGTTCTCCTTAATAGGTCAGGTCTTGGGTTTAAATGTTAGATTCAAGGCTATGGAAAATTATGTTCAAAAAATTTGGATTCATACGCCTGAAGTTTGTTTATTAAAGGCTGGTCTATTTCTGTTTAAATTCAAAAGTAAAGATGAGATGAATGACATTCTAAGTAAGGGTCATTGGTTCTTTGGTTCTAGACCTTTGCTTTTGAAACCTTGGGCCATTGATGATGACATTGGCAAATCTAATGAATGTATTTACCCCTTCTGGATACAATTGCTAGAATTGAGGCTCAATTTGTAGAATGCTAAAAGTATCAGCAAAATTACAAGTATCATTGGGCGGCCTATTGTAATAGATAAGCTAACTGATAATAAACAAATGCTGGTGTATGCTAGGGTCTTGGTGGAAGTTAAAATGCTCTCTCCCCTCCCTGATCATATCACTATTCAAGGCCCTAATGGAAAACAATTTAGTCAGAAAGGTGATATATGAATTCAAGCCTAAATGGTGTGATATGTGTAAATTTGTTGGGCATGATACTATTTTTTTTTAAACATCCTAGAGTCCAAAGATGGATTCCTAAGGGAAAATTAGTGACTGGAAATGCTCAAAAGAATTAATTTTCCTAATTCTGTCACTCAGGTGCATGAAAGGAATATTATGAATCAAACAATAGAAATGGAAAATGGTAGGGGAAATACAACGAAACATTAAATGCATGTTGTGCATGCCTGGCGGGCTAGTTTAATAAATGTTGGTCCAGGTTTTGTGCAACAGGAGTCTATACCAGTGAAGGTGAACATTCAGGCACCTGGAAAGGATAATGAGAATAATTTGCATATTGTTCCCAATTCTGTCACTCAGATGCATGAAAGGAATTTTTTTAATCAGACTTTAGAAGGGGGGAATGTTGGCATTCTTGTTTTGATGATGATTTAACAAACACTTTACGACTAATATTATTTTTAGTATTTTGTTTTGTGTTGTTTAGTATACATAGGAAAATGAGCTACAATGATATTGAAGTCTATGCAAACTAAGTCAACCAATCAAATTCAAGCTTCAGAAGATTCAATCTTGGTATACTTAGAATAGATTTATATATAATGTGTGCTATTTCTATAAGCTCAAATTTACACACACATACATGTTTTGATTTTGTATATAGTTATATATATACATATATGTTTTGGTTTAGATATATAGATACGAAACAATATATATCTTTATTTTCACATTTATGAGTTTCATATTCTATTGAATTTGTAAAATATTATGTTTATAGATAAATATTATATTTATGGATTGAAGACTTATTCACACTATTTTTATATCTTGTATAAGTCTATAAATTCTAAAGTGTGTCAAAGCTTTGTTTAAGTCATTTTGTCAAAATCATGTGTTTCGATATTTCGCATTTTATCCGATTTTGCAGAATAATGAGATTTTACAAATGGAAAGTGCTATTTGAAAATTAGTTTTTGTAACATGTTCATTTTCATGTTTACAAACATTCTCCAAAGTTTTACATTTTTCAGAATTTATTTGCTATTTTTAAAGGTAGTTTAAAAATTAGCATTTTTGTTTTAAAACTGTGCATGTCATATATCTGTCCGCGGTCGACCGGAGTGGTAGCGATGGTTGACCATGAATTGTCCAGAGACTTTCCCTATTTTTTAGCCTTTCGCGGTCGACCGGACTTGACACTGCGGTCGACCGCCAAGTTAGCCGTTGCACAGTAACGGCTTGTTTCCAGCTTAGATTATTTTAATATTTTTAAGTGTTTTTGTTGGATTCTTAGGCTGGTTTCTTCAAGCCTATAAATACCTTTTTCCATTAACTATTTCCAATAACCCAAGTGAGTTTTAAACAACTTTTAAAAGATTTTAAAAGTTTGATTTAGTTTATTTTAAGTTTGGAGTTTGGTTTTCACAAAGAAGAGATTACATCTTTGGTTGAGGATTCATCCTCAATATCTCATCATCCACTCGTTGTGTTTATAGAGAAGTTTCTCTAACTCATTACCTAGCATTTTAATTCTTGAATTTTATATCAATTTTATTGCTAGTTCTTTTTAAGTTAGATTTTATTTATACTCATTTATCACACATACATCCCTATTGAGCTTTTAGGATTACATACACTATATTGTGGGTTGTAGTGAGTGATATTGTGAGAGTGAGCTTCATTGTGTTCTCATTCATAATTAGAAAACAAATCTTGTAATTGAGCCTTATTGTGAGAGTATCACTTTGTAATACATATTTACACTGAGAGGATTGTGTGGTGAGGACGTAGTCGATACCAAGAGGAGTGGCATCAGTAGTAAACCCTAGTGAGAGGTAGTACAGTCAGGCACTTGAGGGAGACGATACGTAAGGACCAACACTTGAGGTTGTAGTTTTGTATGTACATTGTGAGTGGCTTGTAGAGTTTTTGGTGAACTATAAACCGAGTGTATAGAGAAGTTCCGGCTTCCAAACCGGGTGTGTTGTGATAGTGGATTCTCCCCGGGAGTGGGGAGCGGATACGTAGGACGGAAGGTCCGAAATCTGTGATCATATTATTATGTTTGGATTGCTCTTTGTGTCCACTATTTGTTTACACTATCACTCTTGTTTATTTTCTCGTGTTTATATCCTTACATATATCTCATTGTGCATCTCATTGATAGGATATTGCCCTTTGTTTATATAGCTTATTCTTGCTCATATCACATTGTATATCTATCTTGTAAGAATAATTTGTTAATAAGTTTTAATTGGCATTTAATAGGATTAGATTAGCATAAATCCTATTCACCCCCCTCTAAGGTGCTTACATGGAATGATAGTGGAAATACTGTGGAGCACATTCTTGAGCATGTTGTGCATGCTTAGCAGGCTGGTTATGGGGAATTTTAGGAAATTGAGGCTTCAGCCTTTCATACCTCTGGTCTTACAATAAATGCTAGTCCTTGTTTACAGGAGTATATACCAGTGAAGGTGAATTGTTAGGCAATTGGAAGGGAAAATCCTCTGCATTGTGTAATATCTCCCCATAACAATTCTTGAGTTCATGTTCCTGTGCCCGCTGTGCATGTCCAGGATTCTAGTTATGGATATATTAACAAAGGACCCCCTTAAGATGAAGGCTCTTGGGTTCAAGTTCAAAGAAGAAATAAAAAACAATCTACTATACCAGTCAACTCTTTCTCTCATCTGGATACATCAATTATAGATCCCTCTACAATTGATAGAAGGGGATTATTTTGATGAATCTATCCTTTTGGAATGTTAGGGGATTGAACAAGTCCTCTAAACAACATTTGGTGAGCTTTTCATTTCTCAATATCATCTCTCTTATCTTGCATTTCTGGAAATAAAAATAAACGATAGTAGGTTATATATAATTGCCAAGAAAATAGCCAGTAGCTAGAGATGGATGTCAAATTCTAGTCATGCTGACAAAACTAGAATTATGATCTTGTGGGATCCTAATATTCTGGATATTAATATAGTGAACCTCTAAACTCAACATATCACTTGCTCTGTTAAGTCATTGGATGGAAGGTTTGATAGTGTCGTTTCTACAATTTATGGTTTAAACCAACTAGAAACCGGAAGGGGTTTATGGTCAGAATTAAAGATTATTCATCAATCCATTGGTCATTCACCATGGCTCTTGTGTGGAGATTTTAATTCAGTCATTTGTAATGAGGAGAAACTTGGGGATTCCTCACTCACTAAGGCTAATTTTTAAAGACTTCAGGGACTTTATTTTTGATAGGCATCTCAATCACCTTAAATCTATTCGGTGTTTCTACAATTGGAACAATAAGCAAGACTCTATATCTAGAATATGGTGTGGCTTGATAGAAATTTGGTAAATAATGCATGGTTACATTTATTCAGCTCTAGTCAGGTTGAGTTCTTGCTCCATAATTTTTCAGACCACTCTCCAAGTTTGGTCTCTATATATGATGATTGTGTGCAAGGTAAAAGACCTTTTAAATTTTTTGATATGAGGACAAAGCATGATAGGTTCTTGCCTACAGTTTCTAGTATCTGGTGTAGGCGTATAAAATTGCTTATAGATCCCTTAGCACAGCTCAGCACAAACCGACGAACCAACGAGGCGACGAGGTTAACGAATCGCACGCAAACGACAGAATAGATCCACTCGCGTGCGGAATCAAGCTAACGGGTTGAAGAGTCAACGAGTCATCCATCCAAGGGCGGACTCGGACGAATCACGATCGAATCAAGATCAGTTTCGGACTCGAACTCAGAAGTGGATTTACTGCCAAATCAGGAATCAGATTTACTGCCAAATCAGGTCAACGATTCAAGTCCGGATAAATCAACCATAGAACCGGATTACGGACTAAACTGAAAACGGAAAACCACGCCTAAGGGGGGCTCGGCCAAGCGCGGGCACAGTTCAGAGAGCCTATAAATAGGCCCCCTTGGTTCATTTGTAAAAGGTTAGAACTTTGAGAGCCGAAACTCTGCCGAATTGAGAATTGAGCTTGGAGTTTTGAAGACTTGAGGACTTGAACATTCAGATCTGGTTCTCGGAGAGCATCCACGTCACGAAAGGTAGGAGTTTGAGAGAGAGAGAGATCAGATCTGAGATCTACACGAGATCATACTCCGGATCAAAGCTTGGCCTTTGATCCCGAGAACTAGGGACGATTATTTCCTTGGTGAATTAATCCCCCCGGCTATTATTTCCTTCGTGAAATAATACCCGTCAAATCATGTAGATCCGACCGGATCTAGATCGCGCGGTGGTCCACGGATTAACCTCGGCGTTGGCAAAGAACCCACACAAGCGAGCGACCGCAAAACAGGAGCTCGTGATTCGTTCGAAAAAAGAGAAAAGTTGTAATTTTTATTTTCTTTTTTGATCTCGTTGTAACCGGATCTTATAAAAAGACCGGATCTTTGTAACTCAAAAAGCTGTTATTTAAGATGACAATGGAATCAACAGTGAAGAAATCGCAGCCGCGGATCTCAATCCCGGTCGAGGAGGAGGTCGAGTACGAATTCGACCAGGCCAAGTTCGAGGAGTACCTTTCATCCTCGTCCGGATCTACCTCCCCCCGCAAGTCCAAGAAGTTCTCCTCCAGGAGAAAAGCTCGTTGGTTTGAAGAAGTTCAGAACGCTAACGAAGCTCTCACCCCGGCTGACACCAAAGTTGCGTCGGGTGAAGTTCCACCGACCTCCAACGAGGTCAAACCTATTCCAGCTGACGCCTCTACTGTTAAGGGCGTTGTGACTCTCTCAAAGAGAGCCCGCCAGAGGCGACGTCAACGCCTTGCGCGACAATTCGCTAAGGCGATGGAGTCCACAGACGGAGTCCGCTACAACGCGGATCTGAAGAAGGCAAACAACCTCAACAACTGAAGAATGGCGGTTCCTCCAAGCCGCCGACGAACGAATGGATCCGGGTCAAACGGAACCGTTCGACACTCGAAGAGCGGATTCACAAACGCCACGCATTGCTTGCACAAGCAAAAATCCTTGTGCAGAAGGCCGAGGAATTAAAGGAAGAAAGAGTGGCCAAGAAGCCGCCATCAACCGGCCAAGTGTGGAGGCCGAAGCAGGCTCCAACCAAAGTTCAACCCCCGGCGAAACAACCCATATCGTCGATAATTCCAGCAACTACTCCGGGAATCACGCAGAATCATTCCCGAAAGAAGAAAGCCAGTTTTGGAGCGCCACATCGGTCCTCCACTTCCCGATGAGCGAGTTAAGGCCTCCATGCTTCAAGAGGCCGTTTGCCGATGAAGAATGCCCACAACGATCAACACGCTGTGGGTGTCGCCCGTCACCTCCACGTGACAAAGAGACCAGGGCAGCTACGCGCACCAACTTGCGCATTGAAGTCCAAGAGCCCGCTAAGAACTCACGCCCAAAAAGGCATGTTTCGAGGCGCGTGACTTTTGAAAGCCCTAAGAAGGCAATTCTCCCTCAGAAGGAAACATTATCGTCTGATGACGATAATGTTATACCTAAGAAGTTGTGCCAACACACGATAGGTTACTCCGATCGTCAAACAAACGAGTTGTACTATCGTGCTGGGGGTACGAATAAAACCAGGAAAAGGAGTCCCCGAGAACAGGAAACTCAGTGCCCCTGTTCCAAACTCATTCGGGCAGTATTGTCTGAATGCAGCTGCATCAAGGCGGTCCCCTCCCTGAACGAGTTTCGGTTTTCGAGAGGCTC
>NC_033799.1:32031320-32031579 GCF_001876935.1 Asparagus officinalis | reverse complement strand
ACGAGGATACGAATGAAGCTCGTAATACCAATAATCCTCCCGTCAATGCAGGGGGTGGTAACGAGAATGCTAGTGAAAACACAGATGAAAGTCTGAAAATTAAAAATCTCAAGAGCAAAATCAATACATTGATTTCTGCTCAAGAGATGAAGAAAACAGGCATTCCTTGCCCATACCCAAGAGAATGGGAATCGATCCCATATCCGGCGAAGTTTAATCTAATTAACTTCACGCCGTTTAATGGGATGGGTTCACCCAC
>NC_033799.1:32013976-32021392 GCF_001876935.1 Asparagus officinalis | reverse complement strand
TCTCTTCGGAGCTGGTCTATCTGGGTCTCACAAGAAGCAATGGAAGAATCAAGCTCGTCGAGTGAGGATGACCTAATAGCAAGGTTAGCCTCAACTCGATCTACCCGGTCCCGCTGCACCTGAATGTCGAACTCAGCAAGAAACCTAGTATCGCGCTATGTCTGTAAGCGAGTATCCAGCTCGGCAGTGATGAATGACGAGGTACCTGCATCCCGGAGCTCACAAAATGCCTGAAGCTCACGCCTTAGGTAGTCAAGATCATTAACAATAGCCTTCGCCAAATCCGGGTACCCTGCATCCTTTATTGAATTTATCTTGAGATCAAGGAATGGCTTAAACTGGTGAAGAGAAAGCCCGCTGTGGAAAAGTTTGCCAATCATAGCATTCACAAAGGATTGCCCAATCTATACCTTCTTCCTCTTGAGTCACTGGGGGTGGTGGAGGTGTAACGGCTGAGGGTGTATCAACTGGTGTAGTTGGTCCCACAGCCGGCTCGACAGGATCAGTCTCGACAAAAGCTCCTGTCAAATACAAGATAGAATTCTCAGATACATCAGGGGGTGTATCAACTGGTGTAGTTGGTCTCACAGCCGGCTCAACATGATCAGTCTCGACAAAAGCTCCTGTCAAATACAAAATAGAATTCTCAGATACATCATATTATAGTTGCATTAGTCAAAATTGACTGGTCCTATAATTAACTTGAGAAGAGCTACGTACCTTCGGAAAAACCATCCTCGGGATTCTTAGGGAGCGTAGACTCAGGAAATACATCTCCAGGCAACTGGTCATCAATTTGAGGAGAACCATACATAAAGTGGAGCATAGGAGTGTCCACAAGCAAGCCTTCCTCGTCAAAATCATCAGTCGAGAAATCTGACACAAGAGAATATAAGTACGAAAGGAGAATAAAGAGACTACGACCAATAGAAATGAGTTACCTCTTATGGGTGCGTCAGCCTCTCTATTCCCAAGATCCACGTTTGCCTCCTGCAAATTATCTAAAAGAGCAAGAAGCATAGAGACAATTAGGGAATGCACAAATTCCAAATCATTCAACTCCTCTGTGTATTGTTAATTGTAGATGTACCTGGATTCATCGAACCGGGTCCTACATTGACGGTCTCTCTAATGTCGCCAGCTTCTGCAGGCCTTTCTACCTGGTGCGGTGAGTCGGGCTCACCAGAAGATGTAAAATACTGAAAAACAGGATCAGGACTCATCTCGCTCTCCCCACGCTCTCCTATATAGAAATGGAAAAGCGTGAATCAAAGTTCTGAATGATCAAGAGGCTAGTCTATAGGGTAGATGTTACCTCCATCACTAGCAGGATCGTCACCGGCCAAATCCATATCCGATGCTCGTGAAACTACACGCGGCTTGCGGGCTAATCTCTTCCGCCTAGCAGCAGGGACAATAATCGAAGGCGGCAGGAGCAACAATCGAAGGTCTCGTCTGGGAAGAAGGACGGAATTCTTCATCTTGGTCAGCTGTGGTCCCTGAAACATCAAATCATTGTCAGGTTTAATAATTCTGGAAGATAAAAGGAAAAAGTAAGATATTGACCTCGTTCAAGACAGTCCTCGTGATCTTCAAAATCTCCGCCTGATGCCTCATCAGCAGAATTAAAGATCTTCTTTCCCTTTTCGTCAATCCGACGAGTCTTGTGCCGTACCCTTTGTGACCAAGCATTTTCCCAAATCGTACGAGAATCAGCCTGAGAAGCCTCCTCAGCCTCTAGCTCTGCAATCGGCTTCACGGGGACAGTTTTATTAGCTGCTAACAACCACTTGCAGCTTAAGAATGTGAGGTTCAACTGCCGCTCAGCACTCGGGAGACTGAACATAGCACCAGTACAGCCTGTCACGGTCCACAACCATGCACGAAGACCGTCCACCAAACCGCCGTGGGTCCGAAGCTGCTGTCGTGGATTCCCGACATAAAGCTGATCATAGCCAAACTGGCGAGCGAACCGGCAGGGGAGGGATGGCTCTATGAAACACTGATTCCTCACCCGGAAAGTCAGATAACCCGGCCTAATGTTCATCAACCAGTTAAAGCAGCCGATGTCTAAATGAGTTCGATACTCCCTCGGCATCTCCTCATCAATCACTCATCAATCAGACACTCGCCGTATCGACCGGAGAACTGCGGAAAGCAAGTGGAAAATGCCCAACACTTGTGGACCTGTAGCTGTTGTCTGATGTCAAGGAATCCTCGCCCCTCCCACTTACCGTTCTCAAGCAACTGTAACAGGGGAACGGAGGGATCTGTGGCATTTGGTACCGACATTATATCAGAACGATGAAGGACGAACCAAGCCATCAAATAAGTGTACGAAAGCTCCACCTTAATAGTAGGAATCTGAGCCGGCGAATCACTTTCCTTCCGTGTAAAAGCACTAGAAATCTGTCGAAGCCCTCGATGAATGTTAGCCACCATCACCGGAAGAAGCGAAAGTTCCTTTTTGTAGGCAAGATGAACCGCTGGGTAGAGCACCTCCAATGGCAAGATATCACTGGACTGATATGGGACCACGCATTTCTTTAACCAGATAGCGAGGTAACCGGGGAGAAGGTTCATCGGTCGAATCGGCGCGGTGGCATGCCACAAGAATGATTTAAACTTGGTCCCTGTAGGAAAGTCACTCTCAGGACTGCTAATGGTATAAGAATGGGCGGCAATCTTCTTCAGTAGACTATTAACCCCTGAAGGAATGAGTGGTGCCAACTCACAAATAGCCTCGCCAGAAAGTCACTCTCAGGACTGCTAATGGTATAAGAATGGGCGGCAATCTTCTTCAGTAGACTATTAACCCCTGAAGGAATGAGTGGTGCCAACTCACAAATAGCCTCGCCAGAATTGCTCTCTAGATTTCTGAACAAATAAGATGCAAACTGCTTCTGGCTCACATGGGATTTAGTCCTCTTCGCTAAAGGCTCAGACTGCGCCAAAGCAATATGATAGTGACATGTGAGGTCCCATAAAGTCTCGTAGCGGTCGGGCATGCGATCCTTCAGCTGATTTAATTCATGGTTGGAGGGAAAATATTCCTGATATAGCATCTGTCCCATGGGCAAACCAGAAATCCTGTGCATCTCATGGAGGGCCAAGCCCAACTCCCCTTGCCGGGTCAGAAAAGTATTCGAATCTGGAGTATAAAGCTCACACAAAGCGAAGAAATGCTTCTCGCTGACAGGCAAACCATACATGGTGGCACGAACGGCTGCATATAGACCACAAGCGTGCAACTCCTCGCTCCATCGGCTCAAGACGTACTTCGTCATGCGAGTCCACCAAAGCTTGTCCAAAGAATGGACCCAGCCATAAAATCTGTGACGCGTCGCAGGCATCTCCCGTCCTAAGGCAGCAAGGCGATTCTTCAATATAGAAGCAGAGGCAAGAAGCTCGTTACGCGGAGGTGCATCCAACCCCAATACTCCAGGATGCAATCCAGTGATATGACTCCTGCTCGAACCAGGAGCTGCCTGATGAGTGATGTAGCCACAGTGAATGCTCTCATGCTCCTCTGTCAAGCGCCACGACATCTCCCGGGTCACAGCCTGACGCCTGAGCTCAGTCAACGAACGATGCCGAGGAATCTTCGGCAAATATATGAAACCACCGCCAGTTTTATGAAGCCACTGCTCGGCGTCAATAAACACTGCATCCGGATCTCTGGCAGAGTCGCCAAATAAAAAGTCGGTCTTCCTGAGAGGCTGAATCGAACTGGCATCCTTCACGAGGGGCGCATCTGTAATCAACTGGCGAAGAGCTCGATATCCACCTTCCTTCACCACTTGGGCAACCTCTATCGACGTGCCCGAAGCAAACTGGGGAGTAACTGGAATAGGAGAAAAATCGTCGGAAGTCGAATAATACTCGCCACGACGCCCGTACACTGCGTGAGAGGAGAATGCTCCAGAAGGATAGCCCACTGGAAATGAACAGTTAAACATTTGTCAGTCTCAATTATAAAAGGAAGTTGAACTCATCCTACGAATAGGTAAGATAGAGTCACTGCCTTATAAAGGGTGAGACGATTTGGCCACATTATGCACTTATAAGATAGGGTATATCGACTATATATCCCTGCCTTATAAGGCACAATGCAGCGTCAAAACGCCCCCTTTATTGATTTTGAGATATGGTTTTGACCAAGCAAAACATATCTTTAAAGCGTCGATCCTCGCCAAGGAGAATCAAAGCTCTTCCCGATTGCCTCACCAAGGAGAACAAAATGGGGATAAAAAGGACCAATTTGTAAATTTCCAAGAAAAAATGGACTAATTTGTAAAATTCCAAAAAATAGCTCACCAGCATAAGAGGGAGGCGCGCCATCAGCCGACGCGGTAGAGGATTGACCTCTCGCAATACGAGACATAGAGACCTACAAAATAAATTAAGGCTTAACGGGCTCTTGGTCCTTTGCACGCACCGCCGAGCTGGTTGTTGCAGAGATCGATTTGTTAGGAGGTCGTGTACGACCCCCAGTCTGGGTGTTGGCTTGAAGCTCCTTCAGCGATCCCCAGCTTCCCTTGACAAGCGTTTTTCCTCGATTCTCGGGTAGAGCATCGATACGGTTGTTCAGAGGATTCCTAGACTTGGGGAAATCCACGCTGCGGTGGGGCTTTACCGAAGGTTCGGGACCTGAAATGGACGAAGGTTGGAGAGCAATATTACCTGCTTTTACCTTAGGCGTCGATTTGGCCTTCGGCATCCAAACTCGTTCGGATTTCGGCGATCTCTTAACTGCCTCTCCCTTTAGCATTTCTCGTGCTTTTTGGACTAGGGCTCGGGCATGCGCACGCAAGGCGCGACGCTTCTGGATTCGCTCCTCGAGAGTAGAACGGGTTCTTTTGACTTGAACCCATTTGTTCGTTTCTTCTTCGGAGGAGGGGCTGGTTGTTTGCCGTGGTTGCTCCTGGCGTTGCCTGGATTTTAGATCTACGTTATAGCGGATCCCATCCATCGGCTCCAAAGCTTCGGCCAGCTGTCGAGCAAGACGTTGACGCTGTCTTTGTCGTGCTCTCTTTGATAATGCCGGAGCGTCTTCAGAAGTCATCTCCTCGGCGGAAGAGGAATCCGGATCTGCGATCTCGACCAGGTTGGACGACGTGGGGACGTCGCGTGGTGCAAGTGCAGAGGCGGCAACGGGGTCTTGGATTTTTGAACCGAAGGACCTGCAATCATTTATGAAAGAGGTTACCTTTCTGTACCCGTTTGGAGAGGCGGATCTGGAGGAGGAGGAAGAGAGGCCTTCTTTGAACCGTTGTTGATCGAGCTCGTGTTCTTCATTCACCCCGATCTTGAGTGCTGGTTGCGTCACGACGGCGTCGGTTGCGATGCCGTTGGCTCCCACTGTGGTCGCCAGTCTGTTTGCGGAAAAAGTTGCTGTATTCATTGCTGCATTCATTACAACTTCAATCGTTACAATGAAATAAAAAGATAGCCTTTTTATAAGACCGGTACACAATGAAAACAAAATAGATACAACTCTTTTCAAACAAACGCAAGATCTGTTTGTCATCTCTTGCTTGCGTGGGTCTTTTGCCTGTGACGGGGATGTTGATATCCGTGGACCACCGGGGCACTCAGATCTGGTCCGATAAAATCGGGCAGAGTTTCGTCTATCCGCGGGGGGATTTTAGAAACTCTGAACCTCGTCGATCTGCGTGAGATCTCAGAGGTGTAAAGCTTATGTCTCGGCTAAAACGAGGCACTAGCTCTCCTTTGTATCACCGCTAAGGGCAACACTAAGGGAAAAGAAGGGGGGTGAATGAAGGGCTGATGAAGAAATCCTTACTCCTCAATCCGGCAGGGCTTCGCCGCTCTCTTAGAAAACCCCGACTCCTTCCTCCGGCAGGGCTTCGCCGCTCCTCTCTGGAATTTCAGATCTTAAAGGCTAGAGCTCTAGATCTGAAATTTCTCTCCCAAAACCAAGGCCAAGAGAATGGGGGCCCTAGGGGCCTATTTATAGGAAAAGCAAGGGGTAGGGGTTGGTTGAGGACACCCCTAGGGGGGTGTCTCGGCTCCAAAACCGAGACACCCCTTGGGGTGTCTCGGCCATGGCTGAGACACCCCCCATGGGGTGTCTCGGCCATGGCCGAGACACCCCCATGGGGTGTCTCGGCCAATGGCCGAGACACACCCCTAGGGGTGTCTCGGTTGTGGCCGAGACACTCCTTAGGGGGTGTCTCGGCTATTGGCCGAGATAACCCCTTGGGGGTGTCTCGAGCCTGCCGAGACCTGTTTGGGTGTCCCCGGTTCAGCCCGGGGCCGTGCCGTTGTCCCGCCGTTGACTCGCGGTTGATTCGTCGTCCGGATTCGGATTTGAGTGATTCCGGGTGCGTTGGATGCGCGACGAAGAGTTTGACCTGCTCTGGTGATTGGATTATCTGTAGAGTGGTCGAGGCATGAAGGGCGTTGTCCTTTTTGTGAACAGTGCCGGGTCCCCGATTGGTCCGGGTCTTCGTGATTCCGAAGTCCTATCCGCTCATGTAACTCGTCGATTCACTTCAGTCGTTCGTCGACGTCGATTAGGCTCATGTGGATTGGGTGGTGACGTCCATCGTCGCTCGTTAACACTGAACCGGTTGTGGAGAACTATAGGCAATTTTTGATGCCTACATACTAGTATATAAAGCCCATAGGAAGAGGAATCCTTAAATTTGGCCAAAGTCGAGAGTTTTTATGCAAAATTCACCCACTAACATGACTGATCAAATTAAACAACTATGTTAATTAGAGAGTTTAAAAATAGATATTTAACAATTGGGTTATCTCTAATCAAAGTTTAAAGCATGGTTGGTTTAGGTTTTACATGCTAAGTTTGTATGCATGCTAGGACTTAGTTAACTAGATCATAATATGAGAATTAGTTAAGTTAAAATCCTCATACTTGAAGATTATATGGGATACAAGGAAGGAAAGAATTTAGTAATTTATGGATCAGTATCAGTAATGGTATCCGATCGTCGAAAGGAAAAATTTGTAATGTTACATTTTTCATGTGATGTTTATCTTTGTATAATGAGCATATTTGTGTGTATAAATATCATTTTCAATAAAGAGTAGAATAGAAAAAATAAAGTTAAATATAATTTAATAGATACAAATACAAAGTTAATATAGTTTGGAAATTAAAAATAAAAAATTTAGAGAAAAAGTTAAATAATCCATAGGCCGATCCACTACCCGTGGGTCATGGGCCCACCCCTTAGTAGGTCGTAAGCCTGGTCGGGTTCAATCCTAGACCCGAGATCAGAGAAATAGGTTTTACCCATTCTAACTTGGGCGGGACCGGGTCGGACCTGGCCCCATCTTGAACCTAGCGGGTCAGATCACGGGTGTAGGCATCAAAAATTGCCTATAGTTCTCCACAACCGGTTCAGTGTTAACGAGCGACGATGGACG
>NC_033799.1:31964692-32012976 GCF_001876935.1 Asparagus officinalis | reverse complement strand
GAATCTTTTCGATTCTCGAAGTGGAGATCCCACTCTCAGTTTCACCTTTCCGGATTCTGGGGGTGGAGAGCCCACCTCGAGTCTCCTTTCCAGGTGAAGATAGAATATAAAATTCTTCTTCTTTATTGTCGGGAGATAGAATATAAAATTCTTCCTCTCCCATTTCGGGTTCGTCTTTGCCCCAAGAGAAGACACCACCTTTTTCAAATCCCAAAATCTGTGCCTCACAGGTACAGGGAATTTTATCCCGAATCCTAAGTAGGGATAAGTCAAACGCCTAACACGCGTTGCCTTTTATTCATTTATTGTTTGCTGTCAACGGTAAAGCAATTACTACTGAAATTATTGGCAAAAAATCTTGCAAACCAGATATTGTAATGGAAAATGGTTGATATTCTCAAGATTTATTCTCGAAAAAAGATGGGGGAAAATGCAAATTAGAGGAAGAGATACCAGGGTGTAAGAAATCTTTGATGGCTCCTGGCATCAGAGTTTTGGGCAAGGCTTTGTTCCAGTACACTTGAGCTGTTAAGGTTTCATGGCTTGCTGCAACAACCTGCAAAAAGTAAAATCATTTATGTTCATTATATAGTGAGAACAAAAAAGGTTTTTTTTTTCTCTCCTCCATATTAGTCCTCCAAACCAATTATAGTTTGAATTAGTCCCTTAAATCTTCATATTTTCAAACTAGTCCTCTGTATCTTTTAAGTTTTAGGAAATTAGTCACTCTGCATATTTATCATCCAAATTGTTAACTACGTAATATGACAGTTACCAAATTACCCAGGTAGAATACTCTATCAAATCATGTTCCAAATCAGTGGATTCAAGTCTAATAATGCAGAATCTTTTGCCAATTTGTGTTTCAATGAAGTTTATTAGAGTTTGGGTTTGAATTCATGAGGGTCTAATTAGTATTACATAGAAAGTATTGAAGATGATGAAATATTCTTAATCTCAACCAACCTCTAACTAGAATGCTAATTTGATAACACTTAAAAGACTGGAAAACTAACTTTAATTTAAATATGAAGATTTGAAAGGACTAATTTCAGACTATGAAAGATCCTGTGATTAATTAATATTGAAGAAACCCAAAATTAGATAGCAAGAGATTGAAAACGAGGGGTATTTGTATGTTAATTTATCATACCACAAGAAAAGAAAGGAGAAGAAAGAAGGAAGTCATCTTGTGATACTTGAAGTATTTTCTGCATGAAATAGAAGAAAGAGGAGTGAACTTAATTATAGAGAAATAAAGGAGAGGGATACGAATTGAAAATTGCAAGTAGCTCGCTAAGTACAATTAATACAGCGAAGACTGTTTAATTTACTTTGAAATAATTTGTCTCTTCTCTTACAAATTGCTTCTTGCATGCGTAAGCAATACATGATATAATATGATGTCGTGAATGCAGTTATCAGACAAACATGATAATATTAAGATGTAATAAACTAGCTACAAGATGCGTTGATGAATTTATTTGATTTTAAGATTCCTCTTTAGGGCCGCAAGCATAATTTATCTAGCTTGGAAAACAATTTTTATTTAAAGAAATATACTTGACTTCTTGTAAGCTGCTTTTAGTTGTACATACCTTATGTTCTTTCTTTTTCCTTGTTTGAAGTCATAAATCTAAATTGCTCTTAGTACTAAAAGCAAAACAACAACAATGGATATATCACTTTTCATGGATATATATATAACTAGTTCTAACATGATTATTTCTGTTTTGCTTTGTGTTGTTTTGTTTTGCTATTTTATTTTTTCCTTTTTTTGGGGGGGTAACTTGACTATAATTATTTCTTCTAAAGAGAAGTAGTAAAGACTATAGAGCTAGCAAATCTCACAAAAGTCACCTAAACTTTGAATGAGTTGCAAGAAAGTCTCCGGGTCTTTGAAAAGTAGAAAAATCCCCGCCCAAAGATCCTCTATAAGATAAGATTGTAGAGGATCCTGACTCACCCCGCCTAAAGACGAGTCTGGATCCTCTATAACCTTACTTGTACAAGATGCCTACAATTAGTTACGTGGGCTTATATTACTGGTTTGTTTTAATGAGCCCCACAATTAAAAGTTTTTTATATGGGGTACACTTAGTGAGCACATATATTATTTGTGGATTGTAATGTTTCTCTACAACCAAGTATATGGAGGATCTTTATGCAATTTTTGAGAGTTTCACAAAATTTCTCTGAACTTTCAAAAAGTTCCATAAAATAAAATAGCCTTTTAAAAAAAGAATACTCTCTCAGGAATTTGTAAAAATAAAACTCCCTCACTCAAATTTTCCTGTTTCCCTTTATCACTGATCCACTATGGCAATCCCTAGCTTGGATTTCGGCTAACAATTCTTGTTGAGCATTTTGAAAGTTCAAGGTCACTTTGTAAAAATTCTTCAAAGTTCAGGGGGTATTCTGAAAGGCCAAAGGTATTTCGTGAATGTTATTCTATAGTTAGTAGTTGAACATCGATCCTTTTACAAATTAACTCTATTTTTTTGGTCAATGAGAATTTTATTCATTCAAACCAAAATTGAGAGTTATGTACATCATGATTCTCATAGTTGAGAAATCTAAAAAAAAAAAACCACTTACAGCCTAGGGATAACCCCACAAAACAAGTCAAAATCTACAAAGAATTAATCCAATCCCTGTTTTCAGATTGAATAGGACTATTTAGGATTGAGATCAATATGTCCATCTTAATCTCATTAACTAGCTGTTCGAACCCTTTTGAACTCTGTGAGAAAATCCTGTCATTTCTCTCACACCATATTTTGTAAAGAGTAACCGAAAAAGCCATCCTCTTGATCCCCTTCTTGAATCCTCTGCCTCTTAAACAATTGTTGAACCAATCCAATAGGTAGCTCCAACTACAAGATCTCCATCTAAACTTGAGCCAACCCATAATCCTGTTCCAGACATTCTGAGAATAAACACTGTCAAAAAATAGGTGATCACGATCTTTAGGACCTGCACCTAAACATAAACAGCAGCTATTTGATTGAATAATCCCCATCCTCAATAATCTGTCTTGTGTCAATAGTCTGTTCTGAACAGCAAGCCAACAAATAAACGAGTGCTTGGGGTAGTTCATTTTCTCCCATACAGTGTTAAACCATGGGACTTGAGGAACAGTGGGAGATAAAGCTTCATACAGGGCAGATGTTTTAACTTTTGAATTTTTGTAGCAAGAGCCAATGACTTGTTTCAAAATATCAATACCTCCAACTAAAACAGCAGCTCTATCTCTGGATTTTATTAGTTGTTTCCAAAGTCAAGAATCCCCAGATTTAGCATTAACAAGCCATATATCTCTATTCTTCAAATATTTTCCATGAATCCACTTAATCCAGAGGAGTTCCTTGTTCATATGGATATACCATATATTCTTCAAAGCTGATGCAAGATTCCATAATCGAGCAGAAAAAAAATGCCTAGACCTCCAGATTTTTTATCACAACAAATTTTCCCCCAAGCTATTAATGATGGTTTTTGAGAATGCTCAGTTCTTCCCCAAAGAAAGTCTCTGCATATGTCATCAATTTTCTGAAGCACACCAACATGAGAATGCTCAGTTCTTCCCCAAAGAAAGTCTCTGCATATGTCATCAATTTTCTGAAGCACACCAACAGGCAGAATGTAGCAGGAAGTCCAGTATATTTGAACACCTAAGATAACACTTTTGATAACTTGTAATTTCCCCGCATATGACAGATTTTTTGATTTGGACCATAACTGTATTTGATTGCTGATTTTATTGAGAAGAGGGCTGCAGTCTAAGTATGATAATCTTTTGTAAACGAGAGGCATCCCCAAGTATCTAATAGGCAAGGAACCTTCAGCAATACCCAATAGCTCTTTAATAGAAACTTTAGTAGCTTCATTTACCCCACCAAAGAAAACATGACATTTATCTGAGTTTGGTTCCAGACCAGTAACAGAGCTAAATTCTTTCAAGCATTGTTTGAGTTTAAGAACTGAATTCAGATCACCCTTGCTAAATAATAACAAATCATCAGCGAAGACCAGGTGGGAAATCTTGAGTTTTCTGCACATTGGATGAAAATTGAACTGCCTATCATTTTTCAACAGGTCCAAGCTCCTTGAGAGATACTCCATACCAAGGATAAATAGGTATGGAGAAAGGGGATCCCCCTACCTAAGGCCTCTTTTCCCTTTAAAATACCCATGAAGGGAGCCATTAAGGGAGATAGAATATGATGGAGAAGTGATACAGGTCATTATCCAGTCCACCATTTTATTTGGAAACCACAGACCCAGTAACATTTCTTTTATAAAGCACCAACTGATAGTATCAAAAGCTTTTTTGATATCTATGCTGAGCATAACTCTTGGGGATACTGATTTTCTGCCATAATTCTTGATCAACTCATGAGTAAGTAAAATGTTGTTGGTGATTTGCCTACCCTCAACAAATGCACTTTGAGCATCATTTACGATAGAACCCATAACTGTTCTAATCCTATTCGCTAGGATTTTTGATATGATTTTGTAAAGAACATTGCAGCAAGAAATGTGTCTAAATTCTGAAGGAGAAGTAGGACATTTGATTTTAGGGATAAGTGAGATTGAAGTTGAGTTAACCATACCTAGCAACTTGCTAGTTCTGAAGAAATCCGCAATAGCTTGAGTAACTTCATCTCCAACTATACTCCATGAAGATTTGAAAAATGTAGCACTGAAACCATCTGGACCAGGAGCTTTATTATCTGGCATGGAAAAAATAGCATTTTTGATTTCCTCTTTAGTAACTGAGGCAATCAGAGAACTGGCCTGAGAATCATCCAGACATGGTCCTGAGTGTCTAATATTGATATTTGGAGGAGTAGTAACCACAGCAGTCCCCATCAGGTTTTTAAAATGAGAGATAAACTCCCTAATAATATCATCTCCCTCTGTTAGTCTTTGTCCCAAGTTATTGTAAAGAATCATAACTCTGTTATGATGTCTGTTAGCTTTTATCATTGAATGAAACAGTTCTGTGCATCTATCTCCTTGTATACTCCAATCAGTTCTTGCTTTTTTTGCTTGTAGAAGGATAATTCACAATCCATTAAGGTATTGTATTTAGATATACAATCCTTTTCCTGTTTAATAAACTCAGGAGACATAGGATCAGTTTGTAAATTTTTTTGCACATCCTCCAGAGCTTGCTTTGCATGATAAACCTGTTCACTGATATTATAGAAAAATTTCTTATTTATATCCTTCAGTGCAATCTTCAAAGTTTTCAATTTTGAGCAAACTGAAAACATGGTACATCCTTTAATCCTTTGCTGCCAGATATTTGCTACTGTAGGGAGGAAACAAGCATGTTTTGTCCACATCTTAAAAAATTTGAAAGGTCTTTTGCCCTGTGAACTTTCTTCACTAACTGTGATGAGCCCAGGAGAATGATCTGAAATTTTTGGTAATAAAAATTCCACTTGGCTAGAATTGTAATTTTGAATCCATTTATCATTCATCAAAACTCTATCCAATCTACTCCAAATCTTTGACCCATGGTCCTGTTTGTTGTTCCAAGTATTAAAAACATCCAATGTTTTTCAAATGATCCAGCTGACAATCATTAATGAAGTTTCTGAAATCCTCAGTATCAGAATCATGAAGAATACTACCTCCAATTTTCTCTTCATTGCTAATAATAGCATTAAAGTCCCCAAATAATAGCCAAGGAGTATTTCCAACAGTTTGATGAATAGACTTTAATTCAGACCATAAATCTTTTCTTGCTTCCATTTGATTAAAACCATAGATAGATGAAATTACACAATCTAGTTTACCATCAAGAGATTTCACTGTGCAGGTGATACTTTGATCAGAAGAATTGATCAATTGTATATCAAACATATTAGGATTCCATAGAATAACAATTCTAGCTTTACCAGGACTTCTAACATTAGACAACCATCCCCAGTCTTTAGCAATAAACCTGGTAGTTCTTGATAATAAGGAATCTTTGATCTTAGTTTCCAGCAAAGCTATAAAAGAGATATGATATTGCCACAAGTGATGCTTAACAATTTTTTGCTTTGAGGGTCTATTCAGCCCCCTCACATTCCAGAAAGAAAGGTTCATCAGTTGAGATCACCCCCTCTATCAACTATAGAGGGATCCAAATCAAAATACCCAAGTTGAGAGAACTGAATATCTGGAGTATACTTTTTCCTCTGTTTATTACCTTGAACTAGAGACCAAGAGTTGTTAGATTGGGGAGAATGAAAAGTACCTTCAGAAACTACTTGTTGTGCATGTGCGCCATGCACCAGACTGTGCACTCCCCTTAAGCCAGAAAACTGTGGAATGTTTTCAATTCTGCATATTTGCACTTCTTGTTCATCATGATAAATATTCTTAGGAGACAATCCTTTCTCTTTTATTTGCTTTTGATTCCTTTCATGCATTCCAGTATGATGCGGCATAAACATGTACCAAAAAGGTTGCAAGTGCACAACCGTGTCAAGTTATAGTATTTAAGATATCGATCCCACGAGGAAGGTGTTTTGTAGGAGAAAATATAAAATCGGTTCTTATGTTGTGTGCGTGACAAATAGGAGTGATAAGTGAATGTGATTGTGAAGAGATTAAGAGAGTGAAAATGGTGTGTAAATAGATGCAAAGTGTAAGTGAGAGTGGATTTGAAAAAGAATGAGTATGATCAATAAGGTGAGAAGGAAAAAATGAATAAAATCAAGAAACAAATGAAAAATCAAGAATGAAGAACAAAATTTAAAAATAAAAGAAAATGCAAGAAATTAAAGATGGTGGATTCAATTATAGATATGGATAATCTAAAATTGAACCAACTTCTTAGAAAAGGGTGATTCCCTAGAGGGTTCTAGCCTAAAGGCGAATCAAACAAAATAAACAAAAAGAAAAACTAAACCCAAGAGGGTTCTAGCCTCAAGGTGAATAGTGCAAGAAATTAAAATCTAACTACAAAATAAATTGCAAAATCTAAACTACAAAATAAAATTACAAGAATTAAATGCGAGAAAATAAATCTACTTTATAAGCATGAAATAAATCTAAAGCAATAGGGTTCTAGCCTCTTAGCTATTTAACAAGAAAATAAAATCTAACTACAAGCATAGAAATAAATCTAAACTAATAAGCAATAAAAGAGAAAAAGAAAAGAAATGCAAACCTTCAAATAATTCTCCATCTTCATCTTCATCTTCATCATCCAACAAAGTGAAGAAGAGAAAAATTTAAAGTGGTGAAATTATTATTATTAATTGCAACAAAAAGTTATAATTTTGGAAGGCCTTCTCAATTAAGAGTAGTCATCCTCTCCAAAAGGAGTTTACAAAATTTTTCACACCCTTAACCCCTCACTCTCTACCCCTATTTATAGTAATCTTCAATGAATATGAGCCATTAGATTTGTCTTGAGCCCCAAGCAACAATCTCCACCTTTGAATTTGCTTTTTGTTCTTCTCTAGCCCAAACATAGGAGGCCCAATTGATTTTCAAAAGAAAATGAAAATCAGCCAAGTCCAATGTAAATAATCAAAGCTGCAGCCGGTCCATGAAGCACACAATGATTTTCAGCCCAATTGTTTGAAGGAAAAAAAATGAAATGTAAGCAAGCCGGCCCATTGTTGTTTGTTTATTTGCTGCAGCACTTCAGGTTTCCATTTATTTGAACAATTGAAATATAAGCAAGCCGGCCCATCTTGCATCCAAGTCCACATTTGTGATTGAAAAACTGCAACAACCAATCAAACCAAGCAAAATCCAAGCCAAAGTCCTCATGTGCTTTAGACAATGAAGTCCGGCCCACTTGCTTCATTTGTTTTCCAAAAAGAAAGAAAAAAACAAATCCGGCCCATGAAAGTAGATCAAGTTAGGTCCATTGGTGATTTTCTGCAACAACTAATGTTCGGTCCATGGAACTTGATTTTCAAATGCTTTGCATAAAAACCCAATTCTTTCCAGTTATTTGCAGCCAAGTCCGATCCTTAGGTGTAGTCATTTGTTGATGGGCTTTGGGCCTTCAAGGAGCTTGATTTTGTGGCTTCTAAAATACTACAAAATAGAGAAGAGAGATTTTGAGGGGATTTTATATTTAATAATATTTATTTATATTTTCATTCAATTATGTGCAAACTAAACTAATAACACTTATTAATGGTATATTTATTCATGTAAAATAGATAATGAGGATATAAAATTGTAATAAAATGGGATTATCAAATACCCCCACACCTAAACTTTTGCTAGTCCTCTAGCAAAGAAAATAAAAAGAAAATCCTAACTCACTTTCGCAGGAATCGCGGTTGTATCTAGCGCATACAACAAGCCTTTAAACCCCTAGGTTACCCTAGTGGACGAGTTGTAGTCTCGTGAGGGTTTGCAGTGAATATACCCACAAAATTCGGTCAACTTGCCAAATTAAAGAAGTTAGTAAATAACTAAATTCACTTGATAACTTTTAGATAATCTAATTAGAGTCAGTTATCACTCAAGAAAACAATTTTATATATAACTCTAAGGTATATTTTTCAAGAAAATCTTCTCATTGTAACAATACAAAACAAGCCAAACTTAGAAATTTAATTTAAAAGTTTTGAAAAGAACATGCTAACTCTTTGTTTTAAATAATTTTCAAGTTGCTTGATTTAAAATATTTTCCAAGACCATATATACAACTATAAAACATTTATTAAATTTTTTATTTATTTTATTTTTTTATTATTTTTTTAAACTCTTTCATCCTTGGTGATTTTTTCTATTTTAACGGGCTTTCTAAGTGACCATTTAACGAGTTTTGGGCCAATGGATCCCAACCCAAATGAGCTTAGGTCATTAAGTATGAAAATACTCCTTGGGCTTAATTACTCGGTCAGCTTAGGTCATTAAGTATGAAAATACTCCTTGGGCTTAATTACTCGGTCAGCTTAGGCTTTATAAGATAGAATCACCTGGAATTCAAGATTTTTTTTGTTTTTGGTGCCCATTTTTCGCACTCTTCTTTTGCAAATTTTATAATAAATTTTTTTTGTATATGTATATATATTTGGAAAATATGTAGATCAAGACACTTTGAAAAAATTATTTTCAACTCTAAGTTAAGCATGCAAAAATTTTATTATTTTAAATAAAAGTCCAAGTTAAGGCTTAAGTAAAGTATACTACTTTGAAAATCATTTCTTAAGAAATTTATTTAGAGTTATCATAAAAGGTGAACTTAAGTAAATAACCAACTAAGGATTAGAAAATTTCAAATTTATCAAATAAATCAACTATTACATAACTCTATTAATTTGGCAAGTGACGATATTTTTATAGAAAAAAAAATTTAAAAGAAAAAGGAAAATAATGTAACTAAAAATGTAAAATAAAAAGAAAAAATAACTAATTCTCACCCCCACACCTAAATTTTGCATTGTCCTCAATGCAAACTCTATGATGCATAAAGTAAAGCAGATAAGAAGTGAAGCACTTACATCTGGTCGGCTGATAATTTTTTTTCTTCTTTTTTTTTCTTTTTTTTAATAACTGAACAAGAAACTCTCAAATGAGAGAAGAATAAATTCTTTTTATTATTCTGAAATAAACAAAATAAACAATGTAGAATGAAATATTCAACATGAAGAGTTCATGTTCTACATTGAATCCTACCTTATTGCTGAAAATTCTCCCACGGATTTTAAACAATTTCAACATGATATACTCAACAATGTACTGAAATTCTAAGCATTCCGGGGTGTTCAATGATTTTTGCAACAAGGTAAGGTATGTATTATTGGTGTCATGCATTTTGTATTTCTTAATGAACTTAGACTCTTGTACTGTGAAGTTTTGTTTTCTAACAACCAATTCTTCTGTGAAGTTCTGAAAATTTGGTTGTTGATTATTCTCCAAGAATCTAAGTTCATCAAGAAAGAGTTCTTCAAAATTTAATTCAAAGCAGCAAATGTTTAACACAGTTTTATTATTCTCAAGGACCTGATCTGCTTCTTCTAAAAACTCTAACTCTTCATCAAAAATTTCCTCAAAACTTAAATCAGACTCTTCTTCTTCTTCTTCTTCTTCTGATCTTTCCTGAATGTAGTTTATTTCTAGAGGCTGATTATTTGGTTGGTCCCCTGGATTAAAAATATTGAGATCAGCAGTCAAATTTCCAAAGAACAGTTTCATTTGACCAATTCTACAGTTAATGAGAGCATTAGAAGTGGCTAAGAACGGTCGTCCTAAGATGACAGGTGTCTGTCCTTTGGGATTGGAAACAGGCTGTGTTTCTAAGACTACAAAATCTACTGGAAAAATAAAATCTCCAACCTTAATCAGAACATCCTCCAACTCACCCATAGGGACCTTAACAGATCTATCAGCCAACTGTAAGGTGCATTTGGTTGGGTTCAGTACACCTAGACCTAATTGCTGGTAGACTGAATATGGAAGTAAATTGACACTGGCCCCTAAGTCTAATAGCGCCTTATCAATGTGAGTATTCCCAATGATACATGAAATGATGGGGGAACCTGGATCTTTAAGCTTCAAAGGTATGGGATTTGATAGCATTTCACTGATATTGGCGGCTAAAAAGACTTTCTTTGGAACATTTATTCTCCTCTTCTTAGTGCACAATTCTTTTAAAAATTTAGCATAAGATGGAATTTGTTCAATTACATCTAAGAGAGGAATGTTGACCTTAACCTGTTTGAATGTTTCTAAGATCTTCTCCTCCTGAGGAGAGTGTTTCCTAGACCTATGTCTATCTGGAAAGGGAGCAACTGGTCTAAATTTATTAAAAGCAGGCTCAGGTTCGGGT
Source organism: Asparagus officinalis (assembly GCF_001876935.1). Taxonomy (NCBI): domain Eukaryota; kingdom Viridiplantae; phylum Streptophyta; class Magnoliopsida; order Asparagales; family Asparagaceae; genus Asparagus; species Asparagus officinalis. The sequence continues at coordinate 32,002,169 of NC_033799.1, read as the reverse complement.
TCAGGTTCTTGGTCATCTGAGGGGAGTGATTGTTGAATAGATTCATTAGAAGGAGAAGGAGAAGGATTTTGTATTGGATCAGAAGTTTGACTTGGAGGAGTTCTCACTTGATTATCGACCTGTCTACCTGACCGAAGTGAATGGATTGCATTCACTTGAGCTTCATAGGATGAACTGCATCCTGTGTTATTAGGGTTGACCACGGGTTGACTCGGAAATTTTCCTTTCTCTCTTTCACTCACGGCACTAGCTAGTTGACCAAGTTGGGATTCTAATCTAGCTATAGCTTGAGTGTTGGAGTTGAGCATTTGTCCGGTTGATTGCATGAAGGAATTCAGCGTGCTAGACGTTTGAGTCAACATATTCGTGGTTTGAGTAGAGGCCTTAATTATGGTTTCTAAACACCTTTCTAAGATATTAAGACGTTTATCCGTATCTGGATTGTGAGGAGTCTGAATTACAGCTTGATGAAGAGGAGACTGATTTTGATACGGCAGATTGGGTTGTTGAAATTGTGAATAAGAATTGAATGGAACTGTGTTTCCCCTAGGAAAATGTTGGGTCGAAGCGGGAGTGAAGTTTTGAGTTCCGGGAGAATTTCCTAGATTCCATGCAAAGTTGGGATGATTTCTCCAACCTGGATTGTAGGTTGGAGAAAATGGATCATTTCTAGGGTGCTGGAATGCAGCGTTCATCTGTTCTATTGCGTTGTTATTTCCTAGGAGAGGGCATTCCTCTGAAACGTGGGTAGGAGACTGACAATTATGACATCCTGGGAAAGAAACATGATTGAGTTGAGCTGGAGCTCGTTCCTTAATTTCTAAGGCTTCTAACCTCCGCAGAATTGTCGCCATCTTCGCTTCAGAAGCAATGTTTGACTCCAAGGAAAGACCACTAGACTTAGAATGGGGAACTGATGAAACCCTGTCATCGCACTGTTCCCATTGCATTGTTTTTTCAGAAAGACTCTCCAAAAACTCCCAAGCTTCATCAGCATTTTTCCTCATAAAATCCCCGTGGCACATTGATTCTAAGGAAGTTTTTGCAGAATAATCTAATCCCTCATAAATTATTTGGCACAATCGCTATTTCTCTAAACCGTGATGAGGACATTGGATGAGAAGATCTTTAAATCGGTCAAAATACTTCCAAAAAGGTTCTCCCGGGATAATTTTAAAGTTTTGAATGCTGTTCCTAAGCTTTACCGTTTTATGAATAGGAAAAAATTTCTTAAGAAAAACGGTGACAAATTCATCCCAAGTTGAGATGGAATTTGTTGGTAAGCTGTACAGCCATTTTTTAGCTTTATCCTTAAGAGCAAATGGAATAAATCTAAGCTTAACCGCATCTTCATTTAATTCTCTCATTTTAATCATAATACACACTTCCTCAAATTCCGAAATAAAAATATATGCGTCTTCTGTTTCATTACCAAGGAATTTGGGAAGCATGTTTATGTATTGCGGTCTAAGCTCAAAACTTATTCCATTTGTTTCGGGGAGCCTAATGCATGAGGGGATTGCATTCCTAATGGGATAGCACATATCATGAAGAACGGGTGGATTAGGATGCTCCATTTCTATGATTGGTTCAAAGCGAATTAATCGATGTGTATTATCCTTAATCCACTGTTGCATACACCAAAATATTACCAAAATAATTTTTTTTATTTTTTTTCTTAAAGAAAAGAAAGAAAATTAGTTTTTTTTATGAGAAGATAAAGGAAAAGAAAAATCCTAACTAAAACAAATCAAAACAATCACTTTTCAATCACTCTAATTCTAGGGTTTAGCCTAATTCACTAGACCAGCTCCTAACCAAAAACTCCTACAGTGAAAAGATCAAAGTTTTACCCAGGTAGTTAGCCAGGTAAGGATAGTACTAGAGGGTGATCAAAGATCAATTAAGTACCTCTTTCCTTGCGGAGCGCTTTACGCAACCCCTAAACCTTGCCTTAGACACCAACTAATCTGAGAAAACTTAAACCGGTTCACTTAAGGATTTCTTGTTCCTTATTGAGCTCGAATCCTTAGGGGCCAACGTCTAATGAGTTTTATTAGGCTTGGGTGGTGTAGTGAGGAATTAGTGATTTTTGGGCTAAGGAAAGGGTGATGAAATCCCTCACCTTATCTTGATTATGGGGTTTTGCCCTTAAAAATATTTTTAAGTGTGTGTCAAATCAAGATGCTCAAATCACTTGGTGAATTCCTACACTATATGAAATGCAACCCTATGAATTAAAAGCAACTAAAAAGGATGGAAAAGAAAATTCTTTTTTTTTAATTAGGGTTAACAATCAAACAAATGAGAAGAGGGGATTTGTTTGAATTTATTATCTTGTTAGTAAATGTCAAAGTGGAGGATGAATTTTATTATGGTCAACAAAAAATAAAATCTCTTTTTTTTAAGTCCTAATTGTCTCTAATTGTGAAGAAGTAGCTAAAAGGTGGAATTAAAAACTAGAAAGAGGACTTACCTGAAAGCAAATCTTCAAATCCTAGCTCTCCAATCCGCGATCTTCAAGCTCCAAGCGTTTCCTTCACAAAAAACACACAAGTTAAAGAACCAAAATAATTAAAACCTACTTAAGCACCTTCCCCGGCAACGGCGCCAAAAACTTGATGCGGCATAAACATGTACCAAAAAGGTTGCAAGTGCACAACCGTGTCAAGTTATAGTATTTAAGATATCGATCCCACGAGGAAGGTGTTTTGTAGGAGGAAATATGAAATCGGTTCTTATGTTGTGTGCGTGACAAGTAGGAGTGATAAGTGAATGTGATTGTGAAGAGATTGAGAGAGTGAAAATGGTGTGTGAATAGGTGCAAAGTGTAAGTGAGAGTGGATTTGAAAAAGAATGAGTATGATCAATAAGGTGAGAAGGAAAAAATGAATAAAATCAAGAAACAAATGAAAAATCAAGAATGAAGAACAAAATTCAAAAATAAAAGAAAATGCAAGAAATTAAAGATGGTGGATTCAATTATAAATATGGATAATCTAAAATTGAACTCACTTCTTAGAAAATGGTGATTCCCTAGAGGGTTCTAGCCTAAAGACGAATCAAACAAAATAAACAAAAAGAAAAACTAAACCCAATATGGTTCTAGCCTCAAGGTGAATAGTGTAAGAAATTAAAATCTAACTACAAAATAAATTACAAAATCTAAACTACAAAATAAAATTGTAAGAATTAAAGACGAGAAAATAAATCTACATTATAAGCATGAAATAAATCTAAGGCAAGAGGGTTCTAGCCTCTTGGCTATTTAACAAGAAAATAAAATCTAACTACAAGCATAGAAATAAATCTAAACTAATAAGCAATAAAAGAGAAAAAGAAAAGAAATACAAACCTTCAAATAATTCTCCATCTTCATCTTCATCTTCATCATCCAACAAAGAGAAGAAGAGAAAAATTTAAAGTGGTGAAATTATTATTATTAATTGCAACAAAAAGTTACAATTTTGGAAGGCCTTCTCAATTAAGAGTAGCCCTCCTCTCCAAAAGGAGTTTATAAAATTTTTCACACCCTTAACCCCTCACTCTCTACCCCTATTTATAGTAATCTTCAATGAATATGAGCAATTAGATTTGTCTTGAGCCCCAAACAACAATCTCTACCTTTGAATTTGCCTTTTGTTCTTCTCTAGCCCAAACATAGGAGGCCCAATTGATTTTCAAAAGAATATGAAAATCAGCTAAGTCCAATGTAAATAATCAAAGCTGCAGCCGGTCCATGAAGCACACAATGATTTTCAGCCCAATTGTTTGAAGAAAAAAATGAAATGTAAGCAAGCCGGCCCATTGTTGTTTGTTCATTTGCTGCAGCACTTCAGGTTTCCATTTATTTGAACAATTGAAATATAAGCAAGCCGGCCCATCTTGCATCCAAGTCCACATTTGTGATTGAAAAACTACGGCAACCAATCAAACCAAGCAAAATCCAAGCCAAAGTCCTCATGTGCTTTAGACAATGAAGTCCGGCCCACTTGCTTCATTTGTTTTCCAAAAAGAAATAAAAAAACAAATCCGGCCCATGAAAGTAGATCAAGTTAGGTCCATTGGTGATTTTCTGCAGCAACTAATGTTCGGTCCATGGAACTTGATTTTCAAATGCTTTGCATAAAAACCCAATTCTTTCCAGTTATTTGCAACCAAGTCCGGTCCTTGGGTGTAGTCATTTGTTGATGGGCTTTGGGCCTTCAAGGAGCTTGATTTTGTGGCTTCTAAAATACTACAAAATAGAAAAGAGAGATTTTGAGGGGATTTTATATTTAATAATATTTATTTATATTTTTATTCAATTATGTGCAAACTAAACTAATAACACTTATTAATGGTATATTTATTCATGTAAAATAGATAATGAGGATATAAAATTGTAATAAAATGTGATTATCACAGTATTCTGAGATTTTTGCACTGACAGGCTTATAGTGGAAGCATTCCCATCTGGCCTTTGTAATACAGTATTAAGTATATGCACTGAGTTATTTGGAAGATCAATGGAAGATGTTGTTTGAATATTTGGAATATTTTCCTTAATGCTAGAATCCTGTACAGAAACCTTCTGAGTATTCTGGACTGTAGAATTATCAGTTTTAGGAACCCATCTCTAAACTCTTGTAGTTCTCTTGCAAAACAAGGTATCATGCCCCACTAATTTGCAATGATTACACCATCTAGGCTTTAGCTCATATAAAATCTTTTGATTAAAAGGTTTACCATCTGGGCCCTTTAATGTGATAAAATCTGGAAGAGGAGAAGGCATATCCACTTCAACAAGAACCCTAGCATAAGCTAATCTTTGCTTATTAGCTGTAAGTTTTTCTGTGGTGATTGGACGACCTACAGTACTTGCAATTTTACTTATACTTTTAGCATTCCACAAGTTAAGTTTCAAAGCTGGCAGCTGAATCCAAACAGGGTACAAACAGCTATTTATTTTTTCATAGTCTTCACCAATTGGTCAAGGCTTTAAAGAAAGTGGTCGAGATCCAAAAAACCAAGGGCCTTTTTCTAAGATATCACTCATCTCATCTTTGTTTTTAAATTTGAATAAGAAAATTCCAGGTTTTAGAAGGAAAACATCTGGATTGGCAGAATTAGCCCAAACTTTCTTAACATAAGTCTCCATCGCCTTGAATCTGACATTCAATCCAAGAACCTGACCTACTAGAGAAAATTACCACATAGAAATTCCTTCATTCCACTCCTCATCATTAAAAGAGACAATATCTTTTGTGTCAGGAGGTAAAAATTTCAACGGCAATCCACAGCCTGTTCTTCTATTGTCAACAAATAGACTTGACCAGCTCTTCTTATCAGTGTTTTGAACAGGTTCAGATTTTTCAGATTCCTCAGGAAACAAACTTTTTTCTTCAATTTTATTCTTATCATGTGATTCCAAAGAAACAGACTCAATGACTGAATCCAAAATCTTTGATTTGGCAGGACCAAGAACTGATTTCTCTTTCTGAAGGCTTTTTTGTGGATCAATAGTTTTAGGTAAAATCATGACTGATTGCTGATAAGAAGATTCAAATTCTACTTTATCTGCCTAAGAAATCTTATCAGAACCGCTGGCTCCTGAATTCAAGAAAGGAGAGTGACTCTCTTGATCTCCGGTAGTCGCTTCGTTGCAAGAAAGAGTTCTAGCTTGAAGAAACTGAGATCCAGACATCTGAGAAGCAACCTGATGATGAGGATCAACCAAAAAATCTCCAGGTCTGAGAATTTCCTTCAAAGATTTCTTCATCTTCTCTCCAAGAGGACCTGTCGATCCCATGATCTCAAGGCTTAAGATTTCATCATCTTCTTCGGTTCTAGCAGCAGAATCATCCTCCGAAGATTGAAAACTAGAAATTGAATCTCTTAATCCTATTCCGAAGATTTTTTTCCTCGAATTTCTCTTTTTTTGCCATTTTTTCTAGGCGGGAGTGCAAGATAGCAAGGCAAAATTCACCTGCTAACGTGCACCAAGGAAGAACCGCCCCATTATCACTTCTAATTATTAACTCTATTTTGCCAGATAAGATGGTTGTAAATCAAACTTCATATCCATAGATAGGACAACTCTAACTCATAATTATGATGCGATCTTTTTTTAGGCATTATGATGTAATCTTTACTTATGAGTATTGTTGTCATACAACTCATATTTGACATTTAGGTTAACCAGTCCACTTCATGGCATAATGTTGAATCAGTCAATCCAGTACGTAATTTAACTTACTAAAGTATGAGACATCCGCATTCAGCCGGTCATGACCTATGGAGCCGACCTAAAAGCCCTAGATATGAAGATATATGTCCATGGTAATCGGGCTCAACAAGTTAGTTACCATACCTTATCTCAACACGGCTCAGTTCCAACAACAGTCTGTCTAATTATAGATACGTGATTTAAATTGTATCACATCCTCAGCATACTATGTTAGGAGATATCAATTGAGTACCCAATCTCTCTAAAATTTGACTTTTAAGTACTGTTGTCGCCCAAGTAAATACCTTGTAGGCTAAGTAAATACTTAAAGGTCAAGTATATACTATAAAAACCACGCACCTCAGGATGATGACACTCGTAAAGGCTAATATGCCCTTGGCAATTAGTATAAATATCCTCCTACCTTAGGTAAAATAACAGTCAGATATTGACCTATGCTCATTACAACTAACTTGAGTAAATGATTACAACCAACTTGAGTAAACGCTCGTCTTCCAAGAAAACTCTAGCCTAAATACCTTTTTTTAATCTCTTACATGAGAGTCTGACTTAGGCATCAGAGAGATGTTGGTGGATAGCCCATCAACGTCAATCTGACTTTTTTTCTGTGTATCATAGGCTGATCAAGCACATTTCAACACCAGAATTTTCTCTAGGCATGTAAGTTGAACCAGGGAGCCTTTTCAACAAGTCCAATCTTACAAACTCAATCTAGTAAGATTTTATTAACATCAACATGTATTAAAAGGTTAAACAATTGAGTGAATATAAATAATAATAAGTAAGTAATATAAATCAACCTCATAAATAGATTGTAACCTTTATTGAATAAAATAAAATAAAACAAAAGAAAAATTGTGTCAAGGCCCCATAATTGAAAATTGAAAGACCCATGTAGCCCAGTCATTGATATCATTTCCTATGTGCAAAAGTCCTAAAAATTAGTGCCCAATGTGATTCATCCCTTCCACATCAGCAATATACACTTTGTTTACCGTATTTTCTCAAAATCCCAAACCTTTACCATCCTTTCTTTCCCAAAAATCCCGCAAAAACTCCATCAGCTCTCTCTCCACTCCCTAAAACCTTAACTTCCTCATGCTCTTCCTCCTCTCTTCCTCTTCAAGGCAAGCTTCTCACTTCTGACCTACTCTTCCTCTTCCCGATTCTCAATTACTACCATAACAAATCTCACAAAAGCTCATCACCTTCCTCTTCCTATCCTAATACCCTACTTCTTCCTCGTTCCCCTCCTATTCAAGCTGAGTCCCTCACCTGCTTTGCCCCCTCAATGCTGTCGTAAACACATAAACCATATTACCTCATCTTCCATTTCCAAAACCCTAACTATTTTTTCTTCCTCCTCCTCCACCTCCTCTACCCTTTCCCCTCAGTCCCCTCCTTCACTGCCTTCATCTCCGACTCTGCCCAAAACTCTCGCCTCCATCTCTCCTTCTCCGACTTCATCTCCATACTCTGCTCCCTCGCCCGTCCTAACGATTTCACTATCCCCTTTATCGTTTAGGCCTTGGCTTCCCTCGCTAACCCTTCCATTGGTTCCCAAATTTATTATTTCTCTATTAAGATAGGTCTCATTAATGATGTCTATTTTGCTTTTGCTCCTAAGAACATGTACTTTGAGCCCAAATAGGAGTTGGATGCAAAAAAGATATTTAATAAATACCACAAAAGAATGTTATTGCATGGAGCTTTGTTTTCCTAGTGAAGCCTAAATTTATCAAAAGAAGGAGCTCAATTTGTGATGGTTTTGTTGGTTTACTTTGTTGGTCGTTCATAGGATACGAGAGGTATTGTTGAGGGGATTAATCTTTATTTGAAATTTTATTGTAAATAGACCATTTTGTTGGCTTGGAAATTATATGTAGTCTGTACATAATGCTTTGATAATTGAGAAATAAAAGTTTACATACAAAAATGTTCACTTTAATTAATGGATGTATGGTGATTATTTACAAACACTAGAATTGTAGGTTTGGGTTGAAAATTAGAAAATTTAGAAAGGTGGTAGAAGACTACGGTGTAATGTTCTGTGTTTTCTCCTTTTGGAGAAGGAAATGTAAAACTTGTTCATATACAACTAAACATGTTAACTATATCATTCTTGTTTATGTTTGGATGTACCTGTTAAAATTCTGGAATATCAGTTAAAGTTGGGTCATATCTATTAACTATTTCAAGTACATGTTAAGCTTATATTATAATTGTGAGTATTATGAAATACATCTTAATTTTGGTTTAAATGTTTATAATTGTAGTGTTTATTTTACTAATTTTTTATTTAAGTGTTAAGTTACTTTTACTAATAGTACTATTAAGCATTTAAAAAGAGTCCTTTGTTCCATGCCGGATTATCAATATCTGTTGAATATACTTTTTATCTATTAATTATATCAAGTATCTGTTAACTATATCAAGTATCTATTGCCAATATTCAATATCTGTTAACTATATCAAGTATCTATTAACTATATCTAATATATGTTAGCTATATCGAAAATTTGTTAGCTATATCTAGTATATGTTAACTATATCAAGTATCTGTTAACTCTATCCAGTATCATATTAACTATATCATGTACCTAGTAAACTTTTTATATTGCTATTTAATATCAAGTGATTGTTAACTATATCATGTGCATGTTTAATATATTCAATACATGTGAAATAGGGGCTCGGGTGTCCTTAACTCTTAAATTGTTAAATTTTGATTTTGTTTGTTTGATTTTTTTAATTCTCATAAACTTAACGTATAATTGATATCGTTAACATCTATGTAAGGTTTGAGTTTACATTTAGTTATTCTTAATTTTTAGTCATAGTCACCAATAAAACATCCAAAATTAATAATAACTCCTGCCTTAAAAGCAGAATATTTGCAAAATACAAAAAAATTAAGGATCGAATTAAGAGCAATCTATATATTCCTGCTATTAACTAAAGAAAAATATCCCCTTGAAACAAAAGCAGAATATATACAAAATACAACACAAAATTGATAATACAAAGTTATTTTTCTCCCTTCAGATAAGACCAAAATACCCAGTGATCAACTGCACAACATTAACAACAAAGGCATTATCCCAAAATTTTGGAGAGATGATAAACTACACACTGGACTAGTTATAGTATTCACTTGATCAATTTATTACATCCTTCTAAAATTTTAACAGAAATTTCACATTTTCATACAACATCCCAATACTCAAAAGTTTATCAGACTATTCAAATTATACTAGTTAACATTAAAACATAACTTACAAACATAATAAGGTATGAATCTTCATTTATTTAACCCATAGACCCTCAAGCTGAATGTTCATCTGTGCATTAACGTCAGACGCAAACTTTAGGGGAAGCATGTGGAAGACATCCCTACAGAATCCACAAATCATAGTAGTAACAGCTTTCTTGTGGTCGATTCCTCTCTGGTGGAAATAGAAAAGCTGGTCTTCACCGATTTTTTGAGGTAGTTGCCTCGTGCTCCTCACAAGCTGAGGGGTTCCTAACTTGAAAAGTTGTGTAAAATGTTGATTGATCAAAATTGAAAATAATGCTAATAGTTTTTTAATTTAAAGCGGGTGTATAATAAATACCTAGGCATAAAATAAAAATAAAAACTAATTTTTTTAAATAGCATGCAGTAGATTGGCTATATAGAGATGATTGATCTCAGCCATCATGCAAAAGTGTTTAGAGGAGAAGAGAGGGTGATCAAGAGAGGAGAAGTTGGCAGTGAGCTTGGAGGAGATCTTGTAATCGCTGTTGGAGTCAAACTAGTTGAAGATGCGCTCAAGGTTGGTGTTGACAGAGGGGGAGGTAGGAGAGGGAGACAGCAAGGTTGAAGGGCGCGCTTAAGGATGGTGATGATAGAGGGGGAGGTGGGAGAGGGAGACGGTAGGGAGAGAGGAGAAGAAGAGGAGGGGAGGGAGCTATGAGCAACTGTGTATTAGGGATTTGAAACAATAAAATCGAATCCGTGCCCTTCCAGACCTTGTGTTTGAGAGTAGGAAAGTAGGAAAATCACCGCAAATAAAAGATAAAACTTGTAGGAAAGTAAACAAGAAAGAACACACCAGATTTAACGAGGTTCGGCAACGTGCCTACGTCTTCGGGAGCCACAGCACACAGTTATTTGATTAATTGAAGATTACAATGCCCACAAATAGGTTTTTATCTCTCTAAGATCTCTCTCTCAAATAGCCGTCAAAACCCTCTTTTTTGCATGTTCTACAAACCCTAAAAACATTTAGGTATATATAGGATCCCAACCCAAAATAGTTTCCAGAACAAATTAGGAAATTGGAAAAACTAACTTCGGTCGACCGGACCATGCTAGTCGATCGACCGGCCAGAGCGACAACTTCATACAAGGTTGTTGTGCAAGTTTTTGGTAGGCCGGACCATCACCTTCGGTCGACCGGATCTCCACTCTCGGTTGACCGACATCAAGCCTCGGTCGACCGGCCAGAGTGAGTTACTGGGCTATTTTTCTACAGTCGTTGTGGTCGGTCGGGGTCATCATGTCGGTCGACCGACCCGAGAATTTCCAGACTCGTAGTTTTGTTTCAGGTTTCGGTCTTCACACTTCTAAAACCAACAATCTCCCACTTGGAGACGAAACCGCCATCAACGAGCTCTCCTAAACTTCTTCGCAAGCATCTTTCTCCTACCCGGAAAAATCCATTATTCAATCATCATCATCTTGGATATCCCGCTGATCCTCCTAGTGTGGCGCCGCCTTCATCTCCTACGCGTGAAGGCCAACTAAAGTTGCACACAACTCTAGTTTCTCGATGGTCACTGCTTTCGTCAACATATTCGTAGGATTTCGACTCTCCAAAATCTTCTCTAGCTGTAACTTCTCGTCCTCAATCAGCGAGCGTATAAAATAGTATCGTACGTCAATGTGCTTCATTCTGGCATGATATACTAGATTCTTGGCAAGGTCTATAGCGCTCTGGCTATCACAATAAAGAACTCTGTTTCTTCGCTTCAGATCCAACTCTTCTAGGCACCCGGTCAACCAAATTATCTCTTTGCTGACTTCAGTCACTGCGACATACTCTACCTCAGTTGTGGATAATGTTATAATTTTCAATAGACGTGAGATCCAGCTCACTGCTCTTGACGCCAACGTATAAATATACCCGTGGTACTTCACCTCGTATCGTGATCACCGGAGAAATCCGCATCCACGTATCCTCAAAGTACTAAATCATTCCTCCTGAAACATAGTGACTTGTCCGTAGTCCCTCTCAGGTAACACAATATTCACTTCACGGCCTCCTAATATTGCTTCCCTAGATTGCCTGCAAACCTTCTCACAACTCTCACTGCATGGGCAATATCAGGTCTCATGGAAAGCATCGCGTACAAAAGACTACCAATGGTTGATGAATATAGCACTCTGCTCATATGATCCTTCTCTGCATCTGTCTTGGGTGATTACTCCTCAAATAACTTGAACTGACTTCCAAGGGGCGTGCTAACAACCTTAGCATTCTGCATTTTGAACCTTTGAAGTACCTTCTCGATGTATTCAGCTTGACTCAACTTCAACGTCCATTTAGCTTCATCTCTACTAATTCGCATCCCAAGAATTTTCTTCGCTGTTCCCAGATCCTTCATAGAAAACTTCTTCGCTAACTGCTTCTTTAAATTGTTTCTCCTGTAAACACGGTCCTACAATTAACATATCATCAACATATAATAATAACACGATATAGCTGGACTCGAATCTTTTGAAGTAGCAACAATGATCTGAATTACATCTTCCATAGCCATTACTCTGCATGAAGTTGTCGAACTTCTTGTACCATTGTCTCGGAGCCTGTTTTAATCTGTACAAGCTCTTCTTGAGTTTACACACCATCTCTTCCTTTCCTTCTTCAATGAAGCCAACAGGTTGCTTCATATAGATTTTTTCATCCAAGTCACCATGAAGAAAGGTAGTCTTCACATCTAACTGCTTAAGGTAGAGATCTTCTGCAGCTACTAAGCTCAACACCAATCTGATGGTTGTAAGCTTCACAACGGGGAGAAATATCTTCGTATAATCCACTCCTTCCTACTGTTAGAACCCCTTCACGACTAATCTGGCCTTGTACCTCTTGCTTCTTTCCTTTAGCTTTACTCATCAACGGACGGTACAAATCCTTCTGGTATAGATAGTCCTCCATCTGCGACTTCCAGTAGGCAAAGTCTGAGCCGTCAAACTTCTCGATCTTAGATTTGCTTTCCTCTGTCATGTCTCTCACACAAACCTTCTGAACGAATCTCTGATACCAATTGTTAGGGATTCAAAATAATCAAATCGAATATGTGCCCTTCCAGACCTTGTGTTTGAGAGTAGGAAAGTAGAAAAATCACCGCAAATAAAATATAAAACTTGCAGGAAAGTAAACAAGAAAGAACATACCAGATTTAACGAGGTTCGGCAACATGCCTACGTCCTCGGGAGGCACACCATACAATTCTTTAATTAATTGAAGAAGATTACAATGCCCACAAATAGATTTTTATCTCTCTGAGATCTCTCTCTCTCTCTCTCAAATAGCCGTCAAAACCCTCTTTTTCATGTGTTCTACAAACCCTAAAAACGTTTAGGTATATATAGGATCACAGCCCAAAACAGTTTCCAAAACGAATTAGGAAACTGGAAAAACTAACTTCGGTCGACCCGACCATGCTAGTCGGTCGACCGGCTAGAGCGACAACTTTCTACAGTATTGTTGTGCATGTTTTCGGTCGACCGGACCATCACCTTTGGTCGACCGAATCACCACTCTAGGTTGACCGACATCAAGCCTCGGTCAACCGGCCAGAGTGAGTTCCTAGGCTATTTTTCTACAGTCATTGCGGTCGACCGGGGTCATCATGTCGGTAGACCGACCCGAGAATTTCCAGACTCGCAGTTTTGTTTCAGGTTTCGGTCTTCACACTTCCAAAACCAACACTATGAAGGTTAGGGTTAACGTTAGAATTAGGAGAGAGGAGGAGGATAGGAGGGAGGAGGAATAATGTTAGCAACGATGCTGGTAGCAGAGGTAGGGGATGAGGGTTGAGGGAGAGGGGTGGAGTTGGGGGGAGGAAGAAAGAAGAGAAGTCTCGCCATAGCAGTAATCTCCGAGAGAGAGAGAAGGGTTGGGGGGAGAGGGAGGGAGGGGAGGAAGAGAGAGGGAGAGGAAGAAAGAGGGGTATTTTTGAATAATTTTAAGAGTTTTTTGGTAGTGAGAACAATGGCTGAATTGCAAAAACCCATTGTATTCAGAGCCAATATACAATAAAAATAATGCGCATGGTTTGATCTCATGTTGTTTTGATTTCTGAGGCTTTGACACAATTATTCCCAAACAAAATATGCACTTATTTAGTAGAAAATTTCTTTATCAAGATGGAAGAAGATGCCAATCAATATCTCCCACTTAAAAAGGACAATATGCTAAAGAATATAGTTTATTGATTCAGCTAAATTAGTACGTTTTTTTCCTCTTGGACTCAGATGACTAATTGGAATCTCTTAATAATACAATAATTAAAAGATAGCTGAATATAAATATTTATTTATTTATAGGACCAAATATGTTAATAATTACTTGCAAGTAGACCATATGAATCTCTGGTCGCTTGGTCTCTTCAACAACTTCATGATGCATAAGAGGGCAATTATATATTTAATTAATCAATTAGTGAATTAGAGATCTTTTCTATACTTACATCATGTGAAACCTGCTACATATCACCTAACTTATTGTGATATTATTAATTTAATTAAGTATGATTTACAACTGAGTTTCAAGTATTATATGACTTGAAGAGAAGTGAATTTAATCTTTATTGCAGGGACACACGAAAAATGAGTTCAGAGCATCAATTAGTGATCAAACAGTTAATATGCAAGTGATTGGGAATCTTGGGTCCTATGTCTTTCATATGTATTGAACTCTAGTAAGGTACATTTCAAAACTAAGGTACCTTTCATTATCCAACGTTTAGTGAGGATCAAAGGTTACAAATTTATATTGTAGCATGTCTTGAGAATTTGATCATATTTTTCCTAAATCGAACTCTGAACTGAGGTTGAACACATTTTCAAAATCCCTTCTACTGAACCAAAAACTCTGAACTTAACAATGAAGATTAAGATTTTTAATTTTATATATTAACAATAACAATGTGGTTTTCTACTGTCATAAAACTTGAAAGAAATGAGAATTGTTTGTGATAACTTTTTGGTACATAGAAGAAAAATCGATCAATTACTGATATCTAATCAAATAGTGGAGATGGCAAAATTCAAGGGTCACTACGGTTAGAAGGTATATATTGGACAATGTGGTTATATATAAGAAATGATAAGTAAATATCTTCTTAAAGCATGTTCACAGTAGTTTAATTATTGGGTTAATTTTAGAAAGCTCCCCTCAGCTATGGGGCTTGTCTCAGAAAACCCCACTCATTTATTTTGTGACCGAGCATAAATGATGGCCAAAAGTTACAAGTGCATAACCAATCAAGTTATAGTATAAAAAGTTATCGATCCCATGAGGAAGGTGTTTGTAAGAAATAATTAGAATCAGTTCTTATGTTGTGTGTGTGACAATTAAGAGTGATGAATGTGATTATGGAGAGATAGAGAGAGTGATTGTATGTGAATAAGCACAAAATGAGATTGAGAATGGATAGATAAAGAGTGGATGTGATAAAAAGAAGGGGTTTTTGTCTTTAGGCCCATTTGTTTACCTAGATTTATCTTTAAACCCAAGTATTATTAATTGTATCTTTAAGCCCAATTCACTTTTGGTATTTGTCTTTAAACCCAATTCTAAAATACAATACTCTCATACGTGGGCCCCCCTATATATTTTTCTTAAATTCAAATGTTAGCCTTCATGTAAGTGGGCCCCCCTCTAACCCTCTCTCTTGCTATAAATGGCGGGAAAGCTTCCCCCCTCTCTCCCTCTGTCTTCTCTCTCTCTCTCTCTCTCTCTCTCTCTCTCTCTCTCTCTCTCTCTCTCTCTCCCATCCATTAATTCTCACCAACTTCCTTCTCTCTCTCCCTCTTCATCTCCCACTTCATCTCTCATTCTCTCACACCATTATTAATAGAGATTAACCTTCTCTCCTAACCCATCAACTAATTCTCACTAACTTTCTTAGCATTTGAAGGTAAAATTTTTCAATTTACTCCACTACCAATTTTGTAATTTATTATGATCATTTTATGCATGGCAATTATTTGATATGTTAGTTAAATGAGTTCATAAAATTTTTCTTAAATTTGTTATATTTGGTAAAGTGTTAGTTAAATGAGGTTTTGTAATTAACCACCCATTAATTCGACATTATTATTTCACATTAGTTATTTCACATGGTTATTTCACACTAATTTCTCATTATTATTTATGAATTCATAAAAATTAGCTAAAAATTAGTTATAGCACGTATCACGTACGTATAGCATGTTATCATGTAAGTATAGCACGTTAACCTGTAAGTATAGCATGTTATATCATAAGTATAGCACGTTCTTCTGTAAGTATAGCATATTAACCTATAAGTATAGCACGTTATCATGTAAGTATAGCATGTTATCATGTAAGTATAGCACGTTAACCTGTAAGTATAACACATTAACCTGTAAGTATAGCACATTATCATGCAAGTATAGTACATTATCATATAAGTATAACACGTTAACCTGTAAGTATAGCATATTATATTGTAAGTATAGCACGTTAACCTATAAGTATAGCACATTATATTATAAGTATAGCATGTTATATTATAAGTATAGCACGTTAACCTGTAAGTATAGCATGTTAACCTGTAAGTATAGCACGTTAACATGTAAGTATAGCACGCTAACCTGTAAGTATAGCACGTTAACCTGTAAGTATAGCACGTTATGTTGTAAGTATAACACGTTATGTTGTAAGTATAACACGTTAACCTGTAAGTATAGCACGTTATATTGTAAGTATAGTATGTTAACCTAAAAATATAACACGTTATCATGTAGTAGTATTTTAGTTGTATTGATTTTATGTGTCTATATTTGATGAATGTTTTCTCTAAATTTGTTTATTTTTGGTGATAAATATAGATGAATGAAGAATTTTATTATGCATTGACGGATTTTAGAGGAAACAATCACTTTTTAGAATTAAATGTCAATGGGAGTTACAAAGATTTGGCCGTTACAGTCCAAAGCCTAATTGTTTGTAGTGAAAGCACAATACGGTTGACTTACAAAGTACCCCACACACAAGAAATTTATGTTCGTGTATGTGATGATGATGATGATGTCTCGATAATGTTTCAATGTACATCAAAGTTGCAAGGAGAATATTGTCGTCATGAACGCTAAGATGAATCGAGAGATATTATTTGGGATACAAGCTAACAATGTCCATATAAGGTAATTTCCACTTTTGTTATAGTTTCGTACTTTAACATTATCACTTTCTTAAGTCTTGTACAATTTTCTATGCAGTAATCCATATATCCCCTCTAGTGACGAACATGTTTCTTATTCACAAAATTCATCGTATTCACAAAATATGTCTCAGGAAGTTGAGAGCTCTAGTATGATTCCTATTGCATGGCACAATGCTATTAGAAGTGTTGGTCAAGAGTTTGATGATGTTGAGCATTGTCGGCGGAGTTTAAGTAATTATTCTATTGCACGAGGATTTAACTTTGAATTTGTAAAAAATAAACGCAAAAGGGTGACAGCAAAATGCAAGGCCGCAAACTGTAAATGGATGGTTCATTGCACCCGTCGTAGAGATAGTGATCGATTCTATGTGAAAAAAATATATAGTTCTCATAGTTGCTTGGGAGGAGGCATAGGAAAGGAAGGATATCAATAGGCATCTCGTACGTGGAATGCTAATCATCTCAAGACCATATTGAAGGAACAACCCACTTATCGCCCAATTGATTTCCAGAAGAAGCTTAAAATGGAATTTGGTTTGGACATCCCTTATCATAGAATTTGGTGGGGAAAAGAGCTAGCTCAACGTGAATTGTATGGTGATACTAAATTTTCATATGACCAACTCCGATGGTATAAGGATAAAGTTATAGAAACTAATCCAGGATCAATTGTTCACTTAGAGCATGAAGACGGAAGATTTACACGAGTATTTGTGTCTTATTATGCTTGTTGGAAGGGGTTTATGGAGGGATGTAGGCCAATGTTGTTCTTGGATGGTACACATCTTTTTTATAGGTATGGTAGAGTTCAATCTAATCAAAACTTGCATTAATGTACTACTTCATATTATACTTTGTTTCATTATTGTTCTTTTCTTTTTTAGGTATAAATGAACCTTACTTGCCGCAACTGCTCTAAACGAAGATGGAGGTATATTTCCCGTAGCAAATTTGCATATGCGGGACGGAGAATGAGAGTAATTAGGAATGATTTTTGGAATGCATTCGAGACATTCTCTTCAATGATGAAGATCCATATACTCTAGATGATGAACTGGTGTTAATCTCCAATAGGGACAAAGGACTTCAGAATTTTGTGAAGAAATGCTTTCCATGGTCACATCACTCTTATTGTATTCGTCATCTTTTGGCTAATTTTAAGAATAACCTATCGAAAAAGGGCATTATACCACATTTACGAGATGAATGTGTGCAAATTATGAAGAGGACCACTTATGCATACACTTCTCGTTCCTATAACAATGAATGCAATGAGCTACGGAACAAATCAGAGATCGCCTATTACGAAATGTTGAGGATGAGTCCAAAAAATTGGGCTAATTGTTATTTTCCAGGGAAGAGGTTGAAATTTAAATTTATGCAAAACTTTAAATGCAAATTTTTGAGATATGTGTTCCTGCTATACTTACTATTTATTGACATGTAGATATGGATGGTTGACATCAAACGTAGCAGAGTCATTCAATTCTTGGATCAAAGAAGCTTGTTATTTGCCAATTACCCAAACAATTAATAATATTCTCAAGAAAATGATGAGGATGGGTTTTGAAAGGCGGGAGGCATCCCACAAGTGGACCACATCATTTGTTCCTACTATAGAAGAGCACCTTATCCATATCAATGAGCAATCACGTTGTCTTTCTGCAATTCCTTCTACTATAGGAATGTACGAGGTGTATGATTTCCCCACCGTTGAAGTAGGCTTGAATGAACACACATGCACTTGTCGTGAATGGCAAGTTGTCGGGCTACCTTGCAAACATGCTGCGATGGTTATTCGACAGAATATGGACACCCATTACTCCTATATTTCCCACTACTTTAGCGTGAAGACATACCGCAAATGCTACTCCTTTCCGATATACCCAATTCCTAACGATGACAAGCCATGTATAGATGATGAAAATATGGTGATTTGGCCACCGACAACATCAATTCTTCATGGAAGACCAAGGACAAAGCGCATTCCTTCGGGATTGAATCCGGGCAAAGAGTTAAAATGTAGTTAAACTTTATGTAGCTGAACCATAGAACTTTATGTAGCTGAACCATAGAACTTTACATGCTGGTGCACTGAACCATAGAACTTTACATGCAATAATCCATCAATTTCAATGACTTAGAAGCATACAAAACTTTACATAACCAGTAATTTAACCATAGTGGCTGATTGCACAAAAGGACTTTACAAATGACTTTACATAACCAATCCCAACAACAGTCTCATATATAGGTTTCATACAAATGAATTTACAAATCACTTTCTAAACATATATAAGTACACAAAAAATGCTTGATATCACAATTGGCATCTAGCATCCAGAGAATTGGTCTTGAGGATCATGTTGATTTCCTGAAAGAAAAATATAAGCGGATCAAAAGAACAATAGGTTGAGTTTAAAAGCGGTTCAATGAACATTACACTTATAGAAAATATACCTTCAGATAGAAATAGAGCAACGATACGAGCTCTATGTCTTGCACAATCCTTTTGGTCAATTGAAATAGTTTGACCGGAAATGAGGCTAAACATGTATGCCATCAAGAACACCGCGCAATCCAAGCTACTGCAAGTTTAAATGTTTGCAATATCAATATAACACTCTTGGCCCGCAATATATGGTCTCTATGCAATAGCACATATGAAAAAACAACATATGAATAAGTCGAATACACTAACCCATGTTGTTGAGGTACATCAACAGTTTCTACCTCCTGACAAGAAGTAATGTCTAAATTCCAAGTATCGGGAATAGTAGAAATAAGCTTCACTCTAAATTCACTAGCATAAGACATATATCCACGTAGAGAAGAATAATGATAAAATCTTCTATCCTTGACAGAGAATACCAACATATGCCAATGAAATGAAGTTAAGAGTGGGAAAATAATCTTATCAAGTTCTTGGAATCGAGTAGTCGTGATTGGCTTAAACATTCGATCTACACTCGATGGGTTATTCTCATTGATGCATCTCTAAAAAATAAAGAAAGTTCAGATTATGAATTTAATATAGCTTATGAAACTTACAACATAGTCTCGGATTGGATTTCTACTTACGGTTACCCATGGACTACATATGTGTATGTCCTTTGCATAGTTGGGACGCATCTCAATCAACCTATTTAGAAACACAACATAAGTGGCTATAACCTGAAATGTAGATAATAAAATTGTAAATATTAGTGTTATATACTAACGCGGATTGTGTGAAGCATGAAAAGAACATATACTTACGTCGCAACTAATTGTCTCTCCTTTAATGCATCCTTACGTGTTATCAACACATCTCTAGATGACCACACTAATGTCTCACTACATATGAAGTAAATTTATAACATGTATTAATGAAAAAACTTAGTACAATTTGAAAAGTAGATAAGTAGATCATTCAAAATAAATTTATAACATGTATTAATGAAAAAACTTAGTACAATTTGAAAAGTAGATAAGTAGATCATTCAAAATACACTTACGCGGCCATATTCTTCTCAAACTTAGTACAATTTGAAAAGTAGATAAGTAGATCATTCAAAATACACTTACGCGGCCATATTCTTCTCTTTCCAAAAATTATCTAACAGTTCTCTCTCCTCATCCATTACTTCCTTCCTTCCCGGATAATTTGGTCATCCTTTTCTATTAACAAGCGAGACAAAAGGAGTCTTTAATGATGGCCCAGCATGTCGAGATCTTGAGAGAACTGTTCTTTTAATGGAAGGGGTTTTACGCATGCCTTCAATCTTGCTTACATCACGTGGGCTAAGAATAAAGGCGTCATCATCCTCCATTGAATCCAAGCTCACTTGATCATTACCACCATCCTCACCACCATCTTTATCTACATTCAATGTATCAACATCTTCACCAACCTCCTCATCCCCGCCGACATCCTCATCCATATCTCCACCATTCCCCACCTCATCCTCCTCATTCCCACCATCAACTCTCTCCTTATCTTCCTCATTACCCTCATCACCCCCCTCCGCATCCTCCTCGTTCCCCTCATTATTTCTCTCCTCATCCTCCTCATTCATCCCATCATCCCCCTCCTCGTTCCCCTCATCCTCATCACCGCCATCACTATCATCCCCATCATTCTCATCATCCTCATCTCCTCCATCACTATCAACATCCTCTTCTTTCTCACCAAAATTTTCCCTCCTTATCTTCAAGAGAAGGTCTAATTCCACTTTTTTTCATGTATGAGCTGATCCAACTCAGCTTTGGTGATTACCTACACATAAATAACCCAAGTAACTCTAATTCAGGGATGAACATCAAATAAAAAATATTTTGTAAAAGGATGGAGAGCAATTAACTAACATGGAATAAAAATAAAAATATGTATACCTCTCTCTCTCTCTCTCTCTCTTCAATCTTGTAGGGGCAGCTTTTCTCTTTTCAAATTCGGAAGCCCTTGAGTCAATCACATGCTTCCTAAAATTATTCGGGTCTCTAATCAAATCTTGCACTGCACTCCTCCGTAGAGATCCCAAACCCTTGTAGAAGCTTAGGATGGGTGGTAGAGATCCTGCTCCTACGCGAAGGCGTAATTTTCCCACAAGCTCATAAAACCAAATCTGTGAGAAAATGAAAATTTTAGCTCAACAATAAACATGACTAAATGAAATAAATATATACAATGTAGAATGACATAAAAATATAGTAAAGGTTAACTTACCACCAAAACCGAGGCAAAACCCCCCATATAACCACCTCTAGATCGATTTCCCTCAACCCTCTTAGTGATGGTTTTCTTAGCCTTATCCATCTTAGTACGTAGCACATTGTATACTAATTCAGCCTAATTATACTCCTTAAGAGTGTCTAATTTCTCAACATATCTAAATGCAAACAAGGGACAACTCATACTAGCTTGAGGGCATAATATAAAGCCTATAATGAAAGCCACGAGCATCTATGGGAAAAGAGGATCTCTACGCTCGGTCATCTGCTTGATAAGTTCACCCATCCGATCTCTTCTAGCACACACAATCTTCTTCTTACCTTCGTCACTTTTCTTCTTTTCGTTTCTAGTCATACACTTCGTATCTTCTTCAATTTTAGTCGTAGTACTATATGAAAGCACAAGCTTGTAGATTGTATCGCGGTCACTTCTATGAAACCGCGTGTCTACTATAGATCCTCCCATCGGGAGACCTGTAATTCTCCCCACTTCTTCAACACCGAAGGAGGTCTATTTTCCTCTAATTTTGAAACTACTTTTTTCAACATTGAATACTCCTAACAAACAATCCACAATAACTGGTTGCATTGGCAAATCTGAAATATCTAAATACCCATAAAATGGAGTACCACGGAGGGGAGTTCGTTGATCTTCCGATAAATAAACAGAAATTTGATTTTGAAGGTCCCGGAAGTATCCAATGTTCGATGGAATTCGCACTAAAGCCATGATATATAATTATCTGCAATCATAAAACATAAGGCAACTTTATTTGTCTATCAATATTATACATAATTCCTTCATTAAAACAAATTTCATTTCAAAGACTATGATTTCAAAATTGTAACAGACGATCTTAATTCTTGAATTACCATGCTTGAGCTTTATATGAAATATTTACAGTCTATGTGATTTTTTCCTTTTCTCGCTTAGTGAACAAAATCTTGTAACAGACATATGTACAATATCAAATTAATCTACAGAAACATTTTCTTTATTTTCTTTCCTTTTAACATCATAAAGTCATGAAATTGAATCAGTCCAATACTATAGCTAACAATGTCCATTCCTCAATCTACAACAAAAATTTATGAATTTCTAAAAAATGTTGGAAAACCAATACCATTCCTCAATTATAAAGTCAATTTCAATGCAGTCAATTTCAAAATTTATCTACAGCAACATTTTCAAATTAATCTACAGCAACATTTTCTTCATTTTATTTCCTTTCGACATCATAAAGTCATGAAATTGAGTCAGTCCAATACTATAGCTAACAATGTCCATTCCTCAATCTACAAAATTTATAAATTTCTAAAAAACATTTGAAAACCAATACTATTCCTCAATTATAAAGTCATGAATTCAAAACAATATAAAAGCTTCAATTAATCAGTACCTCAAACAGGAAAGTCCACGGAAACGATGACTAGGGTGTCGATGATTGACGATTGGGGGCGTCGACGATTACAGCGATGACGATTGGGACGTCGACGATTGGGGGTGTCGACGGCTGGGACGTCGACGGCTGGAAACAATGGAAATGCGGCGACATGATTGGGGCGAGCGACGATTAGGTTGAAAACATGGTGTCGATTGGGGCATCGACGGCTGGAGAGGGGCAACAGCTGGAGATGAGCGTCGACGCTAGAGACGGCGACGGCTGAGCGGCGAATAGGCTGAGCGACGACAGGCTGGAGCAGCGACGGCTGAGTGACCGACTAGAGACGAGCGAATGGACTTGGAGACAGGCGACGGTTGAGCGGGCGTTGGCGGGCTGGAGACAAGATGATGGGGCACAGGCGGAGCAGACGGCGTCGACGGCTGGAGAACGGGCGATGACGAAAAGGGGATCTCGTTTTCTCAATTTAGAGCTGAGGTGAAATAGGGAAGATGAGAGAGATACTGGGTTTTATGGGGCTAATCAAAGGGGTATTTTGGGGTTTTTACATTCATTTTGTATAAATATAAATAGTAAAAGTATTGTATTTTAGAATTGGGTTTAAAGACAAATACCAAAAGTGAATTGGGCTTAAAGATACAACTAATAATACTTGGGTTTAAAGATAAAGTTAGGTAAACAAATGGGCCTAAAGACAAAAACCCCTAAAAAGAATTAATGTAATCAAAAAGGAAAGAAAGAAAGATGAAGGAAATAAAATCAAAAACAATAAAAGAAAAATCAAAAATTAAAGGAAAAAACAAGAAAATAAAAGATGGAGGATTCAATTAAAGATATGATAAACCTAGAATTGAATCCACTAGCTAATCTCACTTATAAAATGTGAAGCATTCTCTTTTTATCATATTCTATTTTAGATTTATTATGTATAGATTATCAAACCACTCAAAGAAAGTATAACCTATCAAATTATCATCCAAATAAAATTATTACTCATGAAAAGAATAACAACTAAATATTAATTCTATAATTCCTTCTACCAATTAGTTCTTTAGTTGAATATCCTAAACATGAACATTTTAAGCATAAGAGAATGATTAACAAATTATAAAAGAAATAAAGCTAGCTTCATGCAATTTCTAGAATCCTACGAGTATTAATTCCACATCAAAAGAAAAGAAAATTCCCTAGAGAGTTCTAGCCTCAAGACGAATCAAAGAAAATAAAAATTAAACAAAATAAAAACTTATCCAAAGAGGGTTCTAGCCTCAAGGTGAATAGTGCAAGAAAATAAAAATCTAAACTATAAAATAAATTGCAATAACTAAACTACAAAATAAATTACAAGAATTAAATACGAGAAAATGAAAGTAAATCTACTCTATAAGCATGAAAATAAATCTAAGGCAAGAGGGTTCTAGCCTTTTGGCTATTTAACAAGAAAATAAAACAAAAAAATAAAAATATTAACAATGAGAAAATTTACATCCCGAGAGGGTTCTAGCCTCAAGGCGAAAGCAAATCTCTATCTTGATTTTCATCTTCATCTCCATCTTCATCTTCATCATCAATAAAGAGAAGAAAATAAAAATATGAAGATGTGAAATTTTTTTATTAATTGCAACAAAAAGTTATAATTTTGGAAGGTCTTCTCAATTAAGAGTAACCCTCCTCTCCAAATAGAGTTACAAAAACTTTAACACCCTTAACCCCTCACTATCTACCCCTATTTATGGCCTACAGTAATGAATGAGAGCCCTTGGATTAGACTTGAGCCCCAAACCACTCAAAATCAGCCATTAATCTCGCTATAGGAAAACTACATCGATGCTAGTATCAATGCTAGCATCGATGCCCTCATCGATGCCCACGTCGATGCCCATAGTATCCAAATTCTTACTTCACAGATGGCTTCGTCTCTGTAGGCGTATAAAAATACCTATAGGTATCCACGTACAGTTTGAGACAGAGAGAAGGTGATGAACGCCATTATCTAAGTCCAAGAGGATTATCCGAAACCGACCAGCGAATCAACAAACTATTGATGACGTGGCCCGCATGCTCACCGACCACCACCAAGTGGCCCGCGTTCCCATCGGCCACCAAATTGGCAAACCAAGCGGCCCGCACATCCATCGGCCACCAAATCGGCGAACTAAGTGGCCCGCGTGCTCACCGGCCACCATCAAGTGACCCACACGCTCAACGACCACCAAAATAGCATACAGATCAATAAAACGATAAAATACGCGTAACGACGGAACAAGTCAAAACTCGGAAAACCAATAAAAGCCGCTATGGTTCGGCCCAAAGCCAGATCACCGAAAGGTGACTCGGCGGCCGAGCCACCGGGTGACTGTTTGGCCAGATCTGATCTAAAACGTGATTTTTCGGTTTTGACGGATTCTCACGGGATTTTTTTGTTCCTGAACGTCCCAACTGATCTGATACTATGGTTAATCAGTTTTTAACTGAAGATAAGGAGGAATCCCTCGTTCTTATCCAAATACCGGCTTCCGAAGCTTATAAATACGAGCTCGGATGCTCATTTCTCAGGGCCGGAGATCAAGAGGGCGAAACGCTGCCGAATTGGAGAGTGGAGCCACGAATTTACAGCAAGGGTTAGTAGATATTGGCGATCTCCTGTGCATAAAGAGTGGAGTTCGAGAGATCTGAGACTTGTCCCCTATTCCTCCGGATTTAAGCTTAGTCTTAAATCTCGAGAAGAGCCGTGATCTCGCTTGGTCTAGATCATCGCTGCAGCGATTACTTCCTTCGTGAAGTAAGAGCTTTGATCACCAATCTGTCAACCGAATATGATCCGTGGTGGTCCACGGATATTAACGTCCCCGGCATAGGCAAAGTTCCCACGCAAGCAGCGGGTGATAAACGTCCCTTGCGCTGTTTGACAAGAGTTGTAATCTTTATTTTCATTGTATAAAAGAGATCTTATAAAAAGATTAACTTTTTTTTCATTTGAGTTTATTGTAATGACCAAAGTTATAATAGATTCGATGACAATGAAAACATCAACTTTTGACCTAAATAGTCTCGTCGAGATAGGCGATTTTCATATATTATATGTTAAATTTCGCCTTCTGGATTGGGAGATATCGTTGTTTTTTTGCGGCCAACCATCTTGAATATGATTTCTTTTCATATTAAATTTTTTATTTTCTTTGGCTTTTATAGGCTGCTCAGCTTGATTCTGGGCTTCAATAAAAGGTTACAAAATGAGAGCGTTGGGGACCTTTGGGTGTTTATTCATTATTTCTTCATTAA
Source organism: Asparagus officinalis (assembly GCF_001876935.1). Taxonomy (NCBI): domain Eukaryota; kingdom Viridiplantae; phylum Streptophyta; class Magnoliopsida; order Asparagales; family Asparagaceae; genus Asparagus; species Asparagus officinalis. The sequence continues at coordinate 31,976,084 of NC_033799.1, read as the reverse complement.
CCTGAAATTTAAGATGAAAACAATTATTAGTGGTATACATATTCATGTAAAATAGATAATGAGGGTATAAAATTATAATAAAATATGATTATTAAATACCCCAACACCTAAACTTTTGCTAGTCCTCTAGCAAAGAAAGAAATTAAAAATCCTAACTCACTTTCGCAGGAATCGCGGTTGTATTTAGCACATACAACAAACCTTTAAACCCCTAGGTTATCCTAGAGGACGAGTTATAGTCTCGTGAGGGTTTGCAGTGAATATACCCACAAAATTTGGTCAATTTGCTAATTTTAAAAAGTCAATATATAACTAATTTTACTTGATCTATTTAGACATTCTAATTAAAGCTAGCTATTACTCAAGAAAATGTTTTTATATATATAACTCTAAAGTAAATCTCCTAGAAAATATTTTCATTATAGCAATACAAAACCAAGTCAAACTTAGAAATTTAATTTAAAAGTTTTGAAAACAATATGCTAACTCTTTTGTAATAGATTCGATGATAATGAAAACATCAACTTTTGACCCAAACAAGCTGGCGACCACAATGGGAGCTAACAGTTTCGCTGCCGAAGTTGTCGTGCCGCAACCAAGGATCCAGATCCCGATTGAAGAAGTGGTCGAGTACGAATTCGACCAATTGAAGTTCGAGGAGTATCAGTTGTCCTACTCCTCCAGATCCTCTGCCCCTCGCAAGCGTAGGAAGATCAAGACTCGTGTTGCCGTTGAAATCTCACCTTGCAAAGCCGCTCCGGCCTCCAATGAGCCCAGATCTACAGATCTAGACCCTTCCTCCACCAAGGAGTCAATCGCAGAAGGCACGCCAATCTTATCAAAGAGGGCACGCCAAAGGCATCGCCAACGACTTGGGCACCGACTTGGTAAGGCTTTGGAGCCATTTGACGGGATCGGCTATAAAGCGGATCTAAAACGCAGAAGGTACCGAGTACCCTAACAGCAAATAAATGGCCTCTCCTCTAAACCAACAACGAATGAGTGGATCCAAGTCAAACGGACCCGCTCAACCCTCGAGGAGCGCATTCAGAAGCATCGCACCTTAATTGCGCACGCACGAATTCTCGTGCGAGAAGCGCAGAGGCTGAAGCAAAAAGAGGTGATCAAGAAACCACCGAAATCATGCCAAGTCTGGAAACCAAAGTCCAAAACGGCGTCGACAAAAAGTCAAACAGCGTCCGGAACTGTCGAAATATGCGAACCACCATCTGGTGGCTCGGCCAAAACCGAGCCACCAATTGGTGGCTCGGCCTAAGCCGCGAGCCACTAATTGGTGGTTTGTGCCGGTTCGCGCCCGGTTCGGTTCTGTCAGTGTCCAGTTCTGTTCGGTTCGCAACTGGTTCAGTTCGATTCGCACCCGGTTCACCTCTCGCAATCCTGTTTAAGCCTCCGACAGCCTCTTTTTCTATCCCGATGAATTCCGCACTTCTGGTGAAGCTTTACGACCACGGAGACTTGTCCCATTTCAAGATGAGGATGACGGATCGCCTGGGTTATTTGCATGAGGATTGAGGCAAAGTTCCGATTAAAGAACGCTTGGGTCCGATGACTGAACCCCGAGCAACCACTTGAGTTGGGGGTCGCACACACCCTCGTAACAAGTCTGAGACTTTCTATAATGGGAAAACCCCTACACTTGACCGCCTCAGACGATGAATTAAAGTCCAAGAGCCCATCAAGAGTTCGCGCTCCCAAAAGCGTAGCTCCAAATATGTGATTCTTAAGAACGCTAAAGCGGCAAGCTCTCAGAAGGAAACGTGTTCGTCAGATGACAACGTTATACCTGAAAAGTCATGCCAACACGCGATAGGTTGCTCCGGTCATATGACTGACGAGTTGTACTATCGGGCAGGGGTACGAACAAGTCTCGGAAGAGAAGTACCCGAGAAACAGAATCTTACTGCCCGTGCGCTAAACTAATCAGGACAGTATTATCAGCATGTAGCTGCCCCAAGGTCGTTCCACAGAGAGTCGCGGTATTTGAGAGGATCTCTAACGGATCAACTAAGTCCAAGCCAAAATGTTTCTGTAAGAAACGATTGGTCACTCAAGATGACGAACTTCCAGAAGTCACAATTAATATGGCTCGGAGGGGAAAGTTGACTCGACCTTCTAGTTCTGATCCACTCATATCTCATCGTCTAACCCGGTTGCGATCAGAAACCATTAGACAAAGAGATTATCAGCGAATGCAAAGAGGATTATCCTAGGATGACGAAGCATCAGATGCCAACTCTGTAGTTACTTCTGACAAAACGGTATCCAGCCCAGGGGAATCACGAGAAGTGTTTATGATTAACACCGAGGAAGTAGACAAAATGGTTGAGGATGCCTTGGCCAAGGAAAAGAGAACTTCAAGTTCGAAATGGAAATGGCTATGCTATGGATGAAGGAAGAGTATGACCAACAGATTCAGGCTTTGTCCAATCAAAATGGCGAATCCAGCCGTCGTAATATTGCTGACCAAGCAGGTAGCGATTCAGATATGGATGAACGTCTCAATGCTGAGAACCCTCCCGTTAATCAGAACACTAGGGGTGGTCCCACTGAAGACAATAACACCGAGTGTAGTCCCACCAATGACAGCACTGGGGGTGGCCCCATTGTTCCTCTCACAAATGGTCCGAAGCATGATACAGACGAGGACGAAAAGATGAAGGACCTCGAGAGAAAAATCAACACTCTGATGTCTGATTGAGAGGTAAAAAAGATCGGGATTCCGTGTCCTTACCCAAGAGAGTGGGATTCAATAGCATACTCGGCGAAGTTCAACCTGATCAACTTCACGTCGTTCGATGGGAAGGGTTCGTCCACTTAGCATTTGATCTATTTTAAGTCCCACTTGGGCATGATATCCGACAATGAAGCCTTGATGGTTCGGTTATTCGTTGGCACCCTTCGCGGGCCCACCTTCGATTGGTACCGCCGTCTTAAGTCTCGAAGTATTAATAACTAGGAGGACCTGGAGAGCCTATTCCTCGCTCATTTCTTTGATGATGACGCTGATGTGTCGATCAGGACACTCTTCGATGAGAATCAAGAAGACGACGAGACGGTCGACGACTTCGTCAAACGCTTCCGGAAGTGATGAATTGCCGAGATCCGATCACGGAGGATTTTATCCTACAAACCTGTCACAACAACCTCTCCTTGGACGTGTTGGAAGTTATGGGAGTAGTATCGTCCAACAACTGGAAAGAGTTGAAGGTGCGCGGAGAGCAGGCCGAACGCTTCCTCAGAAGGAAGAAAGTCGAAAGAAGCCAACCGACGGCTAACCCTCCAAAATTAAATTTTGCCTCCCGTGGTAAAGGGAAAATACCTGCAGTAGCTGTTGACGCTAACCAGACGTTGCAACAGCAACCCCGAAGATAGCAGAAGACTTCGGGTTCAAGACTCTAAAAAAAGTACTCCTTCAAGGACGAAGACGTTCCAGCCATCTTCGAATCTCTCCTTGAAAATAATAAGATCAAGCTACCACCTATCCCAGATCAGGAGGAAGCTGACAACATCGTGGATCTAAAGTACTATGCGTACTACAGAAGGGTCATTCATCCCACCAAGGATTGTTTTGCTCTCAAAAATAACATCCAAACCTTGGTTGAAGCCGGCGTCATAACGCTGGGATAAGCCAAGTGAGAATGGCAATACTCCAAAGAGTATACGAGTATAAACAACTTCTCAATACTCCAATAGGTATATGAGTCTAAACTGTTTCCTACCTTTGACGAGAAGTTCCTGGAGAATTTTTATACGTAATATTCTTAAGGATAACCCGGTCATGTAAAGTTCCTGGAGAATTTTTATACGTAATATTCTTAAGGATAACCCGGTCATGTAACTGAGTATAATGTCAGACCCAGTTTATTCTTAAGGATAACCCGGTCATGTAACTGAGTATAATGTCAGACCCAGTTCCGCAAAGGAAGCTAGGGTGGATGATTCATGTAACAGGAAGTTCCTGAAAGAATGCTATATGTAATTTTCTTAGGGATAACCTTATCATTACGAACAAAGTGATAAACACTAAACCCCCACTGTGATTTTCAAACACTCTTTTACTGAGATGAGATTCGATCATTTCGTTGGATCAATCTTCCCTCACAAAACTCTCATTGGTGTTCGACGACTCACAGTCTTCTACCATAAAATCTCTCACTGATCAAATTAATTGACAGTGGGTCCATTAAATTTCTTTCCGGTCTAATCCATTCAAACTTTCGCTATGTTAGTGCACTCAACACTTTCATATTTAGAGTCCGGATATAATGCTTGGAATTTTGATCTATCAATCCTTGACGAATTGTCAAACCCCTTCGTGTTAAGTCCTTATCACTTAACACCAAGAATCCCTACTGAGTGATTTATACAAGTCAACACTCCCACTGTGATTTGTACTCCCACTCCCATTGTCCACTTGTCAAACCTTCCTACAGTTAGGACCACAGTCAAATTCCCCTATCGATTCCTTCAATGAATGAGAGGTCCACAAATCGAGTGATCAAACCTATAAAAGTTAGGGTCATCTCACACTCCCACTCTCACTTAGTCAAATCTTCGTACAATTAGGACCACAGTCAAAATTCCCTCTCGATTCCTTCGATAAACGAGAGGTCCACTTTCAAATTGAGTGATCAAACCTTCCTACACTTAGGATCATCTTAAACTCCCACTTGGTCAAACCTTCCCACAGTAAGGACCAAAACCACAATTCACTCTCGATAAACAAGAAATCCATCTTTAATTCGATAATCAAACCTTCCGACAGTTAGGGTTATCCGAATCTTTTTGATTCTCGGAGTGGAGATCTCACTCTTAGTTTTACCTTCTCGGATTCTTAAAGTGGAGATCCCATTTTGAGTTTTCTTTTATAACTGGAGATAGAATATAAATTTCTTCCTCTTCAGCTTTGGGAGATAGAATATAAAATTCTTCCTCTCCCGTATCGGGTTCGTCTTTGCCCTAAGAGAAGACATCATCTTTCAACTCCTAAAATCCGTGCCTCACACGTACGGGGAATTTTATCCCGAATCCTGAGTAGGGATAAGTCAACGCCTAACACACGTTGTCGGTTTAGTCTTTTACCGAATAAAAAAGACATCAGAATACCAATCTAGGGTTGTTCGCGGGAAAAATCGTAGCTTTCATTGATTCCATTGTGCTCTCAAGTAATAGTTTATCGATTACAAAAGATCCGGTCTTTTTATAAGATCCGGCTACAACAAAATCAAAGAAAAGATAAAAATTACAACTTTCCTTATTTGTCGAACGAATCGCGAGATCCTGTTTTACGGTCTCTCTCTTTTGTGGGTTCTTTGCCAACGCCGGGGTTAATCCGTAGACCACCGCGCGATCTAGATCCGGTCGGATCTACACGATTTGACGGGTGTTATCTCACTAAGGAAATAACAGCCAGGGGGTACTATTTCACCAAGGAAATAATAGCCTTTAGTTCTCAGGATCAAAGGCCAAGCTTTGATCCGGAGTATTACTTCGTGTAGATCTCAGATCTGATTTCTCTCTCTCGAACTCCTGCCTTTTGTGAAGTGGATGCTCGCCAAGAACCAGATCTGAATGTCCAAGTCTTCAAGTCTTCAAAACTCCAAGCTCAGTTCTCAATTCGGCAGAGTTTCGGCTCCAAAAGTTCCACCCCAAAAAAATGAGCTCAAGCCCTCTATTTATAGGCTCTCAGATCTATGCCTTGGCACAGATCTGGGCCGGCCACCTAGAGGTGGTGTTTTCAGCAAAAGTTGGTTCTGTTGAGGAATTCATTATATCTTTGTTTGATTACAACAAATTCAAATTAAATAGTCTTTTTATAAGACCTCTTCTACACAACAAAGCAAAAATTATAACTTTTGAGAAAATAACACAGAAGTCGTTTATCGAATCCTGTTTTTTGTGGGACTTTGCCTGTGCCGGGAACGCTTTGGTTCGTGGACCGCCGAATCACAGATCGTGAAGGGGGGGTTTACTGATTCTGACTTCGTTTATCGAAGTGAGAACTTGAAACGATATCTTATCAAAGTAAGATAGTCGTTCTTCTTAAAATCAAGTTAAAGCTCAATTTTAAGGGAATCACACCAAGAACTCAAGTCTGCTCTCTCTGCTCTGGATTGCTCGAAAATATGCTCGATCTTCCTCAGAAATGACCCTAGGGGGGTATTTATAGCCTCCGGGGTAATAACTGCATGAAACTCAAACAAAACAACACGTTATGGCCGCGAGACAGTGTTTACTGTCTCGCTGAGCGAGACAGTGTTTGCTGTCTCGGCCCGCGAGACAGTAAATGCTATCTCGGAAACAGTAACCGTCAGGCAGTTTTCGTTTTAACTGCCTTCCCACGTTTCAAACTCCGTTATTTTGGCAGTTATTCACGTGATTTTCGCCCACGATGTTTCCCACGTCCCTTGGCAGTTAATGGACACGTGTAGGGCAGTTATCGAGGTGGTTTTTGACCATTTCAACACTGTCTCGCTGGCGAGACAGCAAAGCCTGTCTCGCTGGCGAGACAGCAAAGCCTGTCTCGCTGGCGAGACAGTTCATACCTGTCTTGATTTTCCAAAGACAGTATGAGATCAATTCTTGTGTTTTTTTGAGTGATCTTCTCTATGTTTGGGATATCTATTAGCATTTTTTGACTCCTACAGATACCCCCTCCAAAGTATTTCCAGACGTATTCTTTTATAGAAGAGTCTGGGATACTTTGGATAAGATAAATTTTACTTATGATCCCGTCAATGCTTGGTTGAGTAGATCGTGTAGAAGAATCTGTAAAATGGCTTTGGCTCTTGATCTCTTCATCCATTAGTCTATTCAGTTCTTTGTAGAATAGCCAATACTTCTCCGGCACTGCGTTTATCGCTCGACCATTGTTGAGATCTTGAATTGAAGCTGGTATTTCCAGATTAATGCTTGTATGTCCTTTGAGAGTTTGTCAGGTTATCCTTAAGAATATTAAGAGTAATATTCTCCAGAAACTTCCCGTCGAGTGTAGGAAAACAGTTTAGACTCGTGTACCTATTGGAGTATTCATTTATACCGCAACATCACAACGATCGTTGCCATCTTGTGATACGAGACAGTTCATACTGTCTCGCGGTGCGAGATAGTATATGCTGTCTCGCACGGCGAGACAGTGAAACCTGTCTCGCTCGGCGAAGTCGGGATTATAAAACCCCGACTTAGGGTTTTAAACCTGTCTCGCTCGGCGAAGTCGGGGTTATAAAACCCCGACTTAGGGTTTTCCAGCGATCTTCTACGTTGATTTCTGGGCGATTCTCTTGGGCGACTTCTTCAGGATTTTCAGTGAGTTTTCGGCCTCTTTTCCTTCTCTTCGCCTTTGAGTGGAGTAGGGTTCTCACTTGGAAGGATTTTATTCGAAGTTCAAAGGTCATTTCTCTCTTTCCTTTTCAAAATTTTGACATTCTTTGTCTTTTTTCTTCATGCATGAGTATTCCCGTTGTATTTGCTCTATTTTTGCGGATTTCATGCTCAAAATCCTGACTTTTTCGTTGGATTTCCTTGTAGATTATATACTCATCATGTCGCCACGTAGATCTCGCGCTCCTCGAGGCCGTTCGACTATCCAGTCCCCCGAAGGGGCTGCTCCTGTTGCCGCTTCGCATGGGGGTATGTTTCTTTCACCCTTTTACAAATTTAAATACTGTATTTCATCAATTTCATATATATGTACCTGTATTTGCGTGCAGATCCTCGTTTGTATCCTTTGAGATACCTTCGATAAGAGCCGGTATCCTCCTTTGAGGGGATCGACGCTTAAAAGTGTTTGTTTTGCTTAGACAAAACACACTTCAGAATACACAGGGGCGATTTCATATCATCCCACATGTATTGAAAGGTTTTGGTATGCCGTTATAATGCCCGTGCATAGTAACGCATATCTCCTTTATACATGTGGTAGATGGAAAATCATCACACCTGTTATGAGATAGTGACTATATCTTATGGAGTAAGATATACTGCTTTCTCTAAAATTTTAGGACTATCCTTACACAATTTATGTGTATCTCTTTCTTTATCAGTCCAATTTCCTTATACCATCTTCACTGCTGATGCGGTTATGGGTCAGAGTAGCGCTACCCACTCTTATTATGAGGGGCTCCTGTTAATTGAATCATCTCCCCAGTTCAAATCTGACTATAGCGAAGGGGCTAGAGAGTTGATCTAGCGAGGTAGTTGTCGTGTTCTGCGACGGTTAATCACGGATACAACCTTAATTTCAGAGCAGGACTCAAACCAATGCATAAGGAAGCCAGACTTCTTATTTGGTGACTCCATGAAAGATCTGACGATTGTTTCTTGTAGACCTGCACAGTGGTTGCATGAGGATGGTTCGTTATTCCTGTACTTGCCCTTTATTCCTCGAGAGTATTCACTGTTAAAGTTCAGGAATTTGTCAGTTGGACGTGAAATGTTCTGGAGGTTGACCGAGAACCATGAACGTATTCACTGTGGCTTCGTTGGGAAAGAGACCACCCCAGGTTCCAGTGAAAGAGCTTCTGTGCGGGGACTTCATCCGGGCGTCTTAGTTCAAGACAATATTCCACAGAATGAAAAGATAGCACAGGCAAATATCGTGAGGAACCGTTTAGCTGCAGTGAAGAAGAAACTATCCAACCAGAATTTCAGATGCTACGGATAGGTCCATTATTTTGGAGACAAGTGGTGGTGGACCAGAATGACTCGATATGTGTTGAACCGTTGGGGACGAGAATTAGCAGAACTAGGGTTGGAGGTCCCGATCCGGGCTACAATGTATGGTCTGCAGATCAGTGTGGGTCACTTCCTCTGTTTATTCAATATTTATAACCCTGACATCAACACATTCTTCACCAAGAATGGAGAGCTTGGATTACCATTACACGAAATGATGAAGGTTTCTGGTTTACCCATAGGTGATGTCCCTTATCAAGAATTCTTCCCCACTACTAATCAGCTTAATAAGATGAAGGATCGGTCAGCTGTGACCCACGACACTCTATGGGAACTGATTTGTCATTATCACATAGCCATGGCTGAGATGGATACTAAAGCTAGGAAGAAATCTCCCCAGATCAGCTTAAAACAATTCGCCGATTATCTGTTCAAGAACCTGGATAATCGTTCGGAAGAGGTACGTGGATTATCTCCTTTGAGTCCGGGTGAAATCAATCAGCTGTTGGGGAAAACGAACGCACAATCTTACACCTCTCATTCAGAAGACGGGTTTCCGCATGGTACTAAATTCCGCTCTTATCTGTGGCAAGCTGGTGTTCCGATTAGCCCTACTACTCTGCTGGTTGGTTTCCTGGCTTTATGGCTAAAGAGGTGCGTAGTTCCCTACCAGTCCTCTGATGCTATGCCAATGGAAGTGTTGTATCCAGCCGTTCTGTTGGCTACAGGTCGCAAATTATCCTTGCTTCCTGCTATGATGTCGGCTATTCACAGTGGATTACGACAATTAGTTTCCGTATTCACACAAGAGAAAAAGAAACCTTCCGCTAATATTTCCGCTCCGAAGCTAGAATTACCCTACACTTATTTGATGACATGGTTGGTTCTTCATCGGCTAGATTTAATGGAGGCTCCTGAGACGGTTGATCCTAGTCTTCCTCTTTTACAGACCCTTGAGGGTTGCAAATGGATCAAACATCGATGGCCGGACATAACGAGGCAGTTCAAAATTCACAAGTGTTGGGAATTCTTCCCCTGCTTCCCTCGATTCTCCGGTACCTACAACACGACCTTATTGGATGCTGAAGACCCAAGGCAGAATCGCACCATCTTGGATGTCGGGTGCTTCAGATGGTTGATGAACATTCAACCTGGTTATTTATTGTTCCGGGTAAGAGACGTTTGTCACATTGAACCCTATCTTTCATGTCGATTTGCTCGTCAAATCGGCTATGACCAAATATACGTCGGCAATCCAAATCGTCACCTTAGCTTTCGAGGTGGACTTATCGATGGTGCGAGAGCTTGGTTTTGGAGTATTGCCGGCTGCACCAACGCTGAATTTGATCTTCCTTTAGAAGTGGCACCTCTACGGATGACCTTCCTGTATTGCAAGTGGTTGATAGCCGCCAATATCGTCACTCGACGTAGGAGAATATCAGACTCAGAGGAAGAGGTAGCTCCGCGACAAGCAACAGAAACGACCCGTGAAGTTGTGATGTCGCCCCGAGGAAAAGAGGTTGCTGAATCTTCAAGAAAAGGAAAGGAACCGGCCCTCCCAACTGGTAGCGAAGAAGAGTTTGATTCTGATGAAACAGAAACATCTGAAGGGGCGAGCGAGACTGATTCAAGTTCTGAGGAAGCAGTAGGTCTCCCCGACTCTTTCTTTGAAATAGGACTTGTACGCCCTTCTACTGTGCCCACCCAACCACAGAATGCTCCAAAAAGAAGGAGGGAGAGAGTCGTTATGACTTATCCCAACCGGATGACGGTAGAGGTTCACAGTGGGGATGAAGAGGATGAAGAGGATGAAGTGCCGCTTGCTCGTCGGCAAAGGTCACGACCTTCCACTCAAGCTCAAACCCAAGCCCTTCCCGGAGTTGAATTGCGCACCAAGCATCGTCACGAAGGATCTGGAGTTCAGGATGAGGTGCGTCCATTAAAAAGACGGAAGAAGGCTATCTCTAAGCCACGTGTTCGTCTTCCTGCCTTAGAGGAGACATCTGCTCGCAGCACTTCTTCAGATGAACAAGGTAACAATTCGTCTTTATTGCTCTCAAACTTCTTAGCGCTCGAACTTAAGCCGTACTCGACTTCTGTAGGGATTCAAGAAGAGGGAGAATATCGAGCTGACGCTGCTTCTCCTGGCGGGATGGAGGTTGAGGAGCCCAGCTTTGTCCAACAAATGCAGGATGCTCTGAAAGATGAAACAGCTGGTGTTCCACCAATTCCTGACGTTGATCCATCTTCTTCAGACACAGGTATTGATCTTTCCCCTTTCGGAAGAGAAATCCGAGAAATGAATGAGTCGGACCGTTTGCCTCCTCTAATGACTTGTGCGCTTTGTCTCCTTTTAGTCAAACTAAAAGAAGCGGGTGCAGGTAGTGGAACTCTTGAATCCGTCCCGATCGACAAAGGTAAAATTAATCTTTGTCTTGAGCAAATTCTTTTAAGTTTGTATGTTGTTTATGACTCTATACGTTCTGTAGATGCCATAATTGTTCGCGGGAAAAATTGTTGCTTTCTTCATTAATGATTCCATTGTACACTCTTGTAATAGTCTATCGATTACAAAGATTCGGTCTTTTTATAAGATCCGGTTACAACGAAGATCAAATTGAAAAGAAAAGAAAATTACAACTTTGTTTCCTTGTTTGTCGAACGAATCACGAGCTCCTGTTTTGCGGTCGCTCGCTTT
>NC_033799.1:31934169-31963692 GCF_001876935.1 Asparagus officinalis | reverse complement strand
TCCAACTACATCGAGGGGAAGGAAGTGTTTACTGCACAACAAGAATCATGACCCAAATGAAACAAGAAGAAACTACAACCAGATCGAAAAGCAAAGGGGACGATTTCTAGGGTTAATTTAGTACCTTCCACGGTCCTGGGGGCGATTTTGGCAGGAGGAGGAGGCGGCGGCGGCGGCGAGATCCGACGGAGGCGGCGGTGAACTTCGACGGAGGCGGAGATCTCCGACGATGGCGTCGGTGAGCTTCGACAAAGGCGGGGAACTTTCAGAGAATTTGGGGGTGGGGTTTTGGCGATTTTGGCTCTTCGTCGACTTTGGCTCTTCGTCAAAATAAAAGGGGGGAATTATCCCTCCTTTTATTTCGGGGGGTGATTTGGGGGGTGGGGTTTTGACGACGTGGATAAATAAAGTAGCGTCGCTAAAAATATAACTTTTAGCGACGCTAAATATAAATGTCGGGAAAAGAATACTTTTAGCGACGTTAGCCTAATACGTCGCGATAAATGCATACTATTAGCGACGTTAATTTTAAAACGTCGCTAAAAGGCTATACTTTTGCCGACGAAAATGAAAAAACGTCGGGAAATCCATAACTTTTATCGACGCTAAGTTAAAACGTCGCTAATAATATACATTTTTAGCGACGCTAATTATAAACGTCGGGAAAAATATATTTTTTGCCGACGCTAACTAAAAGCGTCGGGAAAAACATAATTTTTGGCGACGTATTTAACCATGCGTCGGGAATAAGCGTCGGGAAAAGTGCAATTTGTTGTAGTGTGAACTTAACAACTAATATGTATCCTTATCAACTAAATAGAAACATTAAGAATTAATATATAAACTTAACAACTACGCTGTAAACTTAACAACTAAATTGTAACATTGACAACCAACCTGTAAACTTAACAATTAATGTATATCCTTATCAACTAAACTGTAAGCTTAACAACTACATTATAAACTTAACAACTACGCTATAAACTTAGCAACCAATTTGTATGGTTTACAACTAAACTGTAACCTTAACAACTAATCAAAAAACTCAACAACAAACTAAATTAAATAATATTATACCTTCTACCAGGAAATAAGCATTTGCACATCTCTTTAGGGAGTTATTTATTACAATAATATAAGCCCTTTGATCTATCAAAATCAATTCTTTCATGAAAACTTTTCTCTATTGTCAATCTCTTCCCCCTCCCCCGCTCCCAAAAAAAAAATCCTCTGTTGTTGGTCTCGGTTCAAACCTAATGCATGTTTTTTCCCAAAGCCCAAATTAAACCAACCCAAATCAAACTCATCTTCATCAACCTCTCCTCAAATTCTTCCGAACCCATCAACTCATTTTAATGATGTCTCAAGCTCAATCAAGTTGCATCATCTCCATCAGCGACCCAAACTAAACCCATCACCACCATTATCATCGTAATCATCATCCAAATAATGCCATATTCACCTACAAGAATAGCATCATCACCCTCATCGCTTGCAATTCTACGATCATGCTCTGATGACCCGTACAATGATGATTGATAGGAGAGTGGCAAAGACGTCTAAAAAGGAATTGGTTAGGGTTTTGAGGAGGAAGTGGATGTCGTCAGTGGAGTCTAGGAGGAGGAGGCAGGACACTTTGAATGGGTTGTTGGTGGTCCTTATGGAAACTTCTAAGATGTAGATATTCTTGTGGAGTTAATAGAAACAAGCTAGGGTCTTGACGTCGTCACCGACGATGGCGGAGGAGGAAGTTTTAGCAGGAACGGAGTTTGAGAGGCATTTTATTTGATGAAATGACAAAGGAAGGAGTGAGTAAAGACTAATGGTGTTCTCTTTTTCTTTTTCTTTTTTTTTTTTTTTGTTGAAGAGGAAAATCGCACATGTGAGCTTTCTTGTGAAACTGAAGGTAGCATTCCTCGCAGCGAAGCCGGGTATGTACTGGAAGAGGAGAAAGATCACGATAGGAAAAAATGGTTTTATTTAGGGCCTTTTTGTTTTAAGGGAGAGGAAGGATGGGGTTATTTTGGGGTTTATAAAAAAATACACTGATGGCGATAAATATGAACTAGAAGGGGTTGATTGCTTATAAATTTTGATTTTAGGGATAGTAGGTTTATTAACTTAGTCTTAAGGTGGGTGACAAATTTGCTTTTTAATTTTGGTGGTAGAAGCATTTTCCCCTAGAATATATCAAAATCATGTCTAAAGTGACACTTGTTGCCTTTATGCTACTCCTATAACAAAACCCTTAAGTGTCATATCGAAACTCACACTTCCTTGTTTAATACACATGCATAAATTTATAGGGTTAATTATAGAAAACCCCCCTGAACTTTGGGGGAGTTGCATTAAACTCTCATTGACTTTTTTTGTTTCCACTAATCCCCCCGAACTTTTGGAGTTATGGGACATACCTCCCTAAACTCTTTTATTCTGCTAAATTACACATTAAAATTTTTTATTTAATCTCTAAATTAGTGTCATCGATTCTAACATCTCATGTGGCGAACACGTGGCAATATAAAAGAAAAAGAAAAAATCATTTAGCCCCAAAAAATTACTTAATTTTCCTTTTTAATAAAAGGGCATATTTTGGGATTAAGAAGGGATTTTTGTCTTTTGTTTGTTTGTCATGTGCTTACCTAGCGACATATTAGAATTGATGGTACTAATAATATATAATGATAAAATAAGAAATTTTTAGATAAGATTTAGTGGAATAAAAAAAATTCATGGAGTGTATATGCAACAACTCCTCCTAAAGTTTAGAAGTTTAACAGAATAAAGAACGTTGAGGGGATTAAATTTAGTGCAACTTTCCTAAAGTTTATGGGGATTTCCTATAATGACCCTATAATAATACTACTAGCTAGATGAAGAAAAGCACAATCAATCTTATCCATGAGTGAAGAATCAACTGTCGGTGAGTGAGCCATACCTTTTTATACGCTCATCGAGTTCTTGCTCACTGGCAAAGAGACAAGATAGTATTTGAGATATTTACGTGGTTCATGTCTATGCTTCCATGGACACATGGACACAGAACACACAATCTCCAAAAAGAAACAAAGCATATTAATTTTGTACAGTGTAATACAAGTGTTATTTGTAAAGTTTTTGATGGTTGTTTACATTTTTTAATTTAAGGGGGTGGCTGTAAAGTTTTCGGAGGGAGGAGAGGCTGTTTGTAAAGTTTGTTGGCCTTCTTGTTTTGATGATGATTTACAAACAATTTACTACTAATGTTGTTTGTCTAGTGTTTGTGCATTCCTATGTTTTATAGACAAACAACGTAGTTGGACGATGGATGGAATAGAGCTTCAACGATCATATCCAAAGGAGGTTGGCGGAATGTCGGTGAAGCCTTGCTATTCAAAGTTCAAGATCCAAGTTCAAGCTTCATCCGCGAGATTACCAAGTCAAGCTTATTGAAGATCAAGATCATTGTTTGGGTAATTTAGTTTAGGAATTTATATTATGTGTATTAGTACCTTAAGCTCAATCATATACACACATACACGTTTTGGTTTATATATATATATATATATGTTTTGGTTTGATAGTTTTCAAGTTTTACTATGAAACAATTGAATATAATTAGAAAACATATTTTTGTTTCATACTCATATGCATATATATGATTTCATCAATATCAATTTTAGTTAGTTAAATAAAATCATGTTTTAGTGCATTATATGTGTATTTTGATAAAATACTACATTCATCGTTTATAGACTTAATAACAATAGTTTACATCTTTCTTCACGTCTATAAAATCATTTTGTAAATTTTCAAAAGTTGGTTTAGCCAAAATGTCAAAATTCACATGTTTACATTTTCGTGTTTTGGACTATTTTGCAAAATAATGATATTTTTCATTTGGGAAGTCCTTTTTCGAAACCAGTCATTGTAGCATGTTTATTATCATGTCTACAATCATTCCCCAAAGTTTTACATTTTTTGGAATTTATTTGATATTTTTAAACAGTGTTTTAAAATCAGAAAAACAGTTTTCAGAACCTAATTTTCTGTCATATCTGTTTTCGGTCGACCGCACCGGTCGACCGATCATTTGATCTTTCATCACTTGGCGACAGAGAGTTGGTCGGTCTCCATCGGTCGACCGACGATTGTCCAGAGCTGGTCTTCGTGTTTCTGCTCTCCATCGGTCGACCGACAGAATTTCCGGTCGACCAACAATAGATCCGTTAGACTTCAACGGCTATTTTTCTGAGCTGTTTGCTGGGGCTGTTTATGTCTTTTGACTTGGGATTTTTAGCTGAGGTTTTGGAGGATATAAATACCCTCTTTGATCTCAGTTTTCGGTAAGCAAAAAAAAAGGAAGTTTTTAAACAAGGTTTTAAAACAAGGGTTTAAGGGTTTTACTGTTTGTTTAAAGATTGGGTTTCAGTTTACAAAGGAGGAAGTTTTCACTGCAGATTGAGGGATTCATTCTCAATCCTCTTCATCCTCTTCTTTGTGTTTATAGAGAACTTTTCTAACTCTTTTCTCTAGCAATTTCGTTATTAATTTTCATATTCTTACCTTTGCTAGTTTGCTATTTGAGTTAGATTTTATTTTACTCATTGTTACACACACCCACATTGAGCTTATTGTATCTTTCATACATAGTATAGTTGGGTGGTGAGAGATTGTAACTTAGAGTTGTGCTTAATTGGGTTCTCACCTTGTTTTGAGAACAATCATTTGTTATATTTGTGCTTATTATGAGAATCACTTTGTAATACACTTGTACACCGAGTGAGGAGTGTGTGGTGAGAGTCAGGGATCGTCCCAAGAGGAGTGGTGTCGGTTGACGTGCCTAGAGAGAGGTTGATTTCATTCTTGCTAGGATAACTTGTTAATTTGTTTTAATTGGCATTTAATCGGATTAGATTAGCATAAGACCCTAATCACCCCCCCTCTAGGGTTTAACAATTGGTATCAGAGCTTGGTGCTCTTTGATTTAAGGTCTAATCGCCTTGAGTTAAAGATCCAAGTTATCTTTTTGTGCTAATCTAATTTTGAGCTTTATTTGTATCTTGCTTGCCTTTTATATTATGGATATGCATGGTTTAGGTTATGACATTAATATTACTCCTAGATTAGATAATTTTCCCTATGCCCAATGGTGTGTTAGATTTAAACTTTTTGTTCAATCTAAACACTTTGTATCTGTCATTGTAGCATGTTTATTATCATGTCTACAATCATTCCCCAAAGTTTTACATTTTTTAGAATTTATTTGATATTTTTAAACAGTGTTTTAAAATCAGAAAAACAGTTTTCAGAACCTAATTTTCTGTCATATCTGTTTTCGGTCGACCGCACCGGTCGACCGATCATTTGATCTTTCATCATTGGGCGACAGAGAGTTGGTCGGTCGACCGATCCGATCGACCGAAAGCTCCATCGGTCGACCAACGATTGTCCAGAGCTGGTCTTCGTGTTTCTGCTCTCCATCGGTCGACCGACAGAATTTCCGGTCGACCGACAATAGATCCGTTGGACTTCAACGGCTATTTTTCTGAGCTGTTTGCTGGGGCTGTTTTTGTCTTTTGACTTGGGATTTTTAGCTGAGGTTTTGGAGGATATAAATACCCTCTTTGATCTCAGTTTTCGGTAAGCAAAAAAAAAAGGAAGTTTTTAAACAAGGTTTTAAAACAAGGGTTTAAGGGTTTTACTGTTTGTTTAAAGATTGGGTTTCTGTTTACAAAGGAGGAAGTTTTCACTGCAGATTGAGGGATTCATTCTCAATCCTCTTCATCCTCTTCTTTGTGTTTATAGAGAAGTTTTCTAACTCTTTTCTCTAGCAATTTCGTTATTAATTTTCATATTCTTACCTTTGCTAGTTTGCTATTTGAGTTAGATTTTATTTTACTCATTGTTACACACACCCACATTGAGCTTATTGTATCTTTCGTACATAGTATAGTTAGGTGGTGAGAGATTGTAACTTAGAGTTGTGCTTAATTGAGTTCTCACCTTGTTTTGAGAATAATCATTTGTTATATTTGTGCTTATTGTGAGAATCACTTTGTAATACACTTGTACACCGAGTGAGGAGTGTGTGGTGAGAGTCGGGGATCGTCCCAAGAGGAGTGGTGTCGGTTGACGTGCCTAGAGAGAGGTTGTAACCGAGCACTTGAGGGAGACACGGCTAGGGCCCACACTTAGTGGGTGGAGAGGGGGATTGCCGGTTAGCTAGAAAACCGAGTGTGAGGTGTAAACGTTGTTCGGGTGAACGTAGAAAACCCGGTTGATAGTGGATTTCTCCCCGGGAGTGGGGAGCGGAGACGTAGGACGGAAGGTCCGAACTCCGTGATCGTCTTTGTGTGTTTGTGATTGTCTTGGCGTCTCACTTGTGCTTATTGTTCATATCATTCTTGTCGCCATTATCTATTGTTCACATTGTCCACTATCTTGTTTATCTTGTTTATGTTTATATCACCCTTAGTTTATATATCCTTGCATATATATTTCATCATATAGGATATATCACTTTGTATATATTGCATATTCTTACACATAACTCTTTGTATATCTATCTTGCAAGAATATATTTGTTAATTAGTTTTAATTGGCATAAAATCAGATTAGATTAGCATAAGATCCTAATCACCCCCCCTCTAGGGTCTAACAAAGTTTTCATGGGGTAAGTTGTAATTGATAAAAGTATTTGGCGGAGTTTGTAATTTTCAAAATTTTTAAGGGGTTATTTGTAAAGTTTCAAGGATTTAATTTGTAATATTTTGAAATTTTTAGCACGTTATTTGTTACTTTGACAACATTTATGCGGGCAGATGTAAAATTTTCAAATAATGTCTGTAAAATTTTCAAGGGGATATTCAAAAAAATTTAAACTTTTAACGGTTTGGTTGTAATATTTTAAGGGATTGTTTGTAAAACAATAAGGGGTTATTTTTCAAATTTTGAACTTTTCAAAGAATGATCATAATTTTTTATTTTTTATGAATTTTTAGTTTTTTATGAATTATATCTTTCTAAATTTTATGATGCTATTTGTAGTTTTCATATTTTTCAAGGATTTATTTATTGTTGAATCTTAACAAGTTGCAACTTTCATGGAGCTATTTGTAAATTTAAATTTTTCATGGGCTATTTGTAATGTTTAAAACTTTCAAGGGGTCATTGGTAAATTTTTAGGGAGCTATTTATAATAGTTTTCAATTTTCACTAGAGTTTATTAGTTTTGTAACTTTCATGAGAAAGTTGTAAAAGTTTCAAAAGTCTGTCTATAAGATTTTTAGGGGAAGTTTTATAATTTTTAAAACTTTTAAGGGGCTGGTTGTAAATTTTTCTAGGGGTTATTTATAAAAATTTAATATGCTATTTGTAATTTTAAAACTTTTCATTAGACTTTGTATTTTATATTTTTTTAGGGATTTTTATAATTTAGATATTTTAAAAGGGCTATTTATAATTTTTTGAATTTTATGATGCTATTTGTAACTTTTGGAATGTTAAGTGTTTTGTTGTAAATTTCTTATCTTTTAGGGCCTAAGGTTTTAGATTTATCAGAAGGTTGTTTCTAATTTTTTTGATCTCCAGGGGTAGTTTGTAATTTTTAGATGTTATGGGGTGTTTGTAATTTTTGATTTTCAAGGGTGCAATGGATAATTTTCTGTTTATTGAACAATATCCTTTTATATTGGGGGGGCGGGGGGGGGGGGTTGGCTGGATGTGGCGAGGGCGTTAATAGAAATTTCAAATTATGGATACTTTTAATTTGATAAGGATTCTTAGGCGAAGAGGATTAGAAATGATTAGGTGTCAACATATTAATTTCTAATAAGATAGATGGATATTTATTTTACCACATGGTATGTTTTTGAGCGTTTAGGAATAATTAACGAGATATGATTATAAGATTTTTTTTAATTATGGATAGTTATAATCTAATTAGGATTAAAAAATATTTGATTATTATAACTTTCTAATTATTGCTAATTTTAATTTGATGAGAATTCTTAATTAGGTGAACATAAAAATAGGCATCTGCATATCATCTTCTAAAAGGATAAAAGGACATATGAATATTTTTTGATATGACACAATTCACGCATTTAGATGACATCTGTCAGTTTTTTATTTTAAGGAGAACCCCTATTTAGAAAGACACATGAATATTTTTTTGATATGACACGTCACACGTGTCATGTATTTGGAAGATACGTGTCAATTTTTTGTACTAACACAAGAATCACCAATTTCTCATTATATATAAAGGAGAGATATTAATTGCCTAATGGAATTAGGATTTTTAAATATGAGAAATAACTTTTAGGAGATGACAATGTGTAATTTTATGGTCAAAAGATTTATTCAATATATTAATAAAATTTATGTCATATGTGATTAGTTTGTAAGGCTAAATTATTAGATCGGTATTAAAAGTAGTACATAATAATCAAATTGTTGGGGAATTTCACTCTCCCCGCATACTACAATATGTGCAACTCCGAAGCCAACCCACAATCAACAATATATAAAATGACCATAATCAAGAAAAAAAGAACACCGGGATTTACGTGGTTCGGTCGACCAACTTCGACCTACGTCCACATGACAACAATACGAGAAATTCACTATGTATCAGGGAGAACTACAATAGGAACCACTCAACTCTCGTCTCTTAATCTCTCAACCTCACATACATAATCAACTCTCATATTCTCTCCAAAGCCTACTCCTTGTAATCTTTTGCACGGATAAAGATCACGAAACCCTCGCCTCTCATACAATATTCTTGAATATGGTTACGCCATCTACTAACCCTAGATTACAAGAATATTGGTTCTCTCTCTCTCTACTACATCTTCTCTCCACTCTCTTCTTCTTAGTTTTTTCCTCCAACAATAGAAGAATATATATAGGGAAACCAAAACCCTATCTCTAGCCTAACTTCCCAATTAATATATGATTCAAACTCCTAATCATGATGGAACACAAACTCCTAATCATGATAGATCTCTAACCCTATCTAATTCTCATAAAGTTCTACAGAGAATCAAATACACAATCCAACACATATTAGTATTAAAATTAACGGGTTTTTCTTTTTTAACCCAAAGTTTTACCCCTACTTATTTAAAAATCCACCTACTTTTCTAAACATCAATACACCCATTGTATCTCATCCCACTTATTTTTAAACCCAACATGTACAATAATACACCCACTATTTGTACTGTAATTACCCAATAAATTGAAAATTCCTAAACTACCCTCCATCCCTAAATATAACTGATCTCTTCCTCTCTCTCCTCCTCCAACTGAACCCAAAGCTCTCTTCTTCCTTCTTCTTCTCCTTCAACCACTACCATCAACCTCCTCCTCTCCCCTCCCTTCACTTCCCCCCCTCCCTCAAGCCTATCAACCTCTGCATCCGCCGCCCCTATCTTCCCTCATCGCCACGTCACCAAACACTGTCAACCTCAAATTAGATGAACATCCCACCAACGGTTTTAACATCGACTGCCCCCAATTCACCGACGTGACGGTAGACAAGAACCTAAAGCACTTGTCATCGCCACCATTGGAGGTGACAGAGCTTGAGGAGCTCCCGAAGCAATGGCGGAGATCAAAGATCACCTATCTTTGTAAGGAGCTACCTTCGCATAAGCCGACGACGATGGTGAGGATCATTGGCGCTCAGAGGAAGTGGGTTCGGTGGGATGATGTGGGTTATGTTGTTGCCCATTGCATGCGGATTCGAAAGAATGAGGCAAGCTATCAGGTTAGTTCAACTCTTTGCCCACCACCTGTTCGTTGAATTTTTACGCTTAGTGTTCTCTCTTGTCAATATTTGATTTTGATGATTTTTGGTTACTCAAATTCTATTTTTCTTCTATTGAGATTTTGTTAGTGTTGGGAATGTTGAAGAGTTGCAACATAAAAATTGGATCCTTGTACGTGAAGTTAGTAGTTTTAAGAGAATGCTTAGTTGTAAGGTAGTGACTCGCTGTCCCTCACCTGTTTGTTTAGTTTGTGTCTATTTTGGTGAGAGGAAATAGAGTTGCAGGAGCGAATAGTGTAGTTAAATATATATTTCAATGTTTGATTAGGAACCGTGACATTAGAAAAGGTAGGTCAAGTTAGAAATTTATAGAAAAAATTGCAGCAAAATAAATGTTATAGAATTCTCCCACTGAGAGAAAAAAAAGGTATGTTGATCCAATTTGAAAGTTTGTAGCTCTTGAATCATTTGTTTTTTTGACCAAACATTGAAACTTGCCATGAAAATATATTTTCCATGGTAAAATTGGAGATATCTAAACAACGGATTTGAAATAGATTTCCAGCAATAGATGCTACATTTGAACATTTGCTACACTTCCTTTCTGTGCAGCAAAACAAACAACCCCTTATTCTCTTGTTGCTTGGTGGTCCTTCAGATTCTTATTGTTCTTGTGGGTTTTGATAATTTGAAGCATTGCGACATCAAAATCGATATTACTTTCATGTATTTTGATTTGGAAATGCACGATAAGTTAGAATTGATATTGCAAAAAAGCTTAAGGATGAATTCTTTGAAAGTGGTATGAAGCCTCTTATGCCATCGTTTCTCGATATTACTTTCATGTATTTTTCTTTGGAAATGCACGATAAGTTAGAATTGGCAGTTAATAAATTTTTTTATCATACAATCATTGATTGTGGCATTTGTTTGTGTAGGAGCGTAGATTGCAACATTTTCATGATGGGATACATATATTCCATCATCAATGGTACACCTTCATTCATTCATCAGAATGATTGTGAACTTCCAAGAGCAAAGATTGCGATTGTATTTGTCTCAGAGGAATCAAAAATTCTGCTAGAAAATGATTTTACCTAGGAAGTAGACTCTGAATATATGTATTGGATGTGTGTTGATTTTTGTATTGGTGATGTGTAATTGTTGTTTCATGCTGTAATTATGTTCTTATTGTTAAAATTATATCGTTACAGAGTTTGGATAGTGGTGATTTTAGATTATTCCATTCATTCTCTATGGATTATTTTTATTTAATGTTATGTGCTTGAGTTTAGTGGTTGATAGATATGAATGATGCTCTGAAGGTCCACTCTTAATTTTTCAGATTTTGAAAAAGTATAGCTCTTTATAGTAAAGTATTGCATAGTGAGATGATCTTTGTAGTGGTGATGTGTAATTATTGTTTCAGCTGTAATTATATTCTTATTGTTAAAAATGTATCGTTTCAGAGTTTGGGTAAATTTTGGTGATTTTAGATTATTTTTATTGTTTAGTGGTAGATATGAAAGATGCTCCACACGTCCTCTCTCAATTTTTTAGTTTTTTAAAAAGTATAGCTCTTTATAGTAAAGTGTAGCACCTTATCGTCAAAGTGTAGCCCTTTATTGTAAAGTATAGCACTTTATTTTCATAGTATAGCTCCTTATTGATAAAGTATAGCTCTTTATGGATTCTGAAATTTTGTAACTTAGTGGGATAAATCAAATTAGTTTTTTCTGAGCAATGTAAACGTGTGAAGACATGTAAAATGTGTTGTTTGATCAATTATTCATGCCGACGAGAGGTCCACACTCAATTTTCTAGTTTTAAAAAAATATAGCTCTTTATGGTAAAATGTAGCACCTTATTGTCAAAGTGTAGCTCTTTATGGCAAAGTATAGCCCTTTATTACAATAGTATGGTTCCTTATTGATAAAATATAACTCTTTATAGGTTCTAAACATTCCGCAACTTAGTGGGATAAATCGAATCAATTTTTTCTGAGCAATATAAACGTGTGATGACATGTAAGATGTGTTGTTTGATTAATTACTCATGTCGACGAGAGGTCCACTCTAACTTTTCTAGTTTTTGAAAAATATAGCTCTTTATAATAAAGTGTAGCACCCTATCGTAAGAGTGTAGCTCTTTATGGCAAAGTATAGCACTTTATTACCATAGTATAGCTCATAATTGATAAAGTATAGCTATTTATGGGCTCTGAAAATTCTGTAACTTAGTGAGATAAATCAAATCAGTTTTTTGTGAGCAATGTAAATGTGTGAAGATATGTAAGATATGTTTTTTGATCAATTATTCATGTCGACGAGCGGTCCACACTCAATCTTTTAGTTTTTAAAAAAGTATAGCTCTTTATGGTAAAGTGTAGCACCTTATCATAAAAGTGTAGCTCTTTATGACAAAGTATAGTGCTTTATTGCCAAAGTATAGCTTCTTATTGATAAAGTATAACTCTTTATGGGTTCTAAAAATTCTACAACTTAGTGGGATAAATCAATTTAGTTTTTTTCTAAGCAATGTAAACGTACGGTGATATGTAAGATGTGTTGTTTGATCAATTATTTATGTCGACCAGAGGCCCACTCTAAATTTTCCAATTTTTTAAAAATATAGCTCTTTATAGTAAAGTGTAGCACATTATCGTGAAAATGTAACTCTTTATGGTAAAGTATAGAGCTTTATTGCCATAGTATAGTTCATTATTAGTAAAGTAATTAAAATATTTTTACCATAAAGAGTTACATTTTTAAGATAAGGTGCTACACTTTACCATAAAGAGCTATACTTTTTAAAAACTGTAAAATTCAATGTGGATCATTTGTCGATATGAATAATTGATCAAACAACACATCTTACATGTCTTCACACATTTACATTGTTCAGAAAAAAACTGACTTGATTTATCCCATTAAGTTACAGAATTTTCAAAACCCATAAAGAGCTATACTTTATCAATAAGGAACTATACTATGGCAATAAAGCGCTATACTTTGCCATAAAGAGCTATACTTTTATGATAAGGTGCTACACTTTACTATAAAGAGCTATATTTTTTCAAAAACTGGAAAATTTAGAGTGGACCTCTCATCGACATGAATAATTGATCAAACAACACATCTTACATGTCATCACATGTTTACATTGCTAAAAAAACTGATTTGATTTATCCCACTAAGTTGTAAAATTTTCAGAACTTATAAAGAGCTATACTTTATCAATAAGGAGCTATACTATGATAATAAAGTGATATACTTTGCCATAAAGAGCTACACTTTTATGATAAGGTGCTACACTATACCATAAAGGGCTATACTTTTTTTAAAACTGGGAAATTGAGTGTGGACCTCTCGTCGACATGAATAATTGATCAAACAACACATTTTACATGTCTTCACACGTTTACATTGCTCAAATAAAACTAATTTGATTTATCCCACTAAGTTACAAAATTTTTAGAACCCATAAAGAGCTATACTTTATCAATAAGGAGCTATACTATAGCAATAAAGCTCTATACTTTACCATAAAGGGCTACACTTTGACGATAAGGTGCTACACTTTACCATAAAGAGCTATATTTTTTAAAAAACTAGAAAACTGAGTGTGGACCTCTCGTTGACATGAATAATTGATCGAACAACACATCTTATATGTCATCACATGTTTACATTGCTCAGAAAAAAACTGTTTTTATTTATCCCACTAAGTTACAGAATTTTCAGAACCCATAAAGAGCTATACTTTATCAATAATGAGCTATACTATGGCACTAAAGTGCTATACTTTACAATAAAAAGCTACACTTTTACAATAATGTGCTACACTTTACTATAAAGAGCTTAAAAACTGAAAAATTGAGAGAGGACCTGCGGAGCATCTTTCATATCTACCACTAAACAATGAAAATAATCTAAAATCACCAAAATTTACCCAAACTCTAAAATGATATAATTTCAACAATAAGAACATAATTACAGCATGAAACAATAATTATACATCACCACTACAAATATCATCACACTATGCAACACTTTACTATAAAGACCTGTACTTTTCCAAAATTTGAAAAAATTGAGAGTGAACCTTCAGAGCATCATTCATAATTATAGCATGCTCAATAATTACAACATTTTCTAGCAAAAATTTTGATTCCTCTGAGACAAATACAATCGCGATCTTTGCTCTTAAAAGTTCACAATCGTTCTGATGAATGAACGGAGGTGTGCCATTGATGATGGAATATATGTATCCCATCATGAAAATACTGCAACTTATGCTCCTACACAAACAAATGGCACAATCAATGATTCCATGATAAATTTTTTTTTATTAACTGCCAATTCTAACTTATCGTGCATTTCCAAAGAAAAATATATGAAAGTAATATCGAGAAACGCTGGCATAAGAGGCTTCATACCACTTTCAAAGAATTCATCCATAAGCTTTTCTGCAATATCAATTCTAATTTATCGTGCATTTCCAAATCAAAATGCATAAAAGTAATATCGATTTTGATGTCGCAATGCTTCAAATTATCAAAACCAACAAGAACAATAAGAATCTGAAGGCCACCAAGCAATAAGGGGCTGTTTGTTTTCCTACACAGAAAGAAAGTGTAGCAAATGCTCAAATGTAGCATCTATTACGGGAAATCTATTTCAAATCCGTTGTTTGGATATCTCCAATTTTACCATGGAAAATGTATTTTCATGGCAAGTTTCAATGTTTGGTCAAAAAACAAATGATTCAAGAGCTACAAACTTTCAAATTGGATCGGCATACATTTTTTTCTCTCAGTGGGAAAATTCTATAACATTTATTTTTTTTACAATTTTTTCTATAAATTTCTAACTTGACCTACCTTTTCTAATGTCACGGTTCCCAATCAAACATTGAAATATATATTTAACTACACTATTCACTCCTGTAGCTCTATTTCCTCTCATCAAAACATAGGCAAACTAAACAAATAGGTGGTGGACAGCGAGTCACTACCCTTACAACTAAGCATTCTCTTAAAACTACTAACTTCACGTACAAGGATCCAATTTTTATGTTGCAACTCTTCACCATTCCCAACACCAACAAAAGACCACGAAAAAAGATTAGAATTTGAGTAACCAAATATCATCAAAACCAAATATTGACAAGAGAGAACAATAAGCGTAAATTCAACGAACAGGTGGTAGGCAAAGAGTTGAACTAACCCGATAGCTCGCCTCATTCTCTCGAATCCGCATGCAATGGATAACAACATAACCCACATCCTCCTGCCGAACCCACTTCCTCTAAGCGTCAAGGTTCCTCACCATCGTCGCCGACTTATGCGAAGGCAGTTCCTTACAAAGCCTGGCGATCTTTGACCACCGCCATTGCTCCGGGAGCTTCTCAAGCTCCGTCACCTCCAATGGCAGCGACAACAAGTGCTTCAGGTCCTTGTCTGCCGCCACATCAGTGAACTGGGGGGAGTCGATGTCGAAATAGTTGGTGGGCTATTCATCTGATTCGAGGTCAACTGTGGTGGATGACGTAGCGGCAAGGGGAATAGGGGCGGCGGATACAGATGTTGATGGGCTTGAGGGAGGAGGGGAAGTGAAGGGAGGGGAGAGGAGGAGGTTGGTGGTAGTGGTTTAAGGAGAAGATGAAGGAAGAAGAGAGCTCTGGGCTCAGTTAGAGGAGGAGCGAGAGGGAGAGATCAGTTATATTTGGGGATGAAGGGTAGTTTATGAATTTTTAATTTATTGGGTAATTACAGTATAAATAATGAGTGTATTGTACATGTTGGATTTAAAAATAAGTGAGATAAGATACAATGGGTGTATTGATATTTGGAAAAGTAGGTGGGTTTTTAAATACGTGGGGGTAAAACTTTGGGTTAAAAAAGAAAACCCCTAAAATTAACTCCAAGATAACAAGATATTTTCAACTTGCATGATGTGACAAATATGTTTAAAAAATTCCACCAAGTTATCTGATAACAACTCACGTGATCTGTTGCGTGATGCTTAGTCACACATCTTTCAATAAAACCACCATTTACATTCAAACTGTTTTTTGGACCAGTGATTTCATCTCTCAAAAGTGAAAATAATTGAGTTCCCACGCTAAACATAGGCTTGTCAACCCATGCCCATAATTCACAATCATCAAATGACATTATGCAAAGCAAAAAATAAATAAATAAATAAATAAATTACTGGATTTCACACAAACCACAATGAAAAAGAAAAAAAAAGAAAAAAAGAAAAGGGATGACCTACATGTTAGCCCATTGATGAGGCTATGCCTTCTTCTTCCATTGCTTATGCATGACGCTGTCGTAGGCGGGAACTTGAGCTTGAAGAAGCTGTTCTTCTGCAATGGAGAATTCCCAATTTGGAAGAAGAGGAAGAAGAAGTCTCAAAATTAAAAGTCCCTCTATTTTTGCCCTAATTAAAAAATTACTCTTCATAACAAAATGAATGACACAAACTCCACTTGTAGATGATCATAAATATGCTATCTAATCGTCACGTGACATGTCACGTGAGTGATTAACGGAGATTGGCTGGAATTTTTTTTGGTCATATTTATCTCATCATGTAAGTTAAATATCTTGTTGTTGCGTGATCATTATGTACTGGTTTTAATACCAATCTGGTAATTTAGCTGTTTTGTACAATGTTCATTTAAATATAACTAAGCTTTAAGATTTTACACTTCAAATTAGTATAAACACTTTTTAAATATTTCCTATATATAAACATTTTCTTAAAAGAATGGAACAATTACATGTTCTAATTTTCCGTTTTTGTTTCTCAAGTAATGCAAACTAATGTCAAATCATATGTTATATGCAACTAATTAATTATTCGGAGTGCGTCAATACAACGCCCCATGAGCATAATCATGATGTCTTATCGGTATATATAGAAGCGATTTTCCTAAAGTTTTGAGATAGGATAAATATATCCTAATTAATCTTTCAGAATTCTATTCAAAGATGGTAATGTGTGGAGCAAAAAGTAAAAAAAGAAAACGTTATCAGGGTATTCTACATGTGAATGTTCTTTATTCAAAAATTTCAACAGAATTTTTAGTCGTAGTTCAAACTTATAAGTCCTTAATATAAATATATAATTTTCTAAGATAAAGTTTTGGGTAATACATGACTGTTCCCTGTTCCATGCCAAAAATGGGATGAAAAGCCAAAAGCATCGCTTAACAGCCAAGTCCCATGCTACCCCACAAAAAGAATCAGTTACAAAATTCTATAACTAACTTAGCTCCCAGGCCAAAAACCTCGTGCCCTCAACTCCCTCGTCCACCGCCTCGGCCATCGACAAAGATGACAGCTTTAACCAAATCCCTCTCCATCTTCATCCTCCTCTTGCTCCCCATCCTCTCCTCAGCCGGCGGCTCGAATTTGATCCGCGTTGGGCTGAAGAAGAAGCCCCTGGATCGATCGATTCAAGCCCTGGATCCGAGAAAATACGGGTTAAGATCTAATTTTGAGAATGTGGGTTCCGACGACGAGGACATAGTCTCGTTGAAGAATTACATGAACGCGCAGTACTTTGGGGAGATTGGGGTTGGCACGCCACCGCAGACTTTTACGGTGATCTTTGATACGGGAAGCTCCAATCTTTGGGTTCCATCGTCCAAGTGCTATTTCTCGGTGAGTGATATATTTTCTGTCTGCGTTTGCTTTTGATTGAGAGAGTGGTTCTTATCGGTTTTGGTGACGGTATGCAGATTGCTTGTTATATGCATTCGAAATATAGTTCGAGCGAATCGAGCACGTATCAAGAGAATGGTGAGTCTCTGAAACTTGGGTTGATGGCATGTCGAATACCAGTTTTTGGGCTAAATTTGAATTCTTGTTATGGAATTGGTTGGGTGTTCTAACTTGGGTTGATCGGGTTTTAATTTATGCTAGAGTTGTGGCTGAGGGGTTAGGGATGATGATTTGGCAATTTGTTTTGTTTGGTAAACGTAGAAGGGCGACGATCGATAATTAAGGCTGAAAATGACATTTTATATCCAATAGCTCTCAAATCACTACATTATAATCAGGAGATTCTTGATGACATGCTATACAGGGGTGGTGGTCCTGCTTCTGGGGTCAAATCAATATGTTTCAAGGAAATATATATTATATATATTATAATATATATATATATATATATATATATATATATATATTATATATATATATATATATATATATATATATATATATGAGAAACGGGAGCGTGAGCTGCAGCGTAGCTGAAATTTCCTACGCTGCAAGTGTATGACATGTGAGCCCCCTACTAGTCAACATTCGGTTCGGGACTCACGTGTCATACACTTGCCAGCGTAGGAAATTTCCTACGCTGCCAGCTCACCTCCCGTTTTCTCTCTCTCTCTCTCTCTCTCATCTATACTATATATATATATATATATTATATATATATATATATTAATAATTTTTTTCTTCCTTTTTTTTTTAATTTCTTTTGTTTTTTTTTTTTTTTTTTTTTTTTATATCATACTATATATATATATAATAATATATATATATTATATATATATATATATATATATATATGTGATAATTTTGTATTATGATATGATTTTGTATTTTAGTTATAAGCTAGATTTGTTGTCAAGATTAGTACGGGCAGGCGCGTTTGACATAAGTGAAATGTCTGTGTGACGGTTGGACCTATAAGCAATGCCTTTTTTTTGGGTGATATTAGTAGTGGACTCCGTCCTTGTTAACCAATCCTTTAATTATTATTTTATTATTTCCACTGACAAGTAGTACTTTCTAACACCTGCTTGTGGTTCAATCCTTAAAGTTTGCTCATGTAATTACTTGTTTGAACAGGCAAATCTGCTGCAATTCAGTATGGAACCGGATCAATCTCGGGCTTCCTTAGCCAGGATCATGTTACAGTTGGTGACCTGGTTGTCAAGGATCAGGTTTTAAACTTAACAAGAAACATTGTTTTTTTTGGGTTACACAATGCTTTAAGTTCATCACTCCAAATATTTCTTCTCAGGTTTTCATTGAAGCAACTAAGGAGCCAGGCCTCACTTTCTTGATGGCCAAATTTGATGGCATTCTCGGACTTGGATTCAAAGAAATATCGGTTGATGACGTGGTGCCTGTATGGTATGCTTCTCTACCTTGATTATGGATATTTATGATGGCTAATGAAAAGTAACCCTTCATCTTGTTGGAAGAAAACATTAAATATATTAAAGGAAAACATCAGGGAAAAGACACAGACATTGAGAGGTCAATTGGAAGAAAACAGTAAATTCAACATATTTAATGCCTTTTAAGGAAAATATCACTTTCTAGTATGTTTTGAAACGCCATGTGCTGTTATGTCTTACCTGTCAATGGTTATTTGAACTAGGATAAAATATATATTAGATCAAATGTAATTATAAATTTTTAACCTGCATAACTGTTCCTTTGTCTTTGGTCAGATGCTCTTGGTGAAATTCAGATAAAACCAAAGTAATTTCGTTTGGTTGGTTTCCTAAAAATCAAGAAAAGGAAATCGGTACAAGGAAATCAATAAAATAATATTTTTACCCATTTCCATCCCTAAAACTCACCCACAACATCTAATAAAATATTATTTTTATCTTCCAACTCATCTCATTTCATCTCCTTTCTTACATTTAAAAATAAACCAAACACAAGAAATGTGTCACATCATCCAACTCATCACAACTCATCTTATCCCATTTTTAAAAATCACACACATCATCCAATAATATTGTGACAACTCATCTCATCTCATTAAACATTCATTTTCATCCATTTCCTAAAAAAAAACAAGAAATTGGTTTCCTTAAGTACGTGTCACATCATCCAATAATATACCTCCAACTCATCTCATCTCATCTATTTTCCTATTTTTAAAAACGAACCAAACACAAACAACCTCAAAACATCATCCAATAATATACCTCCAATTCATTTCCTTATTTTTTTAACCAACCAAACAACCTCAAAACAATTTTTTTTTTAAAATCACTCACATCATCCAATAATAAGTTGACAACTCATCTCATCTTATCTCCTATTCTACAATTTCTTTCTTTTTTAAACCAACCAAACAACCTCAAAACAAATATTATAGGAAATAGGTTTCCTATTCTTTGATTTCCCAAAAAAAATGGCCAAACGAACAGTAGAGATAGGGATGGATCCAGAAATGTTTTCCTATAGGGGCACTTATACAATTATATAATATAAATGTATAACTTACATAGTATAACTTCTACCAATAGAAAAACATATCACTAAAGTAATCACATAGATCTCAACACATAACAATTTCCATTACCATTTTCACATCAATACATGAGTATTTTTCATTTTCATCACAAACACTAAAAAAATCTTCTAAATTGCAAAATGTTGTCCTTGATAATTATTTATTGACTTGTTAGAAACTCTCAGGGATGCCTTGAGCTGGAAGAGTTGAGTTTAGAGAGGTTGAAAGCTGGATATAGTTATAGGCCCATATACACATCTAAGAAAAGTTGTAAACAATAACTATAATCAAACAGAAACTTGTCTGCTCCACCTGAGTTTGCTTCAAATTTTAGTTATAATTGGAATACTTTTCTTTTTTTTTTTTTTCTTTTTTTTTGTTGGGATCAAGAAGTGTCAATAGTGCTACATCTTACATACAATTTATCTACTATTCCAACAGGTATAACATGGTTGGCCAAAAACTTGTCCAAAATCCTGTTTTCTCCTTCTGGTTGAACCGAAGAGAAGGGGAATGGCAGGGAGGTGAACTTGTATTTGGAGGTTCTGATCCAAATCATTTTAAGGGGGAGCACACATATGTTCCCGTGACTCAGAAAGGTTACTGGCAGGTGAAAACACTCGAATATTTTGTTTCAATGGAAGAACTTTGTGGTTTTCTCTCTTATTGGCCGCTTTTTTTTTTTGGATGCATTTACAGTTCAATATGGGAGAGGTGCAAATAGGAGGGCAGAAGACTGGTAATTGTTGCTATGTCTTCATATCTATTTTTTTTCTCCAACATTCGAGTATCTTATACGTGCTATATCCTCTGCATTATATACTCTGAGTATAGGAGTGTAATTTTGCAGGATTCTGTGCTGGAGGTTGTGCGGCAATAGCAGATTCTGGAACTTCCCTAATTGCTGGTCCAACAGTAAGTGTTAAATCCAGATGTTTATTCACCCATTACGCTTATCTTTCTTTTATTTTTCCAAATAATCTTCGGTCAGCTTTTCTTCCATAAACCAGTACCAACATTCCACTTGTCATTGTTCTTTGCTTGATACCTATCATTAACTTTTTTATCTCTGGAGTAGACAGTCTTACTCAGAGCAAAGGGACACGTTGATTCAAGAAGTGACATTAGTTCTTTTCCTCTCCTAATCTTTCATCTTGCATTGTTTTGTTCTTCCTCCTCTCCCCTCTTCTTTTTCATGTATATTTTGCTACTTCCTCTACTTAATAAACTCTCTGGGCACCTTGCACCAGTTTCTCCCACACGAAAAAAAAAAAAAAACTCTGTTGTGTTGCTGTATAAATGCATCTTTTTCTAACAGTGTCTTTAAATTACCACTTTGAGTCTTTCATTCAGCCTCTGATTTGGGGGGGGCTGGGGGGGGGGGGCGGGGATTGAGACTGAGAAGTTCACGTGGACATATTCTTTGTTCGATGCGTAGGGATGCAATGGACTGTGTGTGTCTCTTTAGAGTCATAACTAATTGCATGACGATCATATTTAGGTATATAATGAAAGTAAGAGTAAGCACAAGTAGAATAGAAGAAGGATAGAAGGATAAAGGTCCGTCATAACTCCTAATTGTTTGAGACAAATCTGGCTCTACATGTGTACTACATCACACAACCAAATAATCCTCTAATAAAATCATGAAAGGAACAAAAGTCAATATTTCATAAGACCCTCTATACCCATCAAATTAGTGGCTGAATTATGGACATAACTGTGGAGAATCTTGTTAGGGAAAGGAAATACTTCAATTTTCTAAATTACACCTCAATTATTTTATTGGTGCAACATGTTACTCCCAAGTCATCTTAACACTATACTTGATCTTATGTACAGGCAGTCATAACAGAAATTAATCAAAAGATTGGAGCTTCTGGTGTTGTTAGCCAAGAATGCAAGGCTGTAATTGCACAATATGGGGAAAAAATTCTTGCCATGTTGGTGGAAAAGGTCAGGATTACTTGTGACGTCAATTTTGCATTTAAATTTGATTTAGTTTTCTACATCGTTATGCATGTTAAATGCTCTGAGTCCCTGTTAATTTTTACAGGAACAACCAGAAAAGGTTTGCTCCAGGATTGGTCTGTGCACTTTTGATGGATCTCAAGGAGTTAGGTTAGACTTCCTTTTTTGCCTTTTTTAATTTTTTCCACGTATGAGTTTGATTTGATATTAGTCACAACAATAGTGTTTAATAGTTTATCCTTGAGTTTTCCGCAGATACTCATCTAATTTTCTTGTTTCACAAGTAAATTCTAACTTGATACCGGTTATTCTCACGTCTCGTGTACTCAGTGGCATTATTGAGAGTGTAGTAAATGATAACGGGGATAAATCAACTGATGGACAGAGTGATGCTATGTGCTCTTCTTGTGAAATGGCAGTTTTATGGATGCAGAATCAGCTTCTCCAGAATAAAACACAAGATCAAATACTTAATTATGCAAATGAGGTATACTATATAAGTTACTTGCAACTTTTTGTAGTGAGAAAAGTTTGAAGATTTTATCGTTAGTCATGATTTCTGTTGCAATTGCAGCTGTGTGATAAGTTACCTAGTCCAATGGGAGAATCAGCTGTTGACTGTAATAGCCTTGCCGGGATGCCTACCGTTTCTTTTACTATCGGTGGAAAGATATTTGATCTGACACCAGATCAGGTGTGCTTGATTCACCTATTCCTTTGATTGCTTTTCATGATCATACCATCATGCACATCAATCACTAATTCAGAATTCTCTACATACAACTTGCTGCTTTTCCAGAAATAGCAAATATTTGACGAAGTATATCACATGGAATATCAAAGGGTCACATGCAAGAAGTACACATTTGAACTTTGTAAAAATTTCACTCTGCAGGGAACGAGAATGATCAAGATTTAAATAGAGCATTAAATACCAACTGGGTAAGAGACAGATGCCATGAAGGCATATATCAGTAAGAGTAAAGGATCTGAGGGAGTAGACTGAATAATAACACAGAAACCAGATGTAGTATAGGAATAAAAGTAGTTAGTGATCTGAGACAAAGTGAGAAGATGAAGGAAAGAGACCAGTGGCTGGAAACAAAGTAGATATTGGATAATAGAAGAGTAGAAGAAAAGAAAGAGAAGAAGCCGAAAACAGGATAAAATATAATAAGTCAAAATTCACCAATTCATTTCATGAGCCCTGCAATACATGTCCCTGTAAGAAAGCAATTATAACCAATCGAACATAATAATGATTCCTATTCCCAGATACAAAACTGACAAAATATAAAGCATTATCGTACAAACCAATAAAATGCTCAAAATCACTTATTTCCTAGGCTACTAATCAAACTGCTTAAACTTCCAATTAATCTTCACTATGAATTTTCAGCTTAACTATCTTCTTTTATCTTGAACCAGCAATCTTCTTCTGCTAGAATTATTTTACAAAAAAATAAAAGTTATAAGTGCCCTGGAAGACACAAGAACATTATGATGGTCTTAAAATATAGTTATCCTCGAGGAAAATATAACCCTAATTTCGCTTCTCATCATTTCTCTATGTTCTTGTCCCTGCTCTCCATTGTAGTATGTTCTTAAAGTTGGCGAGGGAGATAAAGCGCAATGCATCAGCGGATTCACAGCCTTGGATGTACCTCCACCAAGAGGACCTCTCTGGTATGACTACACCCAATTTGCTCTCCTCTCACAATTGTTGCGTGTACTCGGAAAAACTCATATTGATGTTATCTATATACAATATACAGGATATTGGGGGATGTCTTCATGGGAGTTTATCACATTGAGTTCGACTATGGGAAGTCGAGAATTGGATTTGCAAAAGCGGCATAAGATGGCCTATCTTTATTCTGGTCTTGATATTCTGAAACTTTGGTTCATATATGCTTACGTTTGTGTGCTATTTATGTATATATTTTGGATGGATCAGGATTACTGTGTTATCTGATTTTTCTTAAATGTTATTTACGGTTCTTTACATGTCTTGTTCACCAATGCAATCGAGATGCAATGCATATCCAGATGTCATATCTGGAAAGGGGAGGGGGGAAAATGAAACTGACATTTTTATTAGTAACATTCCTTTGAGAGATACCATTTTGTCAATGAAAGAATACTATGACTTCCTTGGGTTATGCATGTAGAGGGAGAAAATAATAAATACATTCTGAATTATGAAATGTAATAATTTTCTGAGGGGCTAATTGTGTATATACCTTCCCTGCTTTGATGATATAGCCACATACCTTGCTTCTTCATTAGCACTAGGTGAGATGTACATGCGCTACGCGTGGTTACTTTTTTGAGTTTTTTTATTTACTATAATTAGGTTGGGAAATAGTTTAAAATATAGTAAAACTTTTTGGATGTCTCAGGACATAACCTTGTTGGTTTCAATCTCTTCCCTTCCCAAGAAATCATAAAGGTTAGAGTATGTTTAATAACATTATAAATAATAGACAATCCATCTGATAAACTTGTTTAATTACTTATTTAGGTTTTGAATTTATTTTATGAAAAAGAATATGAGAAACAGTGACTTAAAGGGGGGAAAATAAAGATCTAGAATTAAGCATTTAGAAGAGGTTTTAGTGTTAATAATGTTAGTAAGCAAATTAAAAGTGAAATTAATGGAAAATGTTAAGTAAATCCATGTGAATTAGACTGGATGGTCGTTTGATCGATTCATTGCTATTGAATTCTGAGGCCGAGAGTGCATAGATTTTGCAGTTAGATGAATGAATATTCTATTACTATCAGTCTAACTGATCCAATATTTTTTTTAGCATTACATATAATTGATACACTTATATTAAATATTTATAATAAGTAACAAGATGAAATTTACACACTTGAATAATCTCTCTCAATTGTTTGGAGAAATGTACCCCCGGTATCTTTATCATCAACGAATCCTATAATTATACAACACAAATAATTTTTTTAATTCAATAAGATGAATAATTCTATGAACTTTCTAATCATTTCAAAAAATATTAATTTACACCATTTAAAGGATTTTCTAACTGACAAAGAATATTGACTGAAATAGAAGTTAAACAATAAATCTAAAAGTGTATGTTTTATTAAACTCTACATTTTGGCTTAAAAATATTTTTTTGGAATTTATAATACTACCCAAATTTTGTAAACAATGTTCTTTATTTGTGGACTTAGAAATAACATTTCTGGATTTTTGCCTAATTAAAATTTTCCAAACATTACCCTTTCTTATAATTTTGTTATTAAAATCTTAGATTTAAACTTGTAATTAATTTTACCAAAACCTTAATTCTTTATAAAAATATTTTTGTACACATTTATAGTGGAATTTCTTTTTTTGTTTATGTTAATTGTTAGTTTTAGTTTTCATAGAACAAACTAACTTTATAGAGCTATTCTACATATAAATTTTACATTGCTCTTTATATATAATACAACTAAAACTACTTTCATGAATGAATTTCTTTATGGTTTAAATGCCTATGTCCTTAGATATACTTCTTGGTATTCATGCTTTTATAAATGGTAAGATCAACTCTTGTAAACAATCCTGGAGAGTATTTTGAATATCCCTTCATGCGACAACAGATTTAAATACCATGTTCTTCCAATAATTAACAAAAACATAAATGGAAATCATAACAGTTTATAATCACCCATATGCATGCAAAAAATCTACATGAATGAAAAATGTAAAAGAGCCATAACGATAAAGTATTAAAAATAAATGAAAATTTGTTGAAAAAATAAATAATTACAAATGATGAAACTAAGTATTGGTAAAATTTGTTTATAAAAGGGTAAGTACTTAAGAAAATGAATGAAATCATAATACATTGTATATTCTACTTTTATCAGTTGATCGATCAAATAGAAGTTACGCATTGCCCAGGAATCAGAGGAAAAATAAAATTTTAGTAGTTGAAAAAAATCATTAAATTAAGATGATCTCATTAAGATTCTAAATTTTTTTGATAATGTTATCTTATGCAAACATACAAAATTTGTATTGCCTATCCATTCACTTAGACTCATAAGCTATTAATTATCATTATTAAAACTTATAGTGCTAAAATGAGCTTAGTCTAAGACTTCCAATATTAATTGCCACTTAACAGCAAACAAGTAAATTGGGAATATTGAGACCACTTTTTCCATCCACTTTAACCAAACTCTATCATTGATTTAATACTAGATCGTGGTACTTTATTCTCAAGTAGACTATATGACACTATAAAAAACTTGCATATAATTAACAAATACTATTCTTTCATAAAAAAGTAAAACAATAAGTAGATTCATGCACTAAATATGGTCCATTAAATTAACCAATATGATACATATTCAAATATACTTCTTTTAGAAAAAAAAAATGGGGCCTAAAAGACCCTAGTCAATAGCTGTATTGCCATTCCCAACTTACAAAGTAGCTTTCATCCCCAACAGAAAGATAAAAGCACTATAACTATTTTTACAGATTTAGTCATGATTATATGAAACCCACACACCAAAGAAAAATAAAGCAAAACATATTCAAACATAGTTACCAAAAACATAAAACAATAAGTAGATTCATGCACTAAATATAGTCCATTAAATTAACCTATACTATACATATTCAATTATACTTCTTTTAGGGAAAAAATAGGGCCTAAAAGACCCTGGCCGATAGCAGTACTATCATTCCCAACTTACAAAGTAGATTTCATCCCTAACAAAAAAATATGAAAACATTGTAAGTATTTTTACAGATATACATGAAACCCACACACAAAAGAAAAATAGTGACAAAACATATTCAAATATACTTGACAAAATAAATAGTCTCAACTCAAGTTATGCCCATATGAATCACCATCTCGGTACCAACCAATCAACTCAACATGTCCACAAGGACAGACTAAACTGAATCCTCAAAAGCTGCATCCTTTTTCGTAGTTTGGGACTCACTCCTGTAACAACTAAAATTACAAATAGTGAATTCAAATATGAAAAAGTTCTACAAAAAAAATTAAGACTTTCTAAAAAAGATTAAGAATTTCCAAAAAAATATTTATGCAGAAGGATTCCTAGTATGATAGGACATGTAAATTAATTGTCCATATACATGTAAAATGAGAACAATATATAATATAGTTTGAAAAATTAAATAACCATATGTGACATGTACATATTAATTAATAAATTATATATAAATTATATCTAATTTGGTTGTTTGAAAATTATGCTATTCGAACAAAAACTAAAAGTATTCAACAAAGTTTGGTGGGTTCTAAAATTTCTTGGCATCTTGTTGCATCTATATGTAGTTCTGAATTGGGAAACCAAGAGAGCATAAAATCTCACTTGACTTCCATCTCCCAGCAAAATTAAGAAAAAAAAATAAAACTTATCATTAAACCGGTTCCAAAGAATAAAATGGATGGGGGCAACATGGAGGAGGAATTAGGCGAAGGATTGGGCTCGACATAGATTGATGTACTGTTGAAGCAAATGCTTGAGATGTTGTTGGTATTTGAAAGTAGGAGGTTTTTATAGTCAATTTCGGGTGGAGATTGAGTGCTGAAAGAAGAGAAAGAGATTTTGAATTTTTGGTAAAGATATGGTGTTATTATGAAAAAAGAGGAGATACGGAGATGAACCTGCAAATTCTACAAAATAATGAGTCCTTAATTTCATAATTTAATTTAATTTAGTTTAATTAGAATTAAAATATATAATATAAGGTTTAAGGGTAAAATTGTCCATAGAAAATTTTACTCATACTCCCTCTTTTAAAGGGAGTATGATATGATTTATACCTTCTAAATTTAATATATATTAATTATGTTTCTATCACTATAGAGAATATTTTTATCTTTTTTTGTTAAATTGAGGGAAAAAGTTAATTTTATGGCCACATGGAATCACGTGATATCTCAATAAAATTGGAGAAACAATATGAGGAGTTATGTAGTGCAAATGCTAATAAAACAATTTGCAGGAGCATACTCTCTTTAAAAGCACGAGTTCGGGAAAAAATTTTGGTAGACAAAAGTGCCCTTGAAATTCAAATTAATCCATTAAGTAAGAGTAAGTTGATAAATTAATGAATTCTTATTGGATGTACATAATATGAATATAAAAATATAGTTTAAATTGAAATGTAAATCTAAATGAAATTATTAAATGCCAAATTTATAAATGTATACAAAATGAATGACATGTATACAAAAACCAAACAAATTAGCGAGACAAATAATGTTTGCCCCAGAGGTCGAACCTCGGAACAACACAGAT
The DNA here is from genome assembly GCF_001876935.1 of Asparagus officinalis. NCBI lineage: Eukaryota > Viridiplantae > Streptophyta > Magnoliopsida > Asparagales > Asparagaceae > Asparagus > Asparagus officinalis. The sequence continues at coordinate 31,935,366 of NC_033799.1, read as the reverse complement.
CTACAAATGTACATAATGTGGATGAGGTATTTACGAAATCCACCCAACAAATTAAAGAGACAAAACTGTTCTAAAAATTATAAAAAAGGAAAATTAAAACAAACAGCTACATCACTGTACTATATAATTAGTTTCAAAGTTTAATTATACTATTATTATTTAAATAAAACTTTATTTACAATTGTTATCCTCTCACATACAACATTATATACCAATGTTTATAATCCAAGAAAATATAATAATTTTCGTAGTACTTTCATCTCCTTCTACATATATTTATCTTTGTTATTTTCTTTTTATTAGATTATATTAGATTATTTTAAAGCAACTAATTATATTATATATTTAATTTCTTTTCATATATATATCAAGAAATATCAATAATTTTCATAGTATTTTTTATCTATTTTCTTATTTTTAGATTAGATTAGATTATTTTAAAACAAGTAATTATGTTGTATGTTTAATCTTTTTTTTATATCAGAATTATAATAATTTTTATAGCACTTTCATCTCGTTCAACAAATATGTGTCTTTGTTATTTTCTTCTTATTAGATTAGATTAGATTGTTTAAAATTTATGAATTATAAAATTACAACAATTTTTACATCATTTGATCTATTTTTTCATATTAGATTAGATTAGATTATTCTAAAACAATTACTTATATTGTATGTTTGATCTTTTTTTAGATTATAAAGTTTAATTATACTATTATTATTTAACTAGATACTATTTGTATAAAAATCAAAGAGAATATCACACATATATTAGATCTTAATGCCAATTGTAATATTTACTCATGAGTGTTGGTTAAAATAAATTTCATGTATGGGCTTAACTTATATAATCCTACTTTAACCGGATTGAATAATTTAATTTTGTTAACACCCAAACTCTTCCACATAACCAAAACAGAGTAGCAATGCTATATATATATATATTTAATGCCAATTGTAATATTTACACATGAGTGTTGGTTAAAATAAATTTCATGTATGGGCTTAACTTATATAATCCTACTTTAACCGGATTGAATAATTTAATTTTGTTAACACCCAAACTCTTCCACATAACCAAAACAGAGTAGCAATGCTATATATATATATGTGTGTGTGTGTGTGTGTGTGTGTGACCACAGATATCTTGAAAATGAACGAAGAAAACCACACAAACAAAAACCATATTAATTACCC
>NC_033799.1:31917088-31931777 GCF_001876935.1 Asparagus officinalis | reverse complement strand
CACATAAACAAAAACAATATTAATATATAACCCACACACACCCATTGTTTTCAAAACCATCATTCTCCCTCTCCATTTATTATATATCCACATACTAAATTAAGCTGATGGAGTTTCCCCTTACCAACCACGCCATTGATCATCCCTCCTTCATATTAATATATAACCCACACACACCCATTGTTTTCAAAACCATCATTCTCCCTCTCCATTTATTATATATCCACATACTAAATTAAGCTGATGGAGTTTCCCCTTACCAACCACGCCATTGATCATCCCTCCTTTTTTCCTTTGTACTTAAATTGTATAACATTTATTGCGATGGGGACTCACATGGGTCCTCTGCTTGTCTTGAACGACCAACAAAAAAAATATATTAAGCATGTAGGTAATTAATGATGAGATCCCATCATTATAAACAAACTAAGTAAAGATTAATAGTTCTTAAGAGTGTATTATGTTCCCCTATATTCCACTACAAACTTGTTAGTTATTTATTCCTGGCCCTAAGAGATCAAAATAATCATCTATTTCATAAATTTTTTTTAAAATGCTTAAATAAAATTTATGATAAATGTAACAATCCATGTTTATAGATTTTAACTTAAAATGAATCTGATTTATTTCATAGTAAGCAAATAAATAAAAAAATAATTTGATATTTAACCATGTGCATTGCATGTGCACAAGAACTAGCCATACTCCCTTTAAAAGTACGAGTTCGGAAAAATCTTTTAGTAGACAAAAATACCATTGGAATTTAAATACTAATCTATTAAGTAAGAGTAAGTTGATAAATTAATGAATTCTTATTGGATATACATAGTATGAAGATAATAATATAGTTTAAATTAAAATATAAACCTGAATGAAAGAGAAGCTTAGGTAATTTAGACGATTTATTAAATGCCAAATTTACCTACCCATCCCCCTCTCGCTCTTATATGTATCAATGATAAAACTACAAACTATTATCCACGTGCTACATGATTAAAATACCAAACTAAGAATAATTATTCACATGCTATATGATTAATAATTACACACAATGTGACGATCTCTCACTAACTAAAATTCAAGTAGTTCACGGTACGCTTAGGTTAATTAGACGATTTATTAAAAAAATATCTTAGGGATCTAAAAACATGGGACCCTACATGGGACAGGTGAGGTGCCGGCTCCCTGTCCCATGATGCACTGTTTATGAACAGTGCATCATGGGACAAGGAGGCAGCACCTCACTTATCCCATGTAGGGTCTCATGTTTTGAGAACATGTAGCACCACCCTTATTAAATACCAAATTTACCCACTCGCTCTTATATGTGAACAATGATCAAATTGTAAACAATTATTCACGTGCTACATAATTAATAATGCTAATTTACAAATAATTATTCACATGCTATATGATTAAAAAATACACACAAAGTGGCGATTTCTCACCGACTAAAATTAAAGTAGTTCAAAGTACTGCATAGTTAGTTTCAAAATTTAATTTACTATTATTATTTCAATAGAACTCTATTTATAATTGTTATCCTCTCACAAGTAACATCATATACCAATATATATAAGCCAATAAATTATAATAACTTCTATAGCACTCTTATCTCCTTCTACAAACATGTGCCTTTGTTATTAGATTAGATTAGATTTTTTAAAGCAATTGATTATATTGTACATTTGATCATTTTTCAGATCAAGAAATTATAATAATTTTCACAGTACTTTTATCTTCTTCAACAAGTATGTATCTTTATTATTTTCTTCTTATTAGAATATATTAGATTGTTTAAGAATTATGAATTATAAAATTGTAATAACTTTCACAGTACTTTCATCTATTTTTTTCTTATTAGATTAGATTATATAGTATGTTTGATTTCTTTTCAGATCATAAAGTTTAATTATACTATTATTATTTAAATAGATATTGTTTGTATAAAAGTCAAAGAGAATTTCGCATGTATCTTTGATCTCAATGCCAATTATAATAATTATATATGAGTTTTGGTTAAAATAAATTTTATGTATAGGGTTAACTTATATACGGATTAGATAATTTAAGATTTGTTCTTTACACCCAAACTCTTCCACAAAACCAAGAGATTTTTAAAATTAATCTTGGAGATTGGCACTACAAGAAATCCGATATTTAACGACCAAAATCAGTGAAGGGACCAATTGGCCGTCATTAATGTGCATATATTAACGACGGGTTTTAAAGCCTTCATCGAGTGATTACAAAAATTAAAGGAATGATGTGAGATGAGATAATGGCTTTTAGTCCCTTCGTTGATTTAATCCTAATACCGTCGTTATTGGGTCTACTTAAAGACGAAGGGGTACATTACCTTCATTGATGATCCTCCTAGTCATAATTAGGGTTTTGTCTTTCCCTTAAAACACTAATACTTTTTGCCCAAATATTTCTGAACTCGGTGGATCTTGCATCTCACAAATCATCTCCCCTCTCTCGGCCTCTTCGCCTAAATTTTAATGGCGTCAACGACTGGGAGGCCAACGAAATAGGCCATCATGTGGCCCTTCTTCTTGATCCTCACCCTCCACTCCCTCGTCATCTTCCTCTTCAGCCACGACTTCCTCCTCACTCGCACCGAGCTCTCATCCTTCAGCCACTGCTCCGATCTCTCTCAAGCCAACTCCAGCAACCCCTGCTCTTTCCCCTCTCAACCTGAACCTGAACCCGAGCCCGATGGCAAGTGCTGGACCCGGCCAACTGTCGATCGCCTCGTCATGATCGTCCTCGATGCCCTCCGGTGAATCTCACCCCTAAACCCCTGAAATCTAGGGTTTTGTTGTGTCGCTGGTCAGGTTTGATTTCGTGGCGCCAGCACTTTCTTCCAAGGTTAGTGATTTCATTCTGTTCAGTATGTTGAATTTGGCTAACTTTAATACACCAAAGTTTCGAACTTTTGTTAGTTCTGTGTTACAATTTGACACTCCAGAGTTTTCAAATTCATACCTTCATTAATAAGCATGTATCAGATGTAAGTCTAGAATTTTGAAGAATTATCGAGACAGTGTCACCTTTATCTCTGTATCTAAGATTTAATGAGATTCAAATGAGATGATCACTTGTTTCTTTTGAAATAATTCTATTAATTGCTGCTACTTCTCGTTCTAACATGATAATGGTTCTGTATTTGCTTCATTCTTCATTCAGAAACCCGCAACTGAAGTCTATACCAAATTTAGCGAATGACCTGCAGAAGGTTTACCTCTTGATGTCCAGAACAAATAAAGATGAGCCATTGAACTTTGGTTTTGAAGAAACTCGTGAGGAGAAAGAAGAGGAAACCTCTCCTTCTAGTGGAAATGACTCCTCTTTTCTTGAAGATCAACAAGTTGTTACGAATCAACCAAATGATCGATTTCTGCCAGGTTAGCAGTTTTTTCTACTAGATACAGCTGTACTTGTTTTGTAATTATTTGTAAGTAAGAGGGTACTAAAACTTTAAATCAATAATTTGACAATAATGGGGTGAAATCACATTGACTTGGGTAAAGGATTGAAAATAAAAACATTCACCCACATTTTAACCTTGTCATTAATTAATCATGTGATGTGTTTTAGTTTTGGATCCGATATACTTCACATTCTTATGGAAAGAAAACACATCTATACCTAGATTATCTTGAAAGATTTCTATTTAAAAGAATACATATTGTGAATCAATTTGACTGCATTATGGTTGATAAAACAGACCAAAAGGAGGTTAATTTTTCCCCTCTATGTCAAGTCAATTGCATATAGTGAGTGATTTTGGCTATTTAATGAAGTAAAAGTATGTTTTCTTTCCTTGCATTATAGTACATTCTCTTAATTTATCAACCTTTCTTATGATCAATTGAAAGCTTGCAGAACTGAACTGATGAAGTATATGTCTGTCAATCCTCCTGATGAAACCTGTTTTGTAAAGTAGAAATCTGGATTTTCTATGGTTGGATGTACTGTAAGATCCTGGTTTCCATTTATATTATATATGTCATGCATTTAGTTTCTGCCTAAAGATGTATCTTATTGGTCCATCATTATTTTGTTGTGGATATTGATGTTAACAAATTTGGTATCTACAGTATGCTCATAGGGCATGTGTGCAGTGTTGGTGCAATGAAAAAGGAGACATAATGTGTGAGATTTGCTATGAGTTGAGTTCTAATTCTGGTTTCTTATTAATGTTTTTTTTGTTAATATTTTTAAGTCGATACACTGTGCAAGGATATTGCTAAAATTGGAATTGATTATAACCAGTTATTAATTTCATGATTTTCAGCCATACAAGCCAGATTATACTGCACCTCCTCGACCTAACCCAGATGAGACTACAATTGATATTAGGTATGTCTGTATACTTGCTTGGCTTATCTTTTCAGTTAATATGTGATTTGGGCAATGTTTTCTCCTGTCTAATAATATGATTATAAGATTCAATTATTCTTTTTGTATATTCGCAGTGGAGTATGGACCATCATTGGTACTCCATTGGAATTGTGTGATCCTCGGATACTTGCTATGGCAGCAGAGTAGCGCCATTTTCTTGAAGCTGAGTACCATGAGTATGCTGCTACAAACACCATTGGTACTGCATTTTGCCGCTCAGCTGCTCTAATTATAAGCCGTCAGTATTTTAATTTTTTCAGTCTATGAAGGAATTATTTCAGTTTGTTAAATGTTTATATTGAGGTGTAGATCCTTTGACATGTAGAACTTTAATTACTTTAGTACATATTTTTTTCTCTTTAAATTTCTTTATGGACTCATGGATGTTGAAGTGTCTTCCAAAATTTTAATGAATTAAACCATACAGTGTAACTTTAGGCCCTTTGAACACATCCTACCAATTGTTGTTGTTTATGTGTATTTTTCTCATTAGTTTTCTTTATTCAATGTCTTTAGTATCTTATGGAAATTGATGTGCGGCGTGTGCCTTACAAATTTTTATGAATTAACCATACAGTGTAACTTATTAGGCACTTTGAACACATCCTAGCAACTTCTGTAGCTCTTAATGTTGTTTAACATTATCCTGTCAGCTACGTAGCGCAATTTTCTGGTAAGTGTGTGAAGCATGGCTTACATTAAGCATAACCCGTGCGGACTTGCTGAGACTAAAACATTGGACATTTAAAAGATCAAACGTGTATACCTCTGTGTTCTTTTATAAGATGTTATTTTCTTTACAAGGCACAAAAAGCCTATAGATGTTATAAAGTTGAAAATTAGATTAAGCATAACACATGCGGACTTGCTGGGGCTAAAATATTGAATGTTTAAAAGGTTAAGGATGTGCATACTGCTGTGATTTTTATAAAATGTTTCATGAAACTCGAAAGAAAGCTAATGCAACACTAGATATTAGGGATCAAGATAAATATGTAAGTAGAATATGTGTTTAAGTTTGATAATGATGCATTATATAGTACTAACATAGGAATTTAATTTTTATATGATGAAATTGTTCAAGTCAAACAAGTAAACCCTTCACTTTCAGACATTGAGATAGTTGAGAAAATCTAAGTGAAGCAATCTCATGGTCACATCATTGTATTTGGTGGCGGGACTATTTTAAAAGATTTAAGAGGACCGCTCCCTAGTCGATCTGATCTGGAAGCATGGGTTATAGAATAAAAAAAAAGAACCAGATGCTTCAACAATGCTTAGATGAGCAGGAACAACAACAAAGGATGTCTGAGTTGGAGTTACAAGTGAAAGCTATGCAAGAACTTTTTTTTAGGAAATCACCTTCATTGACTCCTCAAACTCGAGAACATGTATAGGACTAGGTAATTATTTTTTGTAAAATCTCTTATACTTTTATGATTGACTACTTGCACTAAAAATATGAATTTTACTTAATAAGATAATATTTGCTTAATTGATATTTTTTAATTATGTGTTTTTTTTATTTTTCAGGCTATCCATGCAAGATTAGGAGAGGTGGGGCAGCTCGAGTCTTCTTTTGACGATGATTAGAGATGAAAGAATGTGTCTTCCCCAAACTTTTATTTTAATTTGTTATAGATAGTTTTATGTATTTTTCTTTAGAACAATTAGGATATTAACTCTTGTTATTAGTATTGAATATTTGAGGATGGTGGAATTTTATTTATTGATCACTAGTAGAAAAACGATCAACCTAGACGGAAATTTCCATCTAGGTTGATTGCAATTCCGTCTAGATTAGTTCATCTAGACGGAATTCCGTCTAGTTTGATTGGTTTATTTTGCTTCCGTCTATATTGCTTCAAACTAGACAGAATTCCGTCTAGATTGATCAATCTAGACGGAAATCAACCTAGACGAAATAAAGAATTCTCGCCAATCGAGCTAATGATCCGTATGACAGAGGTATACACGTTTGATCCGTATGACACCACCATACGCGCTATAAGGAATAGCACCGCCTAAATATTGTATAACATACCCCATGAGATCGTCCATCGAGTTCGCCGTCAGCGCAACTCTAGTCATCTCATTAGTCACCTGAATATGCAGCTCCGGGTCAATTTTGTCAATCAGATACGCAGAGATACGTGCGACAAATGGCATAGCCTGGAAACTGCTTGTGGCTGCTCTCGTCGATGTAGATGGTGTGGAGGATGCTGTGGACGATCTGATGCTTATACCAGGTGAAGCTCTGACACCATGTAGAGGATATATTCCTCTCCTATTATTAGGGAGAAATAAATATTAAACTTTGCTCTCAAATTCAATAATGGTAATGGTAAACAAATATATAATAATGTATTGTAGTATTCCAAATTGATATCGATTTTTCACTATCTCTTAGCGTATTATGACCCATCGAGTTTCTGTGTGAGATTGATGTTCTCGCTCTGAAGAAAAGCATGTGAGGGTCGTTGGCTCGGTTTGTTCTCCTACCTACGAATGTAGACAGATGGCAGTGTAACAACCATAAAATTTTGATACGTATTTAAATATAATATTTTCATAGTAGCTTTTAAAATAATTATATCTATATTTTTATATAATACTTTTCTTAATTTTTGGGAATTTTCTGAGTTTTTCAAAATAAATAAATATAAAAATATATAGTCTTGTATTTTAATTAAAGTAATATTAATTAGGAATTTAGTGATTTTATATATAATCATTTGGTGATTGATATTATTAATGATCTTGTTATTATTAATGTAAACTTGTAGTATAGTAGCATTGATATATAATAATTAATAAAAAGACTTTTGGTTTGATTTTTAATTATTAAAATATTCAGAATATTGATATCGATATTTTCGAAATTTTTCCCTGACTCTGTTTTTTTTTTCTAACACCATTTGAAAATTAGAATTATTTCCTATATTCGCCCCAAATCAATTCCAATCAGCTTTTATATCTCTTCCTTTTTTATTCCCGTAAATCACCATCTCTCGCTGTACTTTCCTTTCTCTCTCCAATCCGTTAATTTGGCCAGCTCATCGCTCAACTCTCTCCAATCGCACCTTCTCGTCTTCTATATCTTTTTCCTCTCTCTTTCTCTACTGTTCATGAATTCAACCCTATAGCCTAGCAACCTCCTCCTCCTCCTCAGAGCCGCCCAGAGTCCGCTCCGGACGAACCTCCTCCCGCCGAACGAACGCCGTTGCCCACGGGCGAACACCGCCGCCTGCCGACTTCCGCCCTGACCTCCGACGCCGCAACAACCGCTCGACCCCCTCCGACCAGCATCAAGCGCCCCGCCGCCAGACTCGCCGCCTGCTCGCATGTGCCCCTGTTCGCGCCGCCAACGCTCTCCAGATCTGAACGCCGGCCAGTCCTCCCCTCTGAAACCTCGGACGACGCCAAGCCCCTCTCGCCGTCATCTGAGCTCCGACGACTCCCTCAGAAAGCTCACCGCCAGCCATGTCCAACTCCCTGACCTGATCTGCAAGCACCGCCTTCATCATCTCCGACTCCCTTGACCACGCGCGTCGACCACCCAACTCCGTCGACTTACCGCCGATCTCCGAGCTCGTTGTCCTCCTCCACAGAGATCCAATGCGTCGACGCTCCTCGCTTCACCCGAACGCGAGCACGCCAGTACCTCCTGCAGGCCGCTGCTCTCCTCAGCCGCCAAGCCGCCCTGTCGACCAACCGCTCAACGCCCACGAGAAGCGCCACGCTGCCTCTCTTGAGTCTCCTCCCCATCGTCGCTCAACTGCGAGCCCGACGCCTCAAGTTTGCTACCACGAGCTACCAATCACAACCACCGCAACGCTGCCGTCTCCTATTGTCGGCACCGGGCACACCTGTTCGACGATATGCTGACAGCAGTCCAGAAGCCCACCAGCAGGACGTCGCTTGAGATCCGCCGTACCGAGCGTCCGCATCGGGCGGCGACCGTCTCCAGGCTCGTCAGACCCCACGGTCTCCGCAGGCAAGATCCCCGCTCTGCTTGTTTCGTAGTTGATATGTTAGCATTGATTATGAAATCGTTTGCGTGTTTAATTGTGACGTATTTATCTGCATGTATTGATTTGCTGAGAGATATTAAATTATATCGATTAATATGATAAATGACATTTCAGAATAATTATAAGAATTAAAAAGAATTTAGTTCAGCAAAAAGAATGCATTTTTGATAATTATAATAAATTTATAAGAATTATTATTTTGGAAAATGAATTAGTTTAAGATTAATTGTTAAGCGCAAAATAATTTCAAAATGAATTAATTTAGAAAAGATTATATTTCTGATTATGTAAGTATGTTGTTTTAAAATGATTTATAAATTCTTATTTTGATTATCTGATATGTTATGATATTATTGGCACATGATTAGGCTGCATTGATTTGTTCGCATATTGTGATTGAGAATCCATTAGGAGTTTTTGTCTATAGTGACCTAGGTATGACACAGTTAGGGATGCTAGAATATCGTGTGTAAGTTGACTCTGGAATTATGAGAAATTGGGAATGAGAAGTCTTGGTCCGCATGTGAGGGCGGTTGTGATTGTTGATGTATATTCCGGGCTAGCGCTGGTGGAAGTTTGTGTAGTGCAGCCGGGTGGAGGTCGAGGAGTGTTGTGATGATTGTGATTAGTGATTATTTTCCAGGTGCTCGCAACCACGAATTCCTGTGTAAAGCGTTGGGCGTGGGTCTGAGGTGTCCGTGATATTGTGATTGTTGATTTATTTCCCAGCTCGCAGCCAACGAATTCCTAGGTAGCGTTGGGGTGGGTCTGAGGTGAGGTGATATTCGTGGATTGTTGATGTATTTCACAGGCTCGCACCAGTGAAATGTCCCTGTGTAGGCACTGGGTGGGTGCTGAGGGGCAGTGAACGCGTTACAATGTGGATTGATTTGTGGAACAACAGCGGTTATTCATGAATATGAGTTTTGAACTAATAATGTGAGAGGTGGACCAGTGACCTGTGTAGGATTGGCTAGTTTGTGTTGCTTTTCATACATAGATCGTCGATATATTTAATTATTTTACAGATTTGAGACATATGGTATATACATGAGGGTTTCCTTTTTGTTTGGATTTATTTCGCGTCGAACGTCTACGTCTCTTATTGTAGATTTTTAAAGTAATTATTCTATGCTATTGTGTGATCGTTGTTGGCTTGGATGATTCAGACTGTTCGCTAGCTACATGATGCCCGTTACCCTGATCGATTCTGGATTGTTTTATGTTATCATGATTTAAGTATTTAAAGTATTCTCATGTTGATTTGTTGGATGTTCAGTTTGTACGTTCTTTTGTTGTTTTCTATTATCGTATGTCGTTCTTCGGCATGTGGATTGTCCATGCGGTTGCTATTTTTCTTAGTGAGGGTCGGGTCTTGGCCGTTGTGCGCATATCGCACTGACGTACACCCTGTTTTCTTCGCTGGTGTAGCGTCAGAATTAGGCTAGAAGAACAGGTTGGCAGTCTAGGAGATCGCCATCAGGAAGCCGAAAGATCCTAACAGCAGGAGTGGCCTTGTAAAGAGCGGGCAAGAAGAAGGAGTCTGAAGCGCTATTCTTGATGGTTCAGCACTTTCTTTTGTATATTCATTCTTTTTCTATTGATCGATTTGTATTTTTGTATCTTAATCCAGGTATTCTTTTGTTCAGTTTTGTTATAAGGGCATAAAGTTGACGCCGAATTTTATGTCGTCGTATGTTATCTCATTTGTGATATGATATTTCTTTATTCTGAGTTGTCTATTATATTCCTTGGCTGAGTTGTGATAGGGAGGACGCTGTGACCTTCGTATTTGTTTTTATTTCGCAAGACTCTTAGCGTATTAGATTGAGAAGACAGGGGTCATAGCACTTTAATACTGCTTCTCAGTCTAATACGTGCGCGGCATTTGCTCGCGTCGCCGATTCCCGTGGTATTTTGGGAAAGCGGGGGCGTGACAAGGTTTTTAAGTGGTGGCCCATCAGGTCAGGAGGTCTCGATTTTCACACTAGTAAGAATATAGTAGACATTTAGGATACATATCATATTTTCATTGCCGTGAGACCTATCTGATCCCTTATCCTATTGTCTTGATAGATTCGTTTCGTGTCCCGCTAATCTTATCAGCTTTTGACTCTGGAACTTTCATTGTTTGCTTGTCTCGTCACTTCTTGACTCCGCTCTCGTTCACTGTATCGTCGTCGCTTTGAAGGGTTTAAATTCGGCGAGGAACGGAATTTGTTTTTAAGGGGGGTAGGATGTTAAGTCAGACACAATAAATTTTGTATACGTATTTAAATAAATTTTCCTAGTAGCTATAAAATATTATATTATATTCTTATTAATACTTTTCTTAAATTTTTTGGAATTTTCTGAGTTTTCAAAATAAATAAATAATAAAAATATATAGTCTTGTATTTTAATTCAGCTAAAATATTATATTACGATTTAGTGATTTTATTATATAATCATTTGGTGATTGATATGTATTAAATGATTTCTTGTTATTATTAATGTAAACTTGAGTATAGTAGCAGTTGATATATAAATTAGTTAATAAAAAGACTTTTGGTTGATTTTTAATTATTAAAAATAAATTCAGATATTATATGATATTTTCGAATTTTTCGCCCTGCTCTTGTTGTTTTTTTCTTAGCGCATTTGAATTCGAATTATTCCTAATCCCGCGGCAAATCAATTCCTAATCAGCTTTTATAGCTCTCCATTTTTATTCCCGTAAATCACTCTCTCCTGTACTTTCGGGGCTTCTCTGCTCGCAATCCCTTAATTGGCCGACTAGCTCATCCTCTCTCTCGCAATCAGCCTTCTCTACTTCTATTCTTTTCGCTCTCTCTCTCTAACTAGTTTCATGGCACCCGCCTCCTCCTCCTGCATCAAAGCCAGAGCCGCTCAGACGAACCCTCCTCCCCGACGAACGTCCGTTGGCCCACATCGAACAGCCGCCGCCTGCCGACTTCGGCCTGAACACGCTCTGACTGCCGCAACAACCGCTCACGCCCCCTCGCGACGCCAACATCAGCGCCCCGCCTCAGACCGCCGGCCTGCTCCAGCCCCTGTTCGCCGCCGGCCACTCTCTCCAGATCTGACCGCCGCCGCCCGTCCCCTCTGTAAACCGGACGACGCCAGCCCCTGGCTCGGAGCCGTCGAAATCGAGCTCCCGCGACTCCTCGAAGCTCACCAGCCAGCAGTCGTCCCCGGCTCGCCATGTCACCCCGCGACCTGATCTCCAGCAGCCGGCTTCCATCATCTCCGACTGCCCTTGACACCAGAACGTCGACCCACCCAACTCCGCGACTCCCGATCTCGACCGAGCTCGTTGTCCTCCTCCACAGATCCAATGCGTCGAACGCTCCCTCCTTCACACATAGACCGAAACCGAGCACGCGCAAAGCCTCCTCAGCCGCTGCTTGGCCTCCCCAAGCGCCTTCGACCGACGCGCTCAATACGCCCACGGGCCGCTGGCCTCTCTTGAGTCTCCTCCCCTCGTTCGCTCAAGACTGCGAGCCGCGACGCCTCAAGTTTTGCTACCCAAGACTACCAATCGCAACCACCCAACAGCCTCTCCTTCGTCAGCACGCGCACCTGTGTTCGACGAATATGCTGACGGCAGTCACAGACGCAGCCACAGACGTCGCTTGAGATCCGCCGTAACGCGCGTCCGCATCGGTCGCGACCGTCTCCCGTCGTCAGACCCCCACGGTCTCGGCAAGGCAAGATCCGCTCTCCTTGTTTCGTAGTTGAATATTTACATTATTATGAATCGTTTTGCGTAGTTTAATTGTGAGCGTATTTTCTGGCATGTGATTGTTTGCTGAAGGAATATTAATTATATCATAGGTAATAATGATAAATGACATTTTGCAGAATAAATTATAAGATAATTAAAAGAAAACTTTAGTTCAGGCAAAGAATCATTTTTAGATAATTATAATAATTTAAGAAGAATTTAATTTGGAAAATGAATTAGTTTAGATTAATTGTTAAGCACAAATAATTTAAATGAAATTAATTTAGAAAAAAGATTATTTTTCTGTGTATGTAGATGTTGTTGTTTTATGATTTATAATTTCTATAATTTGATTATCATGAGGTATGTTATGATAATTATTGCAACATGATTAGCTGGGCATTGGATTGTTCATATTTGTGATTGAGAATCATTAGGAGTTTTTGTCTAATAGTGGACCTTGTATGACAGAAGTTAGGATCTAGAATATCGTGTGTAGTTGACCTGGAATTATGAGAATTGGGATGAGATCTTGTGCCATGTGAGCTGTTGGTGAATTGTTGATGTATATTAGGGCTCGCGCTGGTGAAGTTTGTTGTAGTCTCACCGGAGTGCGTCCGAGGAGTGTGGATATTGTGATTGTGATTATTTTTCCAGGCTCGCACCAGAACGGAAATTCCAGTGTAGCGTTGGGTGGGTTCTGAGGTGTCGTGATATGTGATTGTTGATTAATTTCCAGGCTCGCAAACGAACGAAATTCCTGTGTAAAGAGGCGTTTGGGCGTGGGTCTGAGGTGAGGTGATATGTGATTTGATTGATTATTTCCAGGCTCGCACGACAGTGAAAAATCTGTGTAGGCACTGGGGGTGGTTCGCTGAGGGGCAGTGAACGTTACATGTGGATGATTTGTGACAAACCGGTTATTACATGAAATATGAGTTTTTTGACTATATGTGAGAGTGGAGCCAGTGACCTGATGTAGGATGGCTTAGTTGTGTTCTTTTCATATGAGATAGATGCGTGATTAATATTTAAGTTATTTACAATTTTGAGACATATGTTATATACATGGGGTTTCCTTGTTTGGATCTTAATTTCGCGTCGACGTACTACGTCTCTTATTGTAGATTTTTAAGTATTAATTCTATCTATTGTGTGATCTTGGTTGCTTCGGATGATTAGACTTTCGCGTAGCTACATGATCTCGCGTTACCTGTCGACTTCTGGATGTTTGATGTTATTCATGATTTAGTAAGTATTCTATCATGTTGATTTGTGGATTTCAGTTGTACGTTCTATTGTTGTTTCTAATTAGCCGTATCGTTTTTTCGGCATTGTTTCATTCGTTCTAAGAGTTTTCTTTGTGGGGGTCGGGTTCTTGCCCGGTGGCGCTATGCACGGCTGAGACGTACACCTGTTTCTACTGTGTACGTCAGATTAGGAGAGAACAGGTTCAGCTTAGGAGATCGCCAGGAGCCGGAAAGATGCTCAGCAGGAGTGCATTGTAGACCGGAGCGTAAGAAGGAGTCGAAGCCTATTCTTGATGGTTCCACTTTACTTTTGTAATTCATTCTTTTTCTATTGATCAGTGGTATTATTTTGTATCTCTCCCCAGTATATCTTTTGTTCAGTTTGTATAAGGGCATGTTGACGCCGAATTTTAGGTCTTCGATGTTATCCCATTTGTGAATATGATATTCTTTATTCTGAGTGTCTATTATATTCTTGCTGATTGTGATCGGGGAGCGCTGTGACTTCGTATTTGTTTTGTTTTCCCAGACTCTTAGCGTATTAATTGAGAAGACGGGGTCTAGCACTTAATCTCTTCTCAGTCTAATACGTCGCGGGCTTGCCTCGCGTCCCCGATTCCGCTGGTATTTTGGAAGCGGGGCGTGACATCCAGCCATCCTTGGATGCGTTCCTCAAATCCCTCCTAAAAGCACAATGTTATAATTTAATTCAAAAGATACATGACCATATTATTTGTGTCTCCAGGTTTCCCTCGTAATGTAACAAAATAAGAATTAATAATACTACTTCAAGATATGTATTAATCTCACCACTCGAACTGGTGAGATTTTTTGTGATCTTATCCCGATTCCTCTCATCACCCCTATATTGTTCACAGCGAAAAGTAGCGCATATGCCGCTCTGGCCCTCAGTGGTATCGCATTCAATGATTTCCCCTGTCATAATATAAATTAGAGATTTCATAATCAATATAAAGCATTAAGATCTTTTAAATCTTTAAATGACATATATCCCGTATCTTGACAATAAAACATTCCCTCACAGATTGGCGTAGAAGTGTGAGCCAAGTGATGGTCATGCAGCTTCTTTCTTCATATTTTCTGACCAACGTTCGTGAATTTATTCTTTTAAAAAAAAATTCTGTAAATTAAAAGAAATAAATATCTTAAAATTATAAAGCTAAATTTCATGAAACTAACCTTAAGGCGGCCAATTGCTGTCCGCAATACATGAGGAGAGCGTGAAATGAGCAATCTCGTCAAACTGT
>NC_033799.1:31913201-31916088 GCF_001876935.1 Asparagus officinalis | reverse complement strand
CGATGTGTATTATCCCTAATCCACTGTTGCATACACCAAAGTATTTCTTTTTATTTTTTTATTTTTTTTTTATTTTTTTAAAGAAAAGAAAGAAATTAGTTTTTTTAGAAGATAAAGAAAAAAAAATCCTAACTAAAACAAATCAAAACAATCACTTTTCAATCAACTCTAATTCTAGGGTTTAGCCTAACTCCACTAGACCAGCTCCTAACCAAAAACTCCTACAGTGAAAAGATCAAAGTTTTACCCAGGTAGTTAGCCAGGTAAGGATAGTACTAGAGGGTGATCAAAGATCAATTAAGTACCTCTTTCCTTGCGGAGCGCTTTACGCAACCCCTAAACCTTGCCTTAGACACCAACTAATCTGAGAAAACTTAAACCGGTTCACTTAAGGATTTCTTGTTCCTTATTGAGCTCGAATCCTTAGGGGCCAACATCTAATGAGTTTTATTAGGCTTGGGTAGTGTAGTGAGGAATTAGTGATTTTTGGGCTAAGGAAAGGGTGATGAAATCCCTCACCTTATCTTGATTTTGGGGTTTTGCCCTTAAAAATATTTTTAAGTGTGTGTCAAATCAAGATGCTCAAATCACTTGGTGAATTCCTACACTATATGAAATGCAACCCTATGAATTAAAAGCAACTAAAAAGGATGGAAAAGAAAAATCTTTTTTTTAATTAGGGTTAACAGGATGGAAAAGAAAAATCTCTTTTTTTTTTTAATTAGGGTTAACAATCAAACAAATGAGGAGGGGGAATTTGTTTGAATTTATTATCTTGTTAGTCAATGTCAAAGTGGAGGATGAATTTTATTATGGTTAACAAAAAAAATAAAATTCTTTCTTTTTTTTAATAAATCCTAATTGTCTCTAATTGTGAAAAAGTAGCTAAAGGGTGGAATTAAAAACTAGAAAGAGGACTTACCCGAAAGCAAATCTTCAAATCCTAGCTCTCCAATCCGCGATCTTCAAGCTCCAAGCGTTTCCTTCACAAAAAACACACAAGTTAAAGAACCAAAATAATTAAAACCTACTTAAGCACCTTCCCCGGCAACGGCGCCAAAAACTTGATGCGGCATAAACATGTACCAAAAAGGTTGCAAGTGCACAACCGTGTCAAGTTATAGTATTTAAGATATCGATCCCACGAGGAAGGTGTTTTGTAGGAGAAAATATAAAATCGGTTCTTATGTTGTGTGCGTGACAAATAAGATTGATGAGTAAATGTGATTATGGAGAGATAATGAGAGTGAAAGTGATAGTGTGTGAAACGGCGCAAAATTTAAGTGAGAGTGGATGTGACAAAGAATGAGTGTGATCAATAAGGCAAGAAGGAAAAAATGAATAAAATCAAGAAACAAATGAAAAATCAAGAATGAAGAACAAAATTCAAAAATAAAAGAAAATGCAAGAAATTAAAGATGGTGGATTCAATTATAGATATGGGTAATCTAAAATTGAACCCACTTCTTAGAAAAGGGTGATTCCCTAGAGGGTTCTAGCCTAAAGGCGAATCAAACAAAATAAAAATAAACAAAAAGAAAAACTAAACCCAAGAGGGTTCTAGCCTCAAGGTGAATAGTGCAAGAAATTAAAATCTAACTACAAAATAAATTGCAAAATCTAAACTACAAAATAAAATTGCAAGAATTAAATGCAAGAAAATAAATCTACTCTATAAGCATGAAATAAATCTAAGGCAAGAGGGTTCTAGCCTCTTGGCTATTTAACAAGAAAATAAAATCTAAACTACAAGCATAGAAATAAATCTACACTAATAAGCAATAAAAAGGAAATAAAAGAGAAAAAGGAAAGAAAATGCAAACCTCTAAATAATTCTTCATCTCCATCTTCATCATCCAACAAAGAGAAGAAATATTTAAAGTGGTGAAAAAATTATTATTATTAATTGCAACTAAAGTTACAATTTTGGAAGGCCTTCTCAATTAAGAGTAGCCCTCCTCTCCAAAAGGAGTTACAAAAATTTTCACACCTCTAACCCCTCACTCTCTACCCCTATTTATAGTAAACATCAGTGAATGAGAGCCATTGGATCAAACTTGAGCCCCAAGACAAGCAAAATCAGCCATTGACGCGCGCTACAGTAATCTGGCATCGATGCAGGCATCGATGCAGGTATCGATGCCAGCATCGATGCCCACATCGATGCCAACAACGATGCCTACTATTTCCAAATTCTGATTTCACGGATAGCTTCGTCTCGTCGAGATAGGCGATTTTCATATATTATATGTTAAATTCCGCCTTCCGGATTAGGAGATATCGTCGTTTCTTTGTGGCCAACCATTTTGAATATGATTTCTTTTCATATTGGATTTTTGATTTTCTCCGGCTTCTACAGGCTACACGACTTCATTCTGGGCTTTTGGATAATTTGGAAATTGATTTTCCAATGTGCTTCTTTGCTTCATTTCTTCATTTAATCAATGGGTTTTTGTTGAGAGATGAGAGTTTGAGATTTATTCTTCATTAACCTGCAATTAAAAGATAAAAATAATTATTAGTGGTATATTTATTCATATAAAATAGATAATGAGGGTATAAAACTGTAATAAAATATGATTATCATGCGATGATTAGTTATCTAATCTTATTCGAACGTTATATCTCCCTAAAACGATCGAAGATAGTGGCCTACCATGTCATGTGTCTCTATTCTAATCACAGTCGTTATACTCCCATGTCACAGAGCGACTTGATTATTTCAACATCGTCATTTATGCAAATGACGCTGTTTATTGATAGTGGCCTATCATGCGATGTGTCTCTGTTCTAATCACAGTCGTTATACTCCTATGTCAGTGAACTACTTGATCATTGTTAGACCCTAGAGGGGGTGATTAGGGTCTTATGCTAATCTAATCCGATT
>NC_033799.1:31855712-31902730 GCF_001876935.1 Asparagus officinalis | reverse complement strand
ATTTGATCAAACCACATATGGAATACATTATAAGGCACGAATAGATGATCCATAAGCACAAACACATAAATATCATCATATAAGTGAAATATAATGAATTCAAAGCAATAAATCAAAACAAACTCTTTGACAAAAGAATTTCAAGAGATGCAACAATATATCAAGCTCTTAAGCTTGTTTCAACCCATATAATCATTCTAGCATCCGGTAAACATGATTTGGGAATAAACACCCAATAAATCCGGAGGGTTATATAAACATAGTCCTCTCATCAAACAAAAAAAATAATCATGAAAACAAAAGATTTTGATACAAGAAAAATTGTTTTCATAACTAAAAGATTTTAAAGATATAATTTTCAAAATCAAGAAAAGAAAAAAAACACTAAAATTCTTGGCTTTAAAAATTATTTTGGCACCAAATTACTCTTGGTACCTAAGAGATTAGGGACATGACCCCTATCATTAAAGCTCAAAGTCCTAGGGTTATGAACCCTCTTGGACATATATGGTGCACGGGATCAGTCATAGCAATAATTACTCAAATGACCCTTCCGATTGCAATAAGTACAATGGAAAGGAAGCATTTGCTTATGTTGACCAAACGGTTGTGCACGGGAAACATTAGAATCATTTGCAAACATGGATGGTCTTTTAAAATTATTTTGCAAGTGTAAAACATTTTTAAGCAAAGGTGGTTTACTTGAGAAATTTGGCAAGTTTGAACATTTTTTCAAATCATAGCAAAACTTCGCCAAATGGCCAAATCTACCACAAACATCACATTTAAAAACATGTGTTCTACTAGAAACATTTGGCAAACTAGAATTCTTTTTCAAATCAAAGCAAAACTTTGCCAAATGGCCAAAACGACCACATAGAACACATTTATACACATTAGCATGCTTATGATGAGAAATAGATGCATGTGCATGTGTGTGTGCAAAATGTGATGATGAAGCTTGATGAGATGCACAAGGAGGATTAAAGTGAATCTTGGTGGGGTTATGTGCATCATAGCAAAATCTAGCAAGATGGCCTTTACGACCGCAATTTGTGCATTTGTAGACTTTGCTATACATGTGTGCATGATGAATAGGATGTTTAGATGTTTTAGCATGAGACTTAGCACACATGTTCATAAGCTTATCATGATTAACAATACATGTTTTAAGGGTTGAATCTAAAGATGATATGTGATCCTTAACATGATTCAACTCATCATTATGCATACAAGTATTGTTATTAGAAGTAGAACATATATTGTTATTTATAAAAGAAGCGGTATCATTTTGTATGTTCTCTACTTCTAACATGGCATTATTTTTAACATGAGATAAGCTAGTGATGGATGAGGTTAATTTTTTATTTTTCAAATTTAACATATCATTGTTTTCTTTAAGCATTATATTTTCATTTTCAATGATGTCAAATTTGGACACTAGCTTCTCATGATCGGATTTCAATTCTACATGCTTGCTTTTAAGATCAATAAAATTATTTTGTAATTTTGTATAGGCATGCAATAATTTCTCATATGCACAAGCGAGTTCATTGATGGATATATCACTTTCGGATTCCGAATCGCTTACCACACTAGGGCTATCGCCTAGTGGCCGTGTGCATGATGATGCTCCACACTCACTTGAAGAACAATCCTCCAAACTACGTCGGATTTCCTCCAAGTTGCCTTGATGTGCTTCTATGAATTTCCATAAATTGTAAGCACTATCAAAATGAACAAATTTGTTAGAAAATGATGAGTCAAAGGCATTAAGCAAATACTCTAACAAAAACTTGTTCATATTAAACATTTTCTTATCATGATCGCTCCACTTGGATTTCTCCAATGTGGGCACAATATAAGCACAATCAATAATTTTCCATAAGTCAATATTTCTAGATTCAACAAATAGTTTAAATCTAGAAGCCCATTGTGCATAGGGAAAATTAATGAATTTAGGAGCAACATTGGATTTATAGCCTAAACAAAATACATTCATATTCAAGATATATATATGAACATATGCAAGCAAGACAAATGCAATCATAACTAGATTAGCACAAATAAGATAACTTGGATCTTTAACTCAAGGTGGTTAGACCTTAAATCAAAGAGCACCAAGCTCTGATACCAATTGTTAGACCCTAGAGGGGGGGTGATTAGGGTCTTATGCTAATCTAATCCGATTAAATGCCAATTAAAACTAATTAATAAGTTATCCTAGCAAGTATAAAATACAACAAGATACGTAAGCTAGGATAAGCAATATGAACAAATGAATATATCCTATCAATGAGATATTACAAATATATGAGCAAGGATATATGAACTAACACAAGGGTAAAATAAACAATCTACACAAGTGATAGGGTAATATGATGAGCAATACACAAAGGCGATATAAGATATGAAAACAAGAATAAGAACGCCAATGCAATCACAAACAAAACGATATGTTTACGAGGTTCGGTCCCCACGACCTACGTCCCCGCTCCTCACCTCGAGGAGATCTCCACTATCACAACCGGGTTTTCTACGTTCACCCGAACAACGTTTACACCTCACAATACAATCACTATGTAATCACACCTCACACACTAAGTGTTGGTCCTAGCCCGTGTCCTCCTCCTCAAGTGCTCGGTTACAACCTCTCCCTAGGCACGTCAACCGACGCCACTCCTCTTGGATTCGACCCCGTCTCTCACCACACACTTCTCTCGGTGTACAAGTGTATTACAAGTGAATCCTCACAATTAGGCACAATATGACAAATGATTGTTCTCTCTAACAAGGTGAGAACTCAATTAAGCACAACTCTTAGTCACAAACCCACAACCCCAAATTATACTATGAATGTAAATACAATAAGCTCAATAGGTTGTGTGTGAACAAAGAGATAAAACAATATAAACTCAATATGAAATCTAGCTTATGAAATTAAGAACAAACTTATAAAATGCTAGAATTGAGTTTAAGGAAACTTCTCTATAGATGACAAGAGAGAGGGAGAAGAATGAATGCTCAAACACCAAGGATGATCTCCACTTGCTCTTGTGAAATTTGCTCCACAAATCAAACTCTTGTAAATGCTTAAAAGCTTTTTAAACAAACACTAAACCCTTAAACAAAACTTGTAAACCTCTTAAAAACTTTTCTCTTGTTGTTCTTGTTAGATGGGAGAGGTAAATGCAATGGGGTATTTATAACAACCCAAGACATCAGCCAAAACCCCAAGGAAATGACCAAAAACCCAAAAACAAACAAAACAGAAAACTAGCCGTTACTGTGCAACGGCTCTCTGATAAGTCGACTTAGAGTCGACTTATGACATATACAGTTTTTGGCAGATGCTGAAAATTATGCGTATCTGGATTTGTAAAATCAGTTAAAAATAGTAAATCAACTCTAAACATTATGAAATTTTGAGGGATGTTTCTAAACATGTAAATAAACATTTTACAAAAATAATTTCTGAAATATCACTTCTCATTTGTGAGAAATGAATATTTGAATACAGATATTTCAGATTCTAAAAACTGCTGAAACACCCGATTTTCTAAAATCAATTTGACACAGTAAATTAACTCCAAAAATTATAAAATTTTTAGGGAAGCTTCTAAACGTGTATATGAACATGTTAGAGAAGGAATTTCTTAAATATCACTTCCCATTTGAGAGAAATAATTTATTTTGTAAACTGGTCAAAAATACATAACTGTGCAACACTTCATAAGTAGACTTATAAAAAGTTATAAGTCGACTTATATAAGTCGACTTGCCTTGCTTTATAAGTCGACTTAGCAGAGGAGAAAATGCACTTTCTAGAGGAGTTCATAAGTCGACTTGTCAGGGTTTATAAGTCGACTTATAAACATGCACAGGCACTGTTCATGTTGGAAAACTGATTTTTAAAGTGCCTTTAAAAATAACAAATAAATTCCAAAAATTATGAAACTTTGGAAAATGTTTATAAACATGATAATAAACATGTTACAAAAAGAATTTTTGGAATTGCATTCCCCAATAGTGAAAACCCATCATTTTTCAAATATGTCCAAAAACATGAAAACGAAACATACATGTTTTGACATTTGATTTAAACAAACTTTTGAAACTCTACAAAATGATTTTATAAACTTTATAAACTATGTATAAACTGATATTAAAGTCTATAAACTAATAAAATAATGTTTTCACAAAAACACCTATATTTTGATAAAATCAACAAATACGTGTGTGTGAATAATATGAGCTTAAAGTATCAACACACAAGTATAAAAACCTAAACTAAATATACCCAAGCTTGTGATCTTCAACGAAGCTCTATCTTGGTACACTTGCGGATGAAGCTAAAACTTGGATCTTGAACTTGAATGCAATACTTGGCTCAATCCATCCAACCTCCAACTCGTTGTTTGTCTACAATACATAGGAAAACACAAATACTAGACAAACAACATTAGTAGTAAATTGTTTGTTAAACATCATCAAAACAAGAAGGCCAACAATGATAACAACACCCCCGTCGACTTTCTCAAAAGATGCAAACCAGTCTCGCCTAGGGGTCACATGAAAAGTAGCGCCGGAATCAAGCATCCAATCTGATGCATCCACATGGTTCACTTCCGGAGTAATCAGTAGAGAAAAGCACGAATCATCGGAATCATCGCCTTTCGCAATATTCACCTCATTGGCCTTCGGGCCCTTTTTCTTGCCATTCTCTTTCTCCTTGAGCTTCGGGCAGTCTCTCTTCCAATGTCCCTGCTCCTTGCAGAATGCACATTGGTTCTTTGCTAATTGGTGGTGGCCTCTAGACTTTGACCTTCCTCTATTACCACCTTTCGGATATGGGCTTCTACCTCTCGTCGACAAGGCCTCTCCTGAAGTACTAGCGCGGGAAGTCTCCTTATCCTTCCTCCTCAAATCGTAATTGGTCAATGCGTTAGTCACTTCACTATAGCTGATAGAAGATCTCCCATTCAACAAAGTGAGCACGAAGGTATCATACTCCTCATCCGGTAAGGAGCCCAACAAAATAATCGCCTTGTACTCATCTGATATCTTCTCATCAACATTCGCCAAGTCCGACAATAACTTAGTATAGTTGTTCACATGAGTCGCAAGCGAGGTGCCTCTGGACATATGGAATCTGAATAACCTACGCAGCAAGTGCAACCGGTTCTCAACACTCTTCGTATGGTACTTATTGTTGAGAATTTCTCACATCTTCATCGCAGACGTCACTCCAATCACATCATACTTCAGCTCCTGTTCCAAACAGGACCTGATCACCCCACAAGCGTTCCTATTCATCTTCTCCCATATCGTCTCATCATATTTAGGTGGCTTCTCGTGGACCATGATGGTCTCTTCCAAATTCTGAGCATTAAGCGCATCCTGTACGTCGCTCATCTACAAACCAAAGTTGATTTTGCCGTCATACTTCACCACACTAATTTTAGTGTTCTGAAAACCAACTTGTATTGTACTCGTCATCGATTTGCTGCTTTCACCTTCTTCTCCCATTGCAAACTAACTCCAAATTGTAGAGAAAGAACAAATTTGATAGAAATTAGGAACCACCCAACTGAACCCTAGATCGGATTCCAAATAGATCTCCTATCCACACGAGGAAAGCGAAATCTCTAACGGCAACTCTTAATGCTATCTCTACCGAAGCCTAGAACTCCAAGAACCAAGCTTCACACAAAAAATATTCCTCCACAAAAAAAACCCTAGATCTGAAATCTGGGCTCTGATACCACTTGTTGCGCGTAGCGGAAATTTCCGCAGCACTTCGGCAGCACAACAAGAGAGTCAGGTCGCAATAATAATTCTTATTTCTCAAAGGGAACAAGAATCTGAAGCCTAATATCCCATCAAAGTGGGATATTTACTCTTCCTCTCGTCAGCTCTAGGACTGCGCGTCGAGAGAACCTAAAAGCTATTACAAATCACACAAATAGCAGTACAACCAATTTTTACGTGGTTCGACAAATTGCCTACGTCTACGGGGCAAGGAGGGGGGAGATCTACTAATAGAGGGAGAGAATACAAATAGGGTTTACACAAGAATCTCACAAATAAAACCCTCACACAAACTCTCAAATCCCTTACAAAGCTCTCTCAAAGGGATGCACAAAACCCTAAAAGAGACTACACAAATCTCCTCAACTGCAGCCACAAAAAGGAAGAAAAACCAAACTGCTTTGCACTGTTTCCTTTCTCCGTAGCCGCAAACAAATCTACAGCCAAAAATTCCCCTTGCTCGCATGCAAAAAGAATAGCAGCCGCACAACCAAATTAACCTCGTTTGCACTTTGTAGCCGCAACTCTCCGTGCACGCCCAAAAAAAAAAACCTAAACATCTTAATCTTATATATAATATAAGATGTATTTGGGTGGGCCTTCATGGGCCGGCTCGTGTTCCGCAGTCCGCTCCGCGTGAACCCCACGCGCTCACAGAACTTACGCTCGTTGATGAGGCCGGAGAGAACGCCGTCGTTACCGCCATATGGGAAGTTCCGCTCGGAGAAAAGAGGAGAGAGCGAAGGACTCGGGTATTAATTAGGAGAAAAGGAACATAGAGAAGAGGATAAGGAAAGAAATAGATATTATGCTAATACACCCCTCAGAAGATCATATTTGCATTAAGGAAGAAAGTTAAATCTAATTAATTCCAACATTATTCCATCAAAATTGAAATAAACAATGATCATTGTGTAATTACATCCTCTCTAATTACCAACTAATTAGAGAGGAGCCGAGTACACATATTGATGCTGCAAAATAGTCTTTTAATTTGGTAAATATATTTCTCAATACAAATAGCATTTTGTACAAACTCACAGTTGACTTTTGTTTACTGTGCACTCATATCCTCACATCACATGCAGTAAGATAGTTGAATTGTTAGCGTCTGGGGCTAAATCTGTAACAAAACAGTGAGAACTGAAATGCTGTAATTTAAAACTTTTTTCAAGTTTAGCTGCCGCGCGTTTATAAAACGCTGTGCTTAAAGCAATATTTGACCTACTCCGGTGCAAGGATCCTAAGGCCAAACTGCTTTTAGAAACACTAGTACAGTACTCTGGCGTGTACCGACCTAATACTGTTAAGATCTCCTCGATATATAAGACCTTTCAGTCAAGATAAAAATCTCCTCGATCTGTTAAAACCTTTTGGTTCAATAACCTTTTGGTTCAGACAGAGATCTCCTCGATCTGTTAAAACCTTTTGGTTCAATAACCTTTCGGTTCAATAACCTTTCGGTTCAGGCGAAAATCTTTCGATCTGTAAAAACCTTTTGGTTCAGGGCTATATTCCTTCGAGCACAGACTAAAGCTTTCACGCTTTAGACTCTGCAGCAGCAGCACAGCAACACAAAATATTTGTGTGTTTTTCATATCTCTTTTTTATCTCTTGTATCCAAGAGCTCCCCAAGATGCACTATATATAGGCCTCTAAGACCAGCTCAAAGGTCACCCACATACTTTAAAAATACCAGTAGTTAATAAATACATACTTTAAAAACTCATTTTTGAAAAGCGGGTTTGACAAAAAATACCCAATAATCCCCTACAAGTTTTTAAACTACTGTCGTGAAACGGTGCTATTGTTTTAATCGTTGTGCATAAGGTAGATGTTGCAAGTATTTGAATCCCCCTTAGGCCAATTAAATAAAAGATAGATGCATGGTGTCGCAGAGACTTGAACCAACACATGTCTAAAATCCAACGATCATACAAGATCAAACTCATCTATGGTAGTTTTCACTTTGAACCACACTTGCCTTTGCCTTTGCATTAGCCTTGCATATTTATGACCCTGTACATATCCTGGCTTCAGCTAGGGCTCTAGGTATATTTCCATAAGACATCATAGGAGACAACCAAATCTCTACCCAGGCATAGGTGAGTTCTTTAGGCATGTTTTCTATCAAACATCCCGCATCCGAGATGCATTGAACTCATTAAGGCTTAAAAGCCAACCTCTCTCATGATATGATTCTAGGTGAGTTCTTTATGTATGTTTCCTATCTAACACCCAACATCCAAAATGCTTTGGACTCATTAAGGCTTAACAATCATCCTCTTTATATGATAGGATCATTGGTGAGTCCTTTAGGTATGTTACATATCTAACAACCCGCATTCGAAATGCTTTGGACTCATTAAGGCTTAACAACCATCCTCTTTACCATGATAGGATTTCACTTGCAAATCTTACTTACTTAACAACCATCCTCTTTACCATGATAGGATTTCACTTGCAAATCTTACTTAACTTTTGAACCAATCATCTCATCATTAGTAGCATGATAGGATTTCACTTGCAAATCTTACTTAACTTTTGAACCAATCATCTCATCATTAGTAGCGTAAGTTTTAAACTAATAACTTGATATAAATGGTAAGTATTTGTAAGACTCACCAAACTTTATAAATTTTACTTGACTTTTGAACCAATTATCTTATCATTAGTAGCATAAGCTTTAAACTAATAACTTGATGTACATGGTAAGTATTTGTAAGACTCACAAAACTTTGAGACCCATTACAGCAGACATCCTTTCGACTATGTCCTTTTTTAGACCCTTAGTCAAAGGATCATCCACATTCTCTGAAGACCGGACGTCAATCACAGAGATGACTCCTTGGCAAATGAGTTCTCTAAAATAGCCATGCTTCAGATGAATGGTCCGCTTCTTTCCATTGAACATCGAGTTCGCTGCCACATCACATGCTACCTGATTATCACAATAGACAGTAATTGCGCATTGTAATTCTATCAATGGAAGGTCTCGAAGAAAATAACTCAGTCATTCAGTTTCATCTCCTGCAGCACAGAGTGCGAAGAACTCAGATTCCATCGATGACTGTGTAATCTTCTTTTTAGACTTCCACGAGATGATAGCTTCACCCATGGTGAAGACAAATCCTCCAGTAGATTTGCACTCATCTGGTTCTAAGCACTAGCTCACATCTGAATAGACTTCGATTACAACTGGATATCCAGTGTAGAATAAGCCCATACCTGTAGTTCCTTTCAAGTATCTCATCAATCTCTGAACTACATCTCAATGAAGCTTTTCAGGATTACTTGTGAACCTACTAAACATTCTACAACGAATGCTATGTCTGGCCTTTTGTAGCTCATCGCGTACATAAGACTCCCAATGATCTTTGAGTACCTTTGTTGCTCTACTGATCTTCCAGTGTTCAATCGAACCTTCTTGTTGTAATCATACGATACTGACAGTTCTGGCAGGTCGTAGTAGCCATATTTTTTTAGCATGCTCTCAATATAATGATATTGAGACAATTCAATACCCTCTTCAGAGTATATGATTTTGATTCTGAGAATCACGTCCGTAGTTCCAAGGTCCTTCATGCTGAACTGTGCTGAAAGAAATTTCTTAGTAGATATTACTATATCCAAATCACTTCCGATGATGAGCATATCATCCACACAGAGGCAGATAACCACTACTTTTCCTTCAACGATCTTGATGTATAGGCACTTGTCACATTCATTGACTTGATACCCATTGTTGAGAACAACCCCATTGAACTTCTTATGCCAGAGTTTCGGTGCCTACTTAAGTCCATATAAGAACTTAACAAGTTTACAAATTTTACCAGCTGATGTATAACAAACCTTTTTATCGCTGCCCATATGATAAATACTCTGATGGTAGTGATCCTGCAAACTGGTGCATAGATATCAAAGAAATCTATTCCTTCTTTCTGAGAGAATCCTTTCGCCACCAGTCTTGCTTTGTATTTCTCAATAGTACCATCAGGACAAAGCTTTTTCTTGAAGACCCACTTACAACTGATGGACCTTGCACCTTTAGGTACATCCACCAGCTCCTAAGTATGATTTTGGATCAATGAATCCATCTCATCATTTATAGCTTCTTTTCATAAAAGAACGTCTGTTGACTGCATTTCTTCTTGGAAAGTCTGTGGATCTTCTTCTGTTAGGAATCTTGACCTCAAGATTAATTTATTTTGAGGATAACAAATATTATATGTTGTGTGTATTATGTGCTAATATTTGTTTTGCAGTATCAGAGCTATATCAACAATTATATTCAAAGAGTACTCAAGACATAGATGAGTTCAAGGCAAAATGAAGCAAAGAAGATATACTTTATTGTCTAAATGTAATTTTATATTTTCTTTGCTTAGAAATTTTTACAAGCCTTGATCACTCACACACATGCACACACATAGTGTTAGAATACACTAACACATACTTAGTGTGTTGGTTAACAATAGAAATCCCCTATGTTAGTCATTAGAGTTTATAGATATTGAGTAAGTCTTAAAACATTTTATTTACACTACTTAACAATTAGAATATAAAAAAACTCAAAAGATCAAAGTTGTAGGTCTCTTCAAGAGCTTTCCAACAAATCTTAAATCACCTCATTCCGATATCGGATGAGAAAGTTATAGTCAAAATACTAAAAAAAATTCCAGAATCTGAGTTTACAGTGTAGTCGACTACTATGCCTTGTAGTCGACTACTAAGCAATTTTCTGACTTCACAGAGTCTGTTTAGACTCAGTGTAGTCGACTACTATGACTTGTAGTCGACTACAGATATAGTTTTTTCAGATTTCATGTTTTAAATAAGTGACTGTTTATAGCCGTTTTGTGGACGTTAATTGGGTTTAAAATTATGTCATTTCAGAGGCTATAAATAGGTTTAAACATCAGAAAACAACAACCAAGCAATTGTGTTCTTACTTCAAAAAGGATTTCTCTCGGGTTTGAGAGGGTTGATCTCTTGGTTTAGAGATTGGGTGACAATTGGCATGGTCTTGTCAATTGGTGTTACAATTTGCATGGTCTTACAAATTGGTCAGGTTTGCTTTTGATTTTGTAAGATTATTCAAAATCATAGTGGAAATCTCAAGCGAGATTTGCTTGGGAACTGGATGTACACCGGGGAGGTGGAACCAGTATACATGCTTATGTTTGTGATGTTCATTTTCTGATATTGCCATTCTTTCTTTGCAATTTATAATCTACTTTGCAAACTCACCCTCTAGTGTTTAAGTGTAAAGCTTCCGCAGATTTTTATAAGAGCGCACTCTATTCTTAAGGGTCACGATCCTACACTTGGTATACATAAGCAAAATTAGGACCCTACATTTGGTATCAGAGCAAGGTGAAAGATGGCATCAATAAATACATCACAATTCAAAGAGAGATATTCCACACAGCGACCACCTCTATTCGATGGCACGAACTACATCTATTGGAAGTGTCGGATGAAGATCTACCTCCAATCTCTTGGCTACGACCTTTAGAACGTTGTAGAGGCTGAATTCACAAAGCCAACCACTCCATATACCGAATGGTCAGTTGTTCAAAGGACTAAAGTGAATTTGGACTCAAAAGCAATGAATGCTCTATTTTGTGCTTTGGACAAGAACGAGTTCAATCGCGTGTCTACTTGCAATTCAGCCCATCAAATTTGGCATACATTAGAGGTAACACACGAAGGTATAAATAAAGTTAAAGAATCTAAAATATCTGTTCTTGTGCACAGGTTTGAGTTATTCAAAATGAAAGAACGAAAAGAGGAATCCGCTCATATGTGCTTCATGGCACAAGAAGATGAGGTATGCAATAATGAAGAATTATTAGATGCTTTCAATGAATTATATGAAACATTTTTGAGATTAAAGGCTTCACATAATTTTCTTAAAGGTGAAAATAAAAGATTACTTGAAGAAATTTCTGATTTTAATTCTTCTACTATTTCTAATTCTCAAGTAATTGAATTGAAAGAGGAAAATAATTCCTTGCTTAAATAAAATCATATTTTGACTAATGAGAATGTTTATCTAAAATCAGAATGAAATAATTTAAAAATCCACATTAATGTTTTAGATAAAGATATTTCTTCTATTAAATTAAAATATGATGATATATATTTGAATGTTAGTAAATTCAATAAAAGTAAAGAGAATTTGAATAATTTGATCTCATTTCAAAAATCTTCAAACAATCATTTTGGCATTGGATTTGTTCCTAAGTATTTTAGAAAGAATGATTATGTTTTGAAGAATAATAATAAGAATATTCATGCTAAACAAAATAAGTATATATGGATTCCTAAGAATTTGAATATTCATGATAGGAATGATTATATTTCATCTTATATGTATGAAGTTTGTAATTCAAAGAATTATACTATGTTAATAAATGGAAACCAAATTCCAAGTGGATTTGGATTCCTAAGGGCTAATCCTAATGATATAATATAAAATGGTACCAAAGTGCTTAATATTTTTATTAAGGTACCCGAGAAAAGAAAATTTTAACTAGAATTATGTTTATTTCTTTTTGTTAATGACAAAGGGGGAGTTATATAGAAAATTTTAAATTTTTTTACTAATGCTTTGATGCAGAGGGAGTAAAAACTTTTATTTAATGATTTTATGTAGGGGGATTAAAATTTTTATATCTTAATAACATATATTTGTCATCATCAAAAAGGGGGAGAATGTTAGGAATCTTGACCTCAAGATTAATTTATTTTGATGATAACAAATATTATATGTTGTGTGTATTATGTGCTAATATTTGTTTTGCAGTATCAGAGCTATATCAAAAATTATATTCAAAGAGATACTCAAGACATAGATGAGTTCAAGGTAAAATGAAGCAAAGAAGAAGATATACTTTATTGTCTAAATGTAATTTTATATTTTCTTTGCTTAGAAATTTGTACAAGCCTTGATCACTCACACACATGCACACACATAGTGTTAGAATACACTAACACAAACTTAGTATGTTGGTTAACAATAGAAATCCCCTATGTTAGCCATTAGAGTTTATAGTTATTGAGTAAGTCTTAAAACATTTCATTTACACCACTTAACAATTAGAATCTAAAAAAAACTCAAGAGATCAAAGTTGTAGGTCTCTTCAAGAGCTTTTCAAAAAATCTTAAATCACCTCATTCCGATATCGGATGAGAAAGTTATAGTCAAAATACTGAAAAGAAAAATTCCAGAATCTGAGTTTACAGTGTAGTCGACTACTATGCCTTATAGTCGACTACTAAGCAATTTTCTGACTTCACAGAGTCTGTTTAGAATCAGTGTAGTCGACTACTATGACTTATAGTCGACTATAGATGCAGTTTTTCTAGATTTCAGGTTTTAAATAAGTGATTGTTTATAGCCGTTTTGTGGACGTTAATTGAGTTTAAAATTATGTCATTTCAGAGGCTATAAATAGGTTTAAACATCAGAAAACAACAACCAAGTTTTGCACTTGCAAGATCAAACATTTTATGCATATTCACTCTCTAATTTTCCAGATTTTCATGCTAAGTGTTAAGAAAAAGAGAGTTTCTGATATTGCCTTGGTTTTAATCATTCTTAGAGATTGTATAGGCAATATTCAGAGAGGTAAAAGAATCCTAAGCTACTGCAGCACTTCACTACACATTCAAGGCTTATAGGATCAATTGTGTTCTTGCTTCAAAAAGGATATCTCACGGGTTTGAGAGGGTTGATCTCTTGGTTTAGAGATTGGGTGGCAATTGACATGGTCTTGTCAATTGGTGTTGCAATTTGCATGGTCTTGCAAATTGGTCAGGTTTGTTTTTGATTTTGTAAGGTTATTCAAAATCATAGTGGAAATCTCAAGCGGGATTTGCTTAGGGACTGGATGTACACCGGGGAGGTGGAACCAGTATACATGCTTGTGTTTATGATGTTCATTTTCTGATATAGCCATTCTTTCTTTGCAATTTATAATCTACTTTGCAAACTCACCCTCTAGTGTTTAAGTATAAAGCTTCCGCAGATTTTTATAAGAGCACACTCTATTCTTAAGGGTCACGATCCTACACTTAGTATACATAAGCAAAATCAGGACCCTACATATTTCACATTATAGGTGATGAAATCATCTCCAAAATCCTTTTATCTCCTGACACACTTGTAAGGTGGTTCGGTAACTCATTTATCATTGAAACTTTTAGTTTCTCGTAAAATTGGCTCCTCTAGTGCATCTGACGTACTAACATTCTCTGCTATGTCTTTGAGTAATAAACCTTTATCTTTGATAACCTTATCCTCAAAGAATTCTTTGTCTTGAGCTTCAATGATGGAATTGGTTCTAAGGTCCAGGAACCTGTTGTTTGTTGGAAATTTGCAGTAAAAAGACAATGAAAGAAAAATTGACTTGTATTCCTCTCAAAATCAATTACAATTTGGATTCCTATTACAAAAGAGAGGAGAATAAATTTGATTTTCCCCTTTGTTTAATTCTGGGTTCTTCTTGGTAGCGATGAAGTGCCTCCCTCGAATGCTCGCGTCGAGT
Organism: Asparagus officinalis; assembly: GCF_001876935.1. Lineage (NCBI taxonomy): Eukaryota > Viridiplantae > Streptophyta > Magnoliopsida > Asparagales > Asparagaceae > Asparagus > Asparagus officinalis. The sequence goes on along the minus strand of NC_033799.1, from coordinate 31,888,364 downwards.
TTGCTCTCTGTTGACGATCCGAACGTCTTGATTCACTGGAACGATGTCTTCTCCTCACGATTTGACGCTGTGGAGAACTTGCGTGGCAAGTCTAAAACTCTTGATGAGTTGATAACTCTGATCGAGTTTGAAACTCTTGAAAAAGAGTTGATTTGAACCGAGATTCGGTTCTCAAGCCAAGGCCGAAGGCTTCAAGGAATGCTCCAAAGGATGAATGCCGATCTCTCCCTTTGCTGCCAAGTCCCAGATCCGAAAATGCCAGCCCTTGACCGAATTTCCCTTTGTTGATGATAGAAAATCCCCTCCAAAGCTAGCTGAAGATCTCTTCTTTGCTCCCCAAAAAGAAGGATCCGAACTCAGTTGAGTTTCCCGCTATTTATAGGGGATTAAGGGTGGTAACTACCCCCTTAATCCGCTCCTCAATGGGCTGAGTGGGGTGTAACCGCCCCCTCTTAAACAGCTCCCTAAATCGTGGGGAAAATGGTTTTGAAACCGTTCTGTTAGTGCTTTGAATGAGTCAAAACGCCAATCTGGGCGTTCTGGACCTTAACTCTGCGTCTTAGAGGTGAGACGCAGAGTTGGGCGCTTGCTAGGAGTTGAAAACACAAGGGCCGCTTGCGTTCGGACCTTAACTCTGCGTCTTAAAGATGAGACGTAGAGTTGGGCGCTCGCTGGGAGTCGAAACGCACATGCCGCATGCGTTTTAGAGATGAACTCTACGTTTTAGGTTGAAAACGCAGAGTTGGGCCTGTTTTAGGCTGAAAACGCACAGGCCGTGCTGTTTTAGAGATGAACTCTGCGTTTTAGGCTGAAAACGCAGAGTTGAGCCTGTTTTAGGCTGAAAACGCACAGTTGGGCCGTTTTAGAGGTGAACTCTGCGTTTTAGGCTGAAAACGCAGAGTTGGGCCGTAACTCTGCGTTTTGATGTTATATCACAAGGATAACCTCTGCGTTTTGAAGTTATAACGCTGGTTCGACCTGTGCGTTTTGACTCTGTAATGCAGAGGCGAACCTTAGGCGGGCTTGGCGAGCTTCAAGCTAAGTCCAATGTTCTGACGAAGTCTGGTCTTGCAGACGGACTTCAGAACATAATCTGCTACGAAGAACATGTCATAACTTTCAAACCGTAAGTCAGAATTGGACAAATTATATATGAAAATCGGCTATCTCGACGAGACGGGGCTATCCGAACCAAGCCGAAAGCTTTGGTTCGCTTCCTCTGTTTCGCCAAATTCCTTACGGTTTGAGAGATATCTGCATTCTAATATGAAGAGACCGTCAATTTGTAGTCTCTCTCGCTAGAGCTTTGCACAGATCGTCCTCTTGTAATCTTCATCTTGGCTCCTTGAAAATATGAGAGTCGTCAGATTGTAACTCTCGATGTTGATTGTGAAGGCTGTTGAATTGGGGCTTTCATTAGTTATTGTGAAGGTCGTCAGATTGTAACATTCTACGTGAAAGTCCTCAAAACGTAGCCTTCTGGAAGTCGTCAGATTGTAACTTCTATCATCGGTGTTTGATGGGAGATCAACTATCTATTGTGATTTTTAGACAGCCTACAGAACCCCCTCCAAAGTTTTTGAAAGTTCGCGGTTGACTGAGACGAATTTTCAGAATACTTTGGATCTCAACTCTGATCTTGGAGCTGTTGATTCCTTGTCGCAAAGGAGTTGTTCTCTGCACTCGCTTCGAATGCAGCTTGGTTGAAGGGATTTTCCACGCAGAACCTGTGTGAAGGTATGCGCCATAATCCTACTTCTGGAATGTGGGGGTGGACCCTGCATTTTGAACTTGAGATGCGGGTTTCACCCTTGCTGATGAATTTGGAATACGGGTGTGACCTCGGCGTTCGGTTTTCTGCATCGCGGGTCTGATCTCAACGTTTTGACTTAAGACATGAAAGTGGCTTCCGTGCATTTTTTACTAAGTCTTTGAGACTTGTCTTTGACGCATCTGTTTTAAGTCTCGACTCACATCCATCAAGCTGATGGGCATGCAAACATGCGTAGGATTTTTGGCAAACCCTCAGCCATCAACGGATTTGATAAGCCTTTACCGACTACCGTTTGAGTCGGGCTAGCATGTGGATTGTCTAAATCCGTTCCACATGTAACGCTGTGCTAAGAGAATGAACTCTCTTAGTCTTGATGCTATGATTTTGAATACATAGACTTTGTTATTTTCACGGGAAAAGACTAACCGGCAACGCGTAGAAAGTTAGAAGCGCCAGAGGTGTAATATTAACTTGGCATGAATTTTCACTTAGAGTGAAATTCAGCGGTAAAAGACTAACCGGCAACGTGTGTTAGACATTGACTTATCCCTACTTAGGATTCAGGATAAAATTCCCCATGCTTGTAAGGCATGGATTTTGGCGTTATTAATAACGACCTGCTACGATATTGAATACGTAGGCTTTGCTATTGTTACGGGAATATGCTACCCAGCAACATGTGTTAGATGCAGACTTATCTCTAATTAGGGATCGAGATAAAGTCCCCCATACGTGAAAGGTATGAATTTTGGTGCTACGATGTTGAATACGTAGACTTGGTCATTTTCGCGGGAACGAACCACCCGGCAACATGTGTTAGATGCAGGCTTATCTCTGTTTAGGGGTTGAGATAGATTCCCCCAGGCATGAATCCTGGTGTCTTTTTCACGGTGAAAGATTAACCGGTAACGCGTGTTAGGCGTAGACTTATCTCTAATTAGGGATCGAGATAAAGTCCCCCATGCGTGAAGGCATGGATTTTTGGTGCTGTTTCTTCCCGTGTTACTTAAAACACTGAAAGACAGTTGGAAGTGCCAGAGTTGTAGTATTAACTTGGCATGAATTTTCACCTAAAGTGAAATTCAAAAATTTTCTTTATTATCACTAGGATAATTCTAGAAAATCTTTAATTCGCTGGGGATTTTATAATGAAAACTTACTATTCTTGTTGGAAAAAATGATTAACAAGTTCATTAGGGGGGTTGACTGTTAGAGGTGTTATGTTAACATAACAATATTTTATGGACCTATCGCTCTATTGAAGAGAGTCGATAAGTTGATTTGGTTGTCAGAGGTGTGGTGTTAACTTGACGGGTTTGTGGACCTATCGCTCCATTGAAGAGAGTCGATAAGTGGATTTTTTCAGAGGTGTATTGTTAACGTGACAAGAAGAATTTGTGATCGGGCAATTTTGAGGACTTATCGCTCTATTGACGAGAGTCGATAAGTTGATTTTGTCAGAGGTGTAGTGTTAACGTGACAGGATTTGTGTTGCGATTGGAGCAACTTTGTAGACTTATCATCTTATTGACGAGGATTGATAAGTGAATTTGTCAGAGGTGTATTATTAACGTGACAAGATTTGTGTTGCGATTAGAGCAACTTTGGGGACTTATCATCCTATTGACGAGGATTGATAAGTGGGTTTTGTCAGAGGTGTATTGTTAATGTGACAAGAATTTGTGTTGCGATTGGAGCAACTTTGGGTACTTATCATCCTGTTGAAGAGGATTGATAAATGGGTTGTCAGAGGTGTATTGTTAACCTGACAAGATTTGTGTTGCGATTGGAGCAACTTTGGGGACTTATCATCCTATTGACGAGGATTGATAAGTGAGTTGTCAGAGGTGTATTGTTAACGTGACAAGATTTGTGTTGCGATTGGAGCAACTTTGGGGACTTATCATCCTATTGACGAGGATTGATAAGTGGGTTGTCAGAGGTGTATATTTAACGTGACAAGATTTGTGTTGCGATTGGAGCAACTTTGGGGACTTATCATCCTGTTGAAGAGGATTGATAAGTGGGTTGTCAGAGGTGTATTGTTAACGTGACAAGATTTGTGTTACGATTGGAGCAACTTTGGGGACTTATCATCCTATTGACGAGGATTGATAAGTGAGTTATCAGAGGTGTATTGTTAACATGACAAATTGGGAATGATGCAAACTGAATGCATACTCTGTGGGGATTATGATCGTCAGAAGTGTAATGTTAACTCGGCGATGTGAAAGATTCGTTACTCTTAATCCAGTGGATTCCAAGTAATCAACCCCCAGTATGGATTAAGACTTACAGGGGAATAAAAAGAGGTAGACAAGGCACATCACCTAGTGAGGCACTATCCATGAAGTCGGAATAGAGTCACATCACCAGGTAGGCCATTATCTGATGAGTTTGACTATCAGAGGTAACTGTTAACATGATAGTTTTGTGGTCCTACCATCCTATTAAAGAGGATTGTCAAGTTGAGGGACTATCAGAGGTAACTGTTAACGTGATAGTTTTGTGGATTTTATGGTTGACAGAGGACAACTCAGAAAATTCATTATTCATAATCCAATGAACTACAAATAAACCAACCCCTAGTCTTGAACAAGTGCAAAAGGGGGAAAAGAGAAGACATGACACATCGCCTAGTGAGCCATTATCTAACGAGTTTGACTATCAGAGGTAACTGTTAACGTGATAGTTATTGGACCCGCCATACTACTGAAGAGGATTGACTTCAGTGGCCGTAGTATCTTTCCCTTCTGACTGGGAAGAGTGAGCCTGGTCCGGTTCCTCAGGAGAAGATTAGGCTTGGTCTGATTGCTCGGGCTGATCCTGCCTACTTTGTTCTTCAGCTTTGATCCTGGCAATGATTCTTTTGAGCCTGCTCGCCTTGAGAGATTAGTTGTCTCCAAGAACGACATTCTGCAACTCCTATTCGGGCTAGGAGGTCGGTTTGTAAGTTGTGTCGACAGGTCTCTACTAAGGTAGACTGTGTCATACCTGACGAACACTGGTAGGCTTTGACGGACTCCCTCTTCTTCTACTTAGTAGCGAGAAGGGTATGGATGGAGACTTCTGTATCCTCTTCAAAGAATCTTGATAGGAAGAGTCTCTCTAGATCCGCCCACTTTTGGATACAGCCCACAAGTAATTTCCTGAACCATTCAAAGGCAATTCCCTTGAGGGTGCCAATGAACAATCGAGCTAGTATGGCATCGTTTGATATTATATTTCCAGTCTGTGACTTGAAATGATAAATATGTTGGTTCGGTGATCCCGTGCCGTCAAAAGTTTGTCGCGTCGGGACCTCGAACTTTGGAGGATAAGGGGCTGCATCCCATTCGGCAGGATAGGGTCTGATAACTCCCTCATCTTGGAGCTCGCTTCTGTTAGCAATATGTTGGTTCGGTGATCCCGTGCCGTCAAAAGTTTGTAGCGTCGGGACCTCGAACTTTGGAGGATAAGGGGCTGCATCCCATTCGGTAGGATAGGGCCTGATAACTCCCTCATCTTGGAGCTCGCTTTTGTTAGCAATGGTTTTGAGGCGGGCTTCCAATTCTTCTATTTTGGCAGACTGAAGATTCTGCTCGTTCTCAGTCTCTCTTCCTTCATCAGAGGAAAATTCCAGGCTATGGGCTTCTTGGTTAGAAGCCGCATCATCAACCACTTTTCCCTTTCCTTTGCTTGTGTGAGGTCGGGATGAAGACGCTTTTCCTCTCCGAGAAGATTCTTGCCTAAGCGGCGAATCTGTCTCCTGAGATTTGGCCTTGTCTGCGACGATTTGAGTCAACATGGTCATGAGTTCATTGATGGCCTCCTGCTGAGATTTGAGCATGGCCTCCTGTTCATCAAGTCTCTTTGAAAAGTCTTCAGAATGTTCTGCCATGTGGACGAAGCTCTCATGCCTAACGAAAGAGCTTGATGATTGGGACTCCGCAATGGCTGAGTGTTCGTCATCGGAATTAGTTCCTCTGGCTAAACTCTGATAGTTAACAGGGGGAATGGCTCCTGTTCGCATCCGAGTGCGTTGGTAGACTCCTTCAAACTCATTACCGATTTCTCTGACGGTCGGTAAATGACTTGTCTCAGAATCATCGGAACTAGGTCCTAAGGTTTTCCCTCTCCCTATCGTATTGATAGTGACCCCAAGGTATTCATCCTCTAAAGTCTTTTTCCTGTGGGAATGTCATTGATTATTGAGCAAAACGATGTTCGTTGGTCGGTTAAACATCGACAGCAACCTCCACAAGTCAGAGACTTGGGATGAATCTCTCACAGAGCGTGAGGGTAGATATGGAACCCCCTGTCCGTTAAAGGATGAGACTGGTTCTTGGCAAACATGAATTTTAAATCCATGTTGATCATTTTGAACACGGCGAATCACATCGCGTTCCAAAGAAGGAACACGAGGGTCGTGTTTAGCTTGATTAACGCAAGACCAAAGTCTGCGTTTTGCTAATGAAACACATTCCTACAATCTGCGTTCGGATTCTGAAATGCACTCCTGAGAGTTGCGTTCAGTTTGTGAAACGCACTCCTGAGAGTTGCGTTTTGGTTCTGGGACGCACTCTTGAGAGTTACGTTCAGCCAGATCAACATAGGTTTGATGTCTGCATTTAAATGTTGGAACACGCCTCTGAAGGCTGCGTTCTATCTGGAAAACGCACACCTGAGGGTTGCGTTTAGCTTGGCTTATGCAGAGCTCATGTTGAGGCTCACAAACGCGGAGTTCGCGTTGATTGGAGAATCGGCTTTTTTGGAGTTGTGCCGAAATCGAGTCTTCTCCTTTAGAGAGGGGACTGTATGAACAGTGCAACCCCTATGGGAGATAGTCTTTAGATGAGTTGGCTACAACTGGAGCTTTAGTCTCCTCGGAAACTTTGTGGATCATGCGCATAGCCTTGGGGCTAAGGGATCTGGAGGAGAGGGCCTCCTCGTACTTGGCTTGATCAAACTCGGTGATCAGAGTTTCAACGGTCGTTCCAGTGAGATGAATGTCGGATTGCGCCACCACTTCTTTGTCAGAGAAGCTAGTCCCCAGCGGAGTCGCCATCTTTTGTTTGTTGGAAATTTGCAGTAAAAAGACAATGAAAGAAAAATTGACTTGTATTCCTCTCAAAATCAATTACAATTTGGATTCCGATTACAAAAGAGAGGAGAATGAATTTGATTCTCCCCTTTGTTTAATTCTGGGTTCTTCTTGGTAGCGATGGAGTGCCTCCCTCGAATGCTCGCGTCGAGTTTGCTCTCCGTTGACGATCCGAATGTCTTGATTCACTGGAACATGATCTTCTCCTCACGATTTGACGTTGTGGAGAACTTGCGTGGCAAGTCTAAAACTCTTGATGAGTTGATAACTCTGATCAAGTTTGAAACTCTTGAAAAAGAGTTGATTTGAACCGAGATTCGGTTCTCAAGCCAAGGCCGAAGGCTTCAAGGAATGCTCCAAAGGATGAATGCCGATCTCTCCCTTTGATGCCAAGTCCCAGATCCGAAAATGCCAGCCCTTGACCGAATTTCCCTTTGTTGATGAGAGAAAATCCCCTCCAAAGCTAGCCGAAGATCTCTTCTTTGCTCCCCAAAAAGAAGGATCCGAACTCAGTTGAGTTTCCCGCTATTTATAGGGGATTAAGGGTGGTAACTACCCCCTTAATCCGCTCCTCAATGGGCTGAGTGGGGTGTAACCGCCCCCTCTTAAATAGTTCCCTAAATCGTGGGGAAAATGGTTTTGAAACCGTTCTGTTAGTGCTTTGAACAAGTCAAAACGCCAATCTGGGCGTTCTGGACCTTAACTCTGCGTCTTAGAGGTGAGACGCAGAGTTGGGCGCTTGCTGGGAGTTGAAAACGTAAGGGCCGCTTGTGTTCGGACCTTAACTCTGCGTCTTAAAGATGAGACGCAGAGTTGGGCGCTCGCTGGGAGTCGAAACGCACAGGCCGCATGCGTTTTAGAGATGAACTCTGCGTTTTAGGCTGAAAACACATAATTGGGCCTGTTTTAGGCTAAAAACGCACAGGTCGTGCTGTTTTAGAGATAAACTCTGTGTTTTAGGCTAAAAACGCAGAGTTGAGCCTGTTTCAGGCTGAAAACGCACAAGTGGTGCTGTTTTAGAGATGAACTCTGCGTTTTAGGCTGAAAACGCAGAGTTGAGCCTGTTTTAGGCTGAAAACGCATAGTTGGGCCGTTTTAGAGGTGAACTCTGCGTTTTAGGCTGAAAACGCAGAGTTGGGCCGTAACTCTGCGTTTTGATGTTATATCACAAGGATAACCTCTGCGTTTTGTGGTTATAACGCTGGTTCCACCTGTGCATTTTGACTCTATAATCCAGAGGTGAACCTTAGGCGGGCTTGGCGAGCTTCAAGCTAAGTCCAATGTTTTAACAAAGTCTGGTCTTGCAGACGGACTTCAGAACATAATCTGCTACGAAGAACATGTCATAACTTTCAAACCGTAAGTCGGAATTGGACGAATTATATATAAAAATCGGCTATCTCGACGAGACGGGGCCATCCAAACCAAGCCAAAGGATTCGGTTCGCTTCCTCCGTTTCGCCAAATTCCTTACGGTTTGAGAGATATCTGCATTCTAATATGAAGAGACCGTCAATTTGTAGTCTCTCTCGCTAGAGCTTTGCACAGATCGTCCTCTTGTAATCTTCATCTTGGCTCCTTGAAAATATGAGAGTCGTCAGATTGTAACTCCCGATATTGATTGTGAAGGCTGTTGAATTGGGGCTTTCATTAGTTGTTGTGAAGGTCATCAGATTGTAACATTCTACGTGAAAGTCCTCAAAACGTAGCCTTCTGGAAGTCGTCAGATTGTAACTTCCATCATCGGTGTTTGATGGGGGATCAACTATCTATTGTTATTTTTAGACAACCTACACCTGTAAGCATCGCTGTCTTCAGCAAAGCCAAGAAACACACATTTGTTAGCCTTTGATCCGAGCTTAGGTCTTCTGATATCTGGAACTCGAACATATGCGAGACACCCCTACACTTTGAGTCTATCCAAAGAATTTGGATATCCCAACCATAACCGATGAGGAGTACTATCAGTTTTGGAGTAGGGTACTCTATTTAGAATTCAGTTTGTCATCAGTAAAGCCTCTCCCTAATAGCAAGTAGGTAGATCAGATGTGATTAGCATCAAATTTAGCATCTCGATCAATGTAAGATTCTTCCTTTTTACAATTCTATTAGATTATAGAGAATACGGAGTAGTAGTTTCAACAATGATTACATGCTCCTTGAAGTATGCTTTCGATTCCTTAGATCGGTACTCTCCTCCTCTGTCACTCCTAAGTCTTTTCATGTGAAATCCATGCTGCTTCTCCACACAAGTCCGAAACTCGATAAACTTGCTGAATGCTTCATCTTTAGATTTCAGCAGATAGACGTGACAGAAGCGAGAATGATCATCAATGAAGGCGATGAAGTATTTCATGTGGCCTCGAGTGATGAAGCTCTTGAAGTCATAAGTATCCGAGTGAATCAGACCCAATAGGTTGGTGCTCATTGTGATACTTGAAAAGGGCTTCCTTGTTAGTTTTGCTTGCGCGCAGACTTCACACTTCTCAGGTTTGTTATCCTCACATTTTTAGAAGTAATCCTAACTTATCCATGCTAGACAGTTTTCTATAATTTAAATGTCCTAGTCTATTATGTCATAACACAGAGGAGTAAGCAGAAGAGGATATTTTATTAACAACTAAATCGGGTACGATAGTACTAATCTTATACATGCCATTAGTACGATATGCATTTCTAAAATATATTTTCTGAAAAGATAACACAATCTTCCCTCCTTGGAAATTCGTCCTCATACCTGCATCACAAACAACAGGCTTCCTAAGACTAAGTTTTTGGTAATTGAGGGAATATGTTTCACATCCTTCAGTGTGAGAGTCTTTCCTAAAGAGAGAGTCAGCACCATAGTCCCAGTGTCAAGAACAGGAACCACCGAACGATCAGTTATTGATACGTTCTCTTTGGTAGCAACATAAGAAGAGAACAAATCTCTGTTGGAGCAGACATGACAGGTAGAACCTGTGTCTAACCACCAACCAGAGATGTTGTTGGGAGTTATCATTAGGAAGAGCATAGTCACACAATTATCAACTTGATTAACATTGTGTGTTGTTCCCTTCTTTAGTATTTTGCAGTTCTTGGCACTTCCTACAGTTGAAGCATTTGTTGCTATTCTTGAAATATTTCTTTTGAACATTTATATTCTTCGGGTTTTGGTTCTTCTTTTTGTTAAATGACTTTTTTCTTCTTGGAAGAAGAACCGGTACCCTTCTCAGAATAAGCAGCCACCTTGTTAGCAGACGTCTTCTGCTTAGCAATGAGCTCATTCATCGTGCGAGTCCGAATCTCGTCCTCGATCCGAATAAACCTCTTCAAATCAGACAGAGTCACCTTTCTTTTCCTTCTTTGAACGTCCGTGAAGAATGACATCTAAGATGTGGGAAGCTTGTTGATAATTGCACCAAAAATAAATGTTTGATAGATCTTTTCATCCTTCAGCTTCATAACAAGTTTTTTAAGCTCTTTGACTTGAGGCAAAACCTCAATGTCATCTTCTAATTTGAAGTCCAGAAACTTGTTAATGAGGTGAGACCAACTTCTCCTCATCCTTGTATTGGTCCTCTAGAGTATTTCAGATTTGCTTTGCAGAGGGCTTGTTGGTGTAAGTATCTACCAGATGATCGGCCAGATAGTTAAGGAAATAACTCATGCAGAAATGATCATCTTTAGCCCAAGAGGCTTCAGAGTCAGAATCTTATTCAAAGTCGGGCTTCTCCTCAGAAACGACATAGTAAATTATCAGGAGTTGCATCCCAAAAATTACTTTTCGACGCCATGCGTTAAAGTTGGATCCGTTAAAGTTTTCTAACTTGAGACAGTCCACTCCAAGTGTCCTCGTAGGATCCATTGCAGATCAGAAATATTGCTTTAAAATTGTTAGCGTCTGTGGCTAAATCTGTAATAAAACAGTGAGAACTAAAATGCTGTAATTTAAAACTTTTTTACTGCTGTGCGTTTATAAAACGATGTGCTTAAAGCAATATTTGACCTACTCTGGTGTAAGGATCCCAAGGTCAAACTACTTTTAGGAACAGCAGTACAGTACTCTGCTGTGCACCGATCCAGTACTATTAAGATCTCTTCGATCTATAAGACATTTCAATCAAGGCAAAGATCTCCTCGATCTATTAAAACGTTTTAGTTCAGGCAGAGATCTCATCGATTTGTTAAAACCTTTCGGTTTAATAACCTTATGGTTCAGGCAAAAATCTTTCGATCTGTAAAAACTTTTCGGTTCAGAGCTATGTTCCTTCGGGCACATACTAAACCTTTCACACTTTCAGATTTTGCAACAGCAGCACAACAGCACAAAACACTTGTGTGTTTTTCATATCTCTTGTATCCAAGAGCTCCCCAAGAGGCACTATACATAGGCCTCTAAGACCAGCTCAAATGTCACCCACATTTAATTTGACCATTAAAAACATAATGTCAATTATTATAATTATATTTGTAACGATAAATAACATAAATGTTGTAACTACTGCATGCAGTAACGTCTGAACGCGAGGGTCACGATCTTGCGCAACACGAGGGTCGCGTTCAGCCTCGCGCGAATGTGAGGGTCGCGTTCCCTCTTGTGAATGCGAGGGTCGCACCCTCATGCGAACGTGAGGCTCGTTCGCATGTTGCAAAGCAGACTACGTGGTAGCCAACGTGGCGCCACCTAGCCTCGATGCCTTCGTACGAATGCAAAGTGCGCCTAACAAAATGCCACTTAGCGCCTCAGCCCGATTAGCTCCGATCCCCGGCCTATTGGCTCACGACTCACGAGCCCACGACCCACTAGAACTTATGAGTGATTAATTAAATGAAAACAATTCTCGGCTTGCCGTTAGCAAGCCTCGAACATAGGACATTTGAGATATCAAAACTTTAACTTTTCTCTACGCTACTAAGGATTTCTGAAAAATATCAATAGTTAATAAATACATAGTTTGAAAACTCATTTTTGAAAAACTGTTTTGACCAAAAATACCCAACACGAACTTGTATAACCTATTTAAATTCATATGTTTACTGTGTACTCATATCCTCACATGCAGTAAGATGGTTGAACTTGTGTAACCTATTTAAAATCCAAAACGGAGAATTTACCAATCAGTAATTTTTATCTTAATATGTAGCGCCAAAACATCAAAATCAACGAGAGCTTTAACTACAGAACATCTGAGCAACTCTTTTGCCCTCAATTGTCCCTATGATTTCCTTAGCCCACAGAAATTAGCCATCAAATCCCCCGTATCCACGCGAAAAGTTAGCAGCATCAACAAACAGCGAAAAGAAAGGAGAACAGAGAGTTAACCTAGCCCCCTACTTTTTTCGTCAAAGTTAGCACTTAATTAGCTGATCAATTTGAATATGAATAGGTATTCTATCACAATGCCCCCCATAGCTAGGGGGCAAATGTGAACCATTTAATTAGGCAATGGTGAAGCAATTTCATCATTTCATCAGCCCGCTATTGAGTTCAGATTCTCTTTCACTGTGCAGGAGGTTCTGATAGGATAACTACTCTTTGAATATTCTCTCCTTTTCACTATGACTAGCGTGACTATTTTCTAAAATATAATAGTCTATTCATATAAGAGATTATCCTGATTTATTCCGGGTATGGCTACATTGTACTCACAGTAAATTAGATTCATTTCTCCATTGGATTATGCCTAACCTATTCTTAACCTTTTTACGAAGTTATACCTGACGCAGTAACTTAAGACACGTAGAGTGTTTTCTTTCTTATGAACATAAATAATTGAGATACACGTACGGTAATAGAACAAAAAAGCATTTACTAAACAAAGGCAATCTAGATTTTAGAAGAGAGGCATTTACTAAATTCAGTGATTTTAATGGTCATTAATAGAACGTATCTACTTGTAGAGAGATAAAGTGAGGGAATTCCACATAGAGACATTCCAAGAAACCAATCAAACAAGAAGCCAGCAAAACTTGTTCCCCCAGTGCTCCCTCCTCCTATAGCACCCTTTTTGATCCTACCCCTTCCTCACAAGAGTGCTGCTACGGGGACCCAAAATTTGGGACCAAGGGAGGGGACAGGTGAGGTGGTGTCCCCTTCCTATTGCATAATGAGTTGGCCATACCAACTTATTATGCAATAGGGAGGGGACACATCACCTGTCCCCTCCCTTGGTCCTATATTTTGGGTCCTTAAATCATTTTCCTCCTCACAAATACCTTTACTTTCACAACCCTCTCCAACACAAAGAAAATCTAAGATGGGATGAAAACAACCAAAAATATGTATCCTCCCCCTACTGTTATTACAAGCCGACAACCACCAGCATTTGTCCTCTCTCCTCCATGTAATTAATAATTTCAAATCCCACCCCCACAAACAAGCTAAAAACTCTTTGTTGTTCCTAAAGTTACGATTATGCAAATAAGCCAGCGCCTACGCTATTGCTCTGATTCTGACTCTGGTAATTTTCGGAGCAGAATGCTTAGAAAACTAATCGAACGAGAAATTAGGGGACCTGTTACGCTACTTTTCTCGGGAAAGACATAGTTCATGATATTAATGATGTATCAAAAAGATATCAAGCGCTAGATTAGAAATTTGTACATTAATTTAAAGTTGGATACCTTTCGATACACCGTTAATATTACTAGATTCAGTAGATACTTCCTCCGGTGCTTGCTCGATCTTTTTCACTTGCAACACTTCCCACTCATCAGCCCCTTTCCTTGCACAACACTCTCCCACCACCCACCCACACAAAAAAAGGTATCCCCTATGATTGCAAACAAACACATCGCCAACTGTCCTCCCCACTTCCCTCCAATAATTTCAAATCTCATCCCCACAATCCAACTCCTTGCTGCTCCCACAGTTGCAAAGCAAATATGATGGCGCTTGACCAATAAATCTGTATTTAATATACGTAAAGGAGCAAATTATAAGCTATAAGTGGATGCATCCTACTCATTGAAAACGCCAGTCTTAACCATCTATTAGTTAAGGCATGAGACGACTACAAATGAACTTGAGTAATCACTTTGAATAAGAGATATTTTTTTATTATTATCCTTATTTTATAGCAGATGTTGGCACATAGTGACATCATAGCATATTAGGCCCAAATATCATAAAACCCCTTAACTTTGGACAATATCGGAAAACAAACCTCCCTTAACTTCCACAAGTAGCCAGAAAATCTCCTTAAGTCACAGGTATTATCACAAAACCGCCTTTATCTTTTAGATTTTTTACCAAAACTCCTTTTAACCTCTTCAGATGTCAGTAAACACCCCATAATTAAGCTGTTTCTGATAAAATCTCCAGTTTAAGGAGATTTGCTTTATAACCATTAAACTAAGGCGGGGTTTCTGATATTTTTAAAGTAGGGTTTCAGTTTTTCACTAATCATCAAATTAAAAGGTTTTTCTGATATTTAGCCTATAATTAATAATCTGGAGGGTTAGCCATGATATGATTCCTGTTTCAACACTGCACCTACACTAATACCCACCGCCATAATATTCACACGTAAGTTCACGTAAGAAAGACATAAACTTCATATTCTTCATTTGTATTCTCTCTAATATATAAGAAAGAACGAGGTAATTGCTATCTAATAGTAATAATAAAGTATGAGCCATATTTTGGACTACCTTTTCAAGTACTAAGGGATTCCCTAACATAGGTCTGTGTTTTGCATGATCTTTAAATACTATTTTCCAACTCTACTTTCTTGTAAACAATCTCGCATTCGTTCGCTATGATCTTCAACTTCATATTTTTTTTCATTTTCCAACTACGTATTATAAACAATTAATTCAAGTTAAAAACATCATCAATATGCTCTTTGCTATGTGGACCAAATACAAAAAGTTAGGTCGACGGACCTCTCTAGACTTTGTGCCTCCAATCTTCATTCGAGAAAAATCTTTCTGACATTCTTTAGTGAATTCAGGTACCTTACAAATATCATGCTGCAAAATTAAAGCTTTTCTCATATATCATTCCACTGTATAATTGGACAGATAACAAAAATATCTCGGAGATAATAAAAAACCCTTCATGACGGCAGAAGATGTAATTCGCCTGATAAGAAATAGATAATTATATTTCGCATTCATTAGCACTCAGCATTACAGCTGATAATGATTAAAAAAAATTTACGATTGTGCATCGCCAAAACTTCCCATCCCAGCCTACCAACAAGTCAGGGTATGAAGTTGGATTTTTTTACGTTTAGAGCCATTACTGTTTACTTACATTCTTTAGACCGTTAAAACACGCTATAGTGACTAACGTCTATCTTTAATGTGCTTCCCTAAATCACCCTTCGTATTTATCTTTTTAAACCCAACTCTTTCCCAAAAGATAAATACAATGTTTGGAAATCAGTATAGGGATTTGAACGATTGTGTTTTAAAAGATAAATACAAAAGTACATTGATGCGAAAGATACAATAAGGAGTTACTTCGAAGCTTTAAGAGAACTGGATTTATATAGAAACAAATTGGGTCTTTACAAATCAATAACCCTCCATTCTATTTTCTTCTAATTTATTAAAAATTTTATAGAACACCCTGTCTTTGGCCTAAACAATTTACCCATCTCCACGACTATATACGCTACAGTTCCTCATTCATTGCCTCCCCACCACGCCTTCCGACTCGACAACCCCCCCCCCCCCCCACAAAAAAACATAAAAAAATAAAAAAAACTATGGCGAGAGTAGCCATCAACCATATCTGAGCCCTGCCAAATCTCTGCTCCCTACGACTCTCACGCTTCCTCCTTTTCCTTCCACGACCCCACCTACCGCACTCTCTCTCACCCAACCGCGCCCCTCCTTCCATACTGAAAACCCGAACGATACTCGACTTCAGTCTACCCTGTGACTATCATCTCATTCCCCGGATCCCGCCATCGACGAGCGTTCTCCATTGTCAAGATCTTCCTCCTCTTCTTTCGCTTTCACAGCCGAAACATCCGAAAGTCCATCCGACAAGTTTAAACCATCCACGATCATGAGAAATCGAAATTCGCCAGTCAAAATCCAGCAAGTCCTGACCCGTCGCTGTCTGTCGTCCCCTTGTCTCGTTTGGCATGGCCCGACAGAGCCCTTCCACGTCACGCTCCCCAGCCCACGTCCCGAGTTGTGATTCCCACGTCAAGCCACTCTATAGTTTTCACGGCTCGATCAGAGCCTAACGCACATAGCCAGAACCCAGACCAAACATGAAAAAAGTCACAGCTGACGAAACATACGCTTAAATTAATTATTATTCAATCTGTCCGAGCAGTCATATCTTTTTATGGTGGTGCGTTAGGATCCATATCCTCGTGATCAGCGTCGGCGCATTTCAGCCGGAGCGTGACGTCTGCAATGTGAGGTCTAATCAGTTGCCGAGCAGCTGCTAGAATATTTTTGGCTCTTGCCTCCGGGCATGCTCCAAAACGACGACAACAGCGCGACGATCGACGGCGACGGCCGGCTTGCTGGTTTACCGGCGAATTCGATTCCTTTGGCAGGTTGTCGGCGGCTTTCGGATGTTTCCGGCTTGAGGGAGGAAGAGAGTGAGGATCTTTGCCATGGGAGAAGAGCTCGTCGGCAGGGGAGGGATCGGGATGGAGATGTCGTTCCAGAAGGTGAGCTGAATTCCGAAGTCCGTCCGCGTTCGACGGCGGCAGCGTTGACGGTAGGGAGGAGTCCAAGGTGGTGGAGGTCGTAGGAGAAAGGAGGGAGAGAGGTTGAGGTCGTGGAGAAGGAGATTCTTGCAGGGCTCAATGTTGATGTCTCTGCACATGTTTTTTTTTTTTTTTTTTTTTTTGTGGGGGGGGGGGGTGGTCGAGTCAGGAGCGTTGTGGGCGGGCATGAGAGGAAATGGTAAGCTATATAGTCATGACGAATGGGTAAAATTTTTCCAAGACAGGTTTTCATACACCATTTTTAAATAAGATTCGAGAAAATAAATAGGGGTTTTTGTTTGTAGACCCATTTGTTTACTCCCATTTATCTTTAAACTTAAGTACTATTATTTGTATCTTTAAGCTCAATTCACCTTTTGTATTTATCTTTAAACCCAATCTTCAAAATACTATATTTTCACAACTTGTTTTTATATTTTGGAGATTGGGTTTAAAGATAAATACAAAAGGTGAATTGCACTTAAAGATAGAAATAATAGTACTTGGGTTTAAAGATAAATGAGAGTAAACAAATGGGTCTAAAAGTAAAAACCCCAAATAAATAACCCTGAACTTCGGATAGTTTTGCGCATAACTCCCCTAACTTTTTTTTATCTTATAACGCTCTGTACTTTGAGATGCCTAATAATACCACATAAATTAATTATTTCTTATACCGGACTTACATCCTCCTCCCCTCATGAGGGTTTTTTTTATTATCTCTCGAAGATATTTTTGTTATCTGTCAATTATAAGTGGAAATGCAATATGAGAAAAGCTTTAAATCTTTCAGCATGATTTTGTAAGGTACCCCAAAATTCAGAAAGATTTTCTCGATAGAAAGAACTTGGGAGGCCACAAAGTTAGGAGAGGGTCCCGTCGACCTAACTTTTTGTATTTGGTCCACATACAAAGAGCATATTGATGATGTTTTTAACTTGAATTAATTGTTTATAATAACGGTAGTTGGAAAATGAAAAAAAAATGAAGTTGAAAGATCATGCCGAACGAATCGAGATTGTTTACAAGAATGTAGACGTTGGAAAATAGTAATTTAAAGATCATGCAAAATCACAGACCTATTGTTAGGGAATCCCTTATTACTTGAAAAGGTAGTCCAAAATATTGCTCGATACTATTTATTATTACTATTAGAATACAATTACCCTTTTTCTTAATATATTAGAGAGAATACAAATGAAAGAAATATGAAGTTTATTCTTTCTTACCTGAGACTACGTGTGAATATTATGCGGATGGGTATTATCGTGTATAGGTGCAGTTTGAACAGGAAATATATATAGCTTCAACCCTCCAGATATTAATTATAGGCTAAATATCAGAAAAACCCCTTTAACTTTGGATGATTAGTAGAAAACACCCTTAACTTTTAAAAATATCAGAAACCCCCCTTAAGTTTAATGGTTATCAGCAAATCCTCCTTAACTGTGAGATTTTATCAGAAAACCGCCTTAAATTATGGGGGGTGTTCTGACAAATCTGAAATTTAAAAGGAGTTTTGTAATAAAATCTAAAAGATAAAGGCGGTTTTGTGATAATCCTGATACTTAAGGAGATTTTCTGCTACTTTGAAAGTTAAGGGAGGTTTTTTCCGATAATTGTCCAAAGTTAAGGGGGTTTTTTCTGATATTTGGCCTAATTATATGCTATGATATCACTATCCACATCTGCATATAAATACAGGATAATAATAAAAAAATCTCTTATTCAAAGTGATACTAAGTTCAATTTGTAGTCGTCTCAATCCTTTAACTAATTCAGATGGTTAAGACTGCGTTTTCAATGAGTAGGATGCATCCACTTATAGCTTAATAATTTGCTCCTTTACGTATACTTAAATA
This sequence comes from Asparagus officinalis, assembly GCF_001876935.1. Classification (NCBI taxonomy): domain Eukaryota; kingdom Viridiplantae; phylum Streptophyta; class Magnoliopsida; order Asparagales; family Asparagaceae; genus Asparagus; species Asparagus officinalis. Next base: position 31,869,981 of record NC_033799.1, on the reverse strand, counting down.
CAGATTATTGCTTGCCGTATCCTTAATAATAATAAAATTATAAGATAGATCCCTTTAACCTAGATGCAGCAACTTCTAATTGACATAAGGATTTTATATTTGAGATGAGTTAGTCTTATTATTTCTTTATCAGAGGTTGTTATAATAATGAAGCTTAATTTTGAGAGCAGATGGAAAAGATTAGGATTCGGTAGATTACCTAGCTAGAGAAATTAGTTGGTTGTTTGTGTCAAATGGCATGAATTTCCAAAGTTGAACGCCTAGTCTAAACCAACAGTCAATTATTATTTATCCCTTTTGTGGCCTTTTATATTGTTTTTTTTTTTTGACGCAGTGGCCTTTTATATTGTTGGTTTTTGCTATTTTAAAAATTAACTAATGTTAGAGATATATTGATCCATGTAAATTGATAGTTTTTGTCTTTGTTGGGATGAATAATATAGATGAAAATATCCATATTTAATTGTTAGATGTCTTGATTCCTCTGTAGAAAACACGGCGAAAATCAAGAAATTCGAGTTGAAGAAACAACTATAGTACCCTCGGGTCAGTCAACCGAAGGTGCAAGAGCGGTCAACCAATGCAATCACCAGAAACTGGATTTTACAGGATTTGTGGGTCGGTCGACCGATAGGGTGTGACCGGTTGACCGATCCCGTGCACATTACATGGTGCAGTTTTGTGTCTCTGTCCGGTCGACCAGTGCAATGAGTGCGGTCGACCGAAAGCGGTTATGGGCTTGATTTCGTTTTTCTTGGGCGGTTTTGGATTGGGTGTTTGTATAAAATACAAACACGATTTCTAGGGTTGAACAACCAGAGAATTAGCATTGTTTTGAGCACTTTGAGAGGGAGATAATTGTGAGAGAGTTGAGAGCCTTGGTTAGGGTTATATTTGAGTGATTTTGTGAGTTGTATCCCGTTGTATTTCTCCTCCATATAGTAAAATCTCCCCATCCTCTCCCCGTGGACATAGGCAATTGCCGAACCACATAAATCTCTGTGCTTGGTTTGATTTGTGCCGTATTTTGGTGGATTGCACTCGTATTTGGTGTGGTTCTCTTCTATCGTCGCTCGCGGACTCGTTTGATTGTCGAGCACGCTTCCGCACGACGCGCAACAATTGGTATCAGAGCTCTAGGGTTTTCGAATCTAGGGTTTTGTATAGGGTGGAGGAAGATTTGTTGTTTGAAGCTTGGTTCTTGGAGTTCTAGGCTTCGGTGGAGATAGCGTTGCGGAGTTACCGTTAGGATCTCGCTTTCCTTGTGTGGTTAGGAGATCGTGTCGGAATCCTATCTAGGGTTCAGTTGGGTAATTTATTAATTCTATCAAAGTTTGAATCTTTCTTTACAATTTAGAGTTTGTAAGCATGAGAGAAGAAGTTGGTGAAAGTAGCAAGACAATGATGAGTACAGTTCAGGTTGGACTTTACAATACTAAAATTAGTGTAGTGAAGTATGATGACAAGATCAATTTTGGTTTGTGGATGAGCGACGTACAAGATGCTCTCAATGCTCAAAATTTGAAAGAGACCATCATGGTCCATGAGAGGCCATCGAAATACGATGAGGTGATGTGGGACAAGATGAATATGAACGCTTGTGAGGGTGATCGGGTCTTGTTTGGAACAAGAGCTGAAATATGATGTGATTGGGGTGACGTATGCGATGAAGATGTGAGAGATTCTTAACAATAAGTACCTTACAAAGAGTGTTGAGAATCGGTTGCACTTGCTGCGAAGATTATTCATATTCCAGATGTATAGGGACACCTCACTTACGGCTCATGTGAACAGCTATACAAAATTATTATCGGACTTGGCAAACGTGGATGAGAAGATAATGGACGGGTACAAGACGATTATTTTGTTGGGCTCCTTACCCGATGAGGAGTATGATACATTCGTGCTCATTTTGTTGAATGGTAGATCTTCCATCACCTACAGTGAAGTGACTAATGCATTGACGAATTACGATTTAAGGAGGAAGGACAAAGAGACTTTCTAAGCTAGCACTTCAGGAGAGGTATTATCGACGAGAGGAAGAAGTCCAATTAGCGAAGAACCAGTGTGTGTTCTGTAAAGAACAAGGATATTGGAAGAGAGATTGCCTGAAGCTCAAAGAGAAGGAAAATAGCAAGAAGAAGGGCCCGAAGGCCAATGAGGTGAACTTCACTAGAGGTGATGATTCTGATAATTCGTACTTTTTTCTATTGATTACTCTAGAGGTGAACTATATGGATGCATTTGATTGGATGCTAGATTCTGGTGTTACTTATCATGTGACTCCCCGGCGAGATTGGTTTGCATCGTTCGAGAGACTCGATGAGGGCGTGGTAGTTATGTGAAATGATCAATCCTGTGATATTTTTAGGATAGGTACCGTCAGGATCCGGATGCATGATGAAGTTATTTGTGAATTGAATGAAGTGATATTCGTTCCTTAGTTGAAGAAGAATCTTATTTTCATTGGAGTTTTGGAGGCGAAGGGATTCAAGGTGACATTTGAGAACGTTGTAGCAAATGTTACTAATGGATCTTTGGTGGTGATGAAAGGAGTCCGCAGTTAGAATTTGTATTATCTAAAGAGAAGCACCATGATTGGTCAGGTAGCTTCAGCTATTTTAGAGGCAGACGTGAGCAGACTTTGGCACTATAGGTTAGGGCACACATGTGAAAAGTCACTGCAGACTTTGTGCAAGCAGGGGCTATTGAAAGGAGCCAAGAGTAGAAAGATAGAATTTTGTAAGCACTGCGTTCTTGGTAAGAAGACAAAAGTGAAGTTCGGAACAACCGTTGTAGGCTGTCTAAAAATCACAACAGATAGTTGATCCCCCGTCAAACATCGATGATGGAAGTTACAATCTGACGATTTCCAGAAGGTTATAATTTGAAGACTTTCACGTAGATCGATGAAGGTTATAATCTGACGACATTCTTAACAACCGATAAAAGCTCTAATCAACAGCCTTCACAATTAACATTGGGAGTTACAATTTGACGACTCTCATATTTTCAAGGAGCCAAGATGAAGATTACAAGATGGCGGTCTTTGTAACGCTCCAGCAAAAAAGACCACAAATTGATGGTCTCTTCATATCAAAACACAGAGGTCATCCCTGTGTTACACCATCAAAACGCAGAGGTCATCCCTGTGTTACAACATCAAAACGCAGAGGTCATGCCCGTGTTCCAGAGTCAAAACGCAGAGGCCATCCCCAGCATTCAAGTCCAGACGCAGAGTTTGTGGACTCAAAACGCAGAGTTCATGCAGAGCCTAACTCTGCATCTCAGGTCCAAAACGCAGAGTTCATGCAGAGCCCAACTCTGCGTCTCAGGTCCAAAATGCGGAGTTTATCTCTGCATCACAACTCTGCGTTTCAGATTTACAACGCAGCGCGACCTGTGCGTTCAGCTACCAAAATAGGCTCAACTCTGTGTTTTAAGTCTAAAACGCAGAGTTCGGGCCCTGAAAGCTATTTTTCAGCGTTTGACTCGATTAAAGCACGAACTGAACGGTTTCAAAAACGTTTTCCCCACCATTTGGGGAGTAGTTTAAGGGGGCGGTTACACCTCATTCAGCCCCACTTAGGAGTGAATTAAGGGGGCAGTTATACCCCTTAATCCCTTATAAATAGGAGCAAACTCAACTAAGTTCGGATCTTTGGATTTTGGAGTATCTTGGAGATCTAGAGATCGGCTTCTTCAGATCATCTTCTCGGCAGCAGATCATCTTCGAGCTTCCTGCAGCAACAAAATTCTTAGAGCATTCCCTTGGCTTATTAACCGATTTTTCGGTTCAAATCAACTCTTTTTCAAGAGTTTAAACTCGCTCTGAGTTATCAACTCGTTCAGAGTTTTAAACTTGCTTTGTAAGTTCTCCACAGCATCAAATCGTGAGGAGAAGATATCGTTCCAGTGAATCAAGATGTTTGGATCATCAACAGAGAGCAAACTCGACGCGAGCATTCGAGGGAGGCACTCCATCGTCACCGTGAAGAACCCAAACTTAAACAAAGGGGGGAATTTAGATTAATTCTTTTCTCTTTTGTAATCAAAAATCCAAATTGCAATTGAGATTAAGAGAATAAAATCAAATATATTTCTTTCAATTTTTCTTTTTACTACAAATTTCCACCAAACAGTCGTACACATGATGACATGCATCTTAAACTACGTGCATACAGATATTTAGGGTCCCACCAAGAATGCATCACTTGGTGGTCTATATTGGTTTGTCATATTTATAGATGACTATTCATGGTGTTGTTGGATGTACACCATGAAGCATAAAAATAAAGTCCTAGAGTTATTTGTGGAGTAGAAGAGAAGGTTAGAACCGCAGTCAGGAAGAAAGATCAAGACGTTACGATCCGACAACAGCGGTGAGTATACTTCAGACCCCTTTCAGTAGCTATGTCGAGACGAGAGCATAGAGAGGTACTTCACAGTTAGTCATATGCCACAACAGAATGGGGTGGCAGAGAGATTGAATCGGTCTTTACTGGAGAAGGTTCGATGTTTGTTATCACAGAGTGGTTTGAAGAAGATCTTTTAGGCTGAGGCACTTTCATATGTGATCCACCTCATTAATAGGCTGCATTCATCTGCGATTGAGGGAAAACCCTATGGAGATGTGGTCGGGAGAGCCAGCACGTGATTATGATTAGCTCAAGATATTTGGGTGCCTTGCATTTTATCATGTGAAGACTGATAAATTAGAACATCGAGCTAGACATACCATATTTGTTGGATTCAAACATGGTGTAAAAAGATTCAAGCTTTGGGATCCAATTAATAAGAAGATTATGTTAAGTAGAGACGTCACATTCGATGAGGCTTCGATCTTGAAGCTTCCAAGCTCTTATCAGGTGGAGAGCACCTCGACATAGGAGATATCGCAGGTGGTGGAGATTGATGCAGCTTCACATTGTCCAATGAGACCGTATCCATTAGTGTGCCGACTGAGGTGATGTCAGGCGAGCACAATGATGATTTGGAGGATACAAGTACAATTAAGCAGGATCAGGGACCAACGACTCAGGTTCATAATTTTATTACGGTTCGGAGGCCGAGGAGAGACATACGAATGTCAGCTAGGTATACGAATACAGTAATTGCTTATGCACTTCTGATGGAGAGTGTCGATGAGATGTGTAGACGTATAAAATTACTTATAGATCCCTTAACACAGCTCAGCACGGTGATTCAACAAACCAACGAACCATCGAGGCGACAAGGTTGAACACCAAAGCGGATTTACTGCCAAATCAGGATCCGGACTGCCAAATCAGAGTTTAGATCAACAAACCAAAGTTCGGATAAACCGGAAAACAAAAAAAAAACCAACATTTGGAGGACTCGGCCAAAACCGAGCTACCTTTTGGTGGCTCGGTGTCTCCCTTTTGGTGGCTAGGTGCCCCGGCCACCTTTTGGTGGCTCGGTGCCTCGGCCACCTGGGCCAAGGCACAGCTCTGAGTGCCTATAAATAGGACTTGAGGGCTTATTTTTAAGAGGTTGGAATTTTTGGAGCCGAAGCTCTGCCGGATTGAAGGCTCAAAACTTAAAAAGATTAAAGCTTTGGAACTTTGAAGACTTGGACATATCAGATCTGGTTCTTGGCAATCATCCACGCCAAATAAGGTAGGAGTTCGAGAGAGATCAGATCTGAGATCTACACGGTTTCGAGAGGGATCAAAACTTGGTTTTTGATCCCGAGAAGAGTCTCGATTTCGCTTGGTCGATTTCGATTACTAGGGCAATTATTTCCTTGGTGAATTAATCCCCCCCGGCTATTATTTCCTTCGCGAAATAATACCCATCATATCGTGTAGATCCGACCGGATCTAGATCATACGGTGGTCCACGGATTAACCCCGGCGCAGGCGAAGAACCCACAAAAGCAAGAGACCGCAAAACATGATCTTGTGATTCGTTCGAAAAAAGAAAGTTGTAATCTTTTTATTTTTTTCTTTGATTTTGTTGTAACCGGATCTTATAAAAAGACCGGATCTTTTGTAATCGAAAAACAATTACTCGAGAGAACAATGAATTCAATTAAGAAAGCAATTTTTCCCGCGAACAAGATGGTTTCTACTACATTCAGAGAGGCTGAGCAGAGTTCAAAAGGTTGATTTATGATAAGAAGCTATGCAGGAGGAGATGTAATCTCTTTAGAAGAACGATACATGGGAGCTTGTTGAGCTTCTAAAGGGGCGGAAGGCTATTGCTTGCAAGTGGGTGTATATGAAGAAGGAGGACATTGAAGGCACTCCCATGAGGTTCAAGGCTAGGTTGATTGCAAAGGGATATGCACAAGAGGAATGTATTGACTACAATGAGGTCTTCTCTCCGGTGGTGAATCATTCTTCAATTCAGATTTTGCTAGCTTTGGTGGGACTGTATGGTTTGGAATTAGATCAGTTGGATGTGAAAACAACACTTCTTCATGGTAATCTTGATGAGGAAGTATATATGACTTGACCATTGGGGTTTCGAGCTGCAGGGAAGGAGAAATTGGTTTGTAGGTTGAAAAAATCGCTATACGGGTTGAAGCAATCTCCGAGACAGTGGTATAGGTGATTTGATAGGTTCATGATCGGTCATTCGTACATTAAGAGCCAGTTTTATCCTTACGTGTACTATCACAAGTTGCATGGAGGTGCGTATATTTACTTATTATTTTATGTTGATGACATGTTGGTTGCTTCTACTTCTAAATACGCCATAGATAGATTGAAGATTCAACTTTCGAGCGAGTTCGAGATAAAGAATTTAGGTAAAGCGAAACGTATTTTAGGAATGGAGATCAGCAGAGACAGAGACAATGACAGAATTTATTTGACACAGATGACTTATTTGAAGAAGGTTCTATAGCGGTTCAATGTGAGCATAGAGACGAAGCCAGTTAGTGTACCATTGGGAGCCCATTTGAAGCTTTCAGCTGATCTTTCACTGAAGACAGTTAAAGATAGAGAGCTGATGTCAAAGGCTCCATATGCGAGCGAAGTTGGAAGTTTGATATACGCTATGGTTTGTACGAGGTCAGATTTGTCACAGGCAGTGAGCATGATTTTGAGATACATGCACGATCCAGGTCCGGGTGATTGGGATGCCGTGAGATGAATTTTGAGGTACATTCGAGGTGCTCTCAACGTTGGTTTGATTTTTGAGCGGGACACTAGCGGTGGGCAGCTATGTATTGGATATGTAAATTTGGACTACGCTGGAGATTTGGATAAACGCCGGTCGACGACAGGATATGTGTTCACTTTGACCCGTGCGCCGGTGTGTTGGAGATGCACCTTACAGTCTACAATGGCTTTGTCAACGACGGAGGTAGAGTACATGTCGATTACGAAGGCTATTAAGGAGACAATTTAGCTTTGATGACTTTTGGTGGATCTTGGTGTTTCGCAGCGATCCGTCATCATTTATTATGATAGCACAAGTGCTATTTATTTGAGGAAGAATCAGGTCTTTCATGTGACGACGAAGTATATCGATGTTCGTTATCACTTCGTTCGAGATGTTCTTGAAGATGGGGATGTGGAGCTCGTGAAGATCCACACAAAAGATAATCTAGCGGATATGCTCATAAAGATGGTTCCGAGCAACAAGTTCGATCATTGTAGAAACTTATTGCAAATTCGTGATTGTTGAGGCCATTCACGACAATTTGGATGAACTACGGGCGACTTGATCCCTTGGGAGAGGATGGGTACGTAGGCAACCTCATTGGTGCACCCGGATTTGGTGAGACGATGCATTGGTGCTCATGTTGGTGTCGATTTAGTTTTGAGAAAACTTCACTGAGGTAAAGAATTGTAGAAAACACGGTGATAATTAGGGAAATTTGAGTTGAAGAAATAGCTACAGTAACCCTAGGGTCGGTCGACCGAAGGTGCAAGGGCGATCGACCGACACAATCGTCAGAAACTAGATTTTACAGGATTTGCGGGTTGGTCGACCAATGGGGTGCGACCGGTCGACCGATCTCATGCACATTACAGGGTGCAGTTTTGTGTCTCTGTCCGGTCGACCAGTGAAATGAGTGCGGTCGACCGAAAGCGGTTATGGGCCTGATTTCGTTTTTCTTGGGCGGTTTTGGATTGGGTGTTTGTATAAAATACAAACACGATTTCTAGGGTTGAACAACTAGAGAATTAGCATGGTTTTGAGCACTTTGAGAGGAAGATAATTGTGAGGGAGTTTAGAGCTTTTGTAGAGTTATATTTGAGTGATTTTATGAGTTGTAATCCGTTGTATTTCTCCTCCATATAGTAAAATCTCCTAATCCTCTCCCCGTAGACGTAGGCAATTGCCGAACCACGAAATCTCTGTGTTTGGTTTGATTTGTGTCGTATTTTGGTGAATTGCACTCATATTTGGTTTGGTTCTCTTCTCTCATCGCTTGCGGACTCGTTTGGTTGTCAAGCACGCTTCCGCACGGCGTGCAACATCCTCACCCGTCCATTATTTGTCTACAGTCTGTTTCCAATTTCCAATTGTTAAACACGTTGGAAAAGATCGATGACGGTTAGGTGAGGAGTTTTCTTTTTCTTTTTTCTTTTTCGATATTGAGTGGGGAGTTTTCTTATAATGATAAAATTAAGTACCCAGATATCCCAATGTAACTATCATAATATAACGCTCTAACAAATATTTTTTTTCGCGGTCAGTTAACAAAAAACTATTTGTCTACAAAGTCTGACAAACTTAAGGAGTCAAAAAAACTTTCGTCTACTTATATGTTAAAAATGACAATCTTTTAGAGTATTTATCAGCTTAAGACATCTCTCAATTTTCTTGTTATTTTTTTACTTTCAACAAGGGTATTTCCGATGAATACCTGATTGCGGTTCCTCTTTGGTTTTTAGCTTAGAAAGCCCAAGACAAAAAGTGGGCTGACGATCTTTCGGCCTTATGAGGCAAAATAATAGTAGCTAAGAACAAATAGATATAATTATGAAGGCATGAATCATTTCAAAGTACCAATGATATTAAACGCAAGCGTTATGCCCGTGCTTGGATGGCTTAATTTTGTTTTTCAATTTCGTCTCTAATTTTTTTATTCTGTATGAATTTCCTTCTTAGTTATGGTTTTACTTCTAAAAATTGAAATTATTTCCATTAAAGAATTTGTATTATTTTGATTTTTCTTGGACTATTGCTCCTTCTTCGAAAGTAAATAACTTGAGTCGAAGTTTTTTTCTTCTTATAACAGAAATACAAAATAAGGATATGGATTTTTCTCACTTAACCCTTAATAACTTTTGGTAGAAAACACAATGGTTGTTTATTATTTTAGGGTTTTATGTACTTTTAAGATATTTTAGGAGGTTGTTCCTAATTTTTAGATTTTAAAAGGGATTGTTTATAAATTTTTCATTTTTTGGGGAACTATTTACAATATTCAAAATATTATGGTAATTCTTTGTGTTTTTTTTTTTTATTTTTAGGCTCTTCTTGCAATTTTTAGATTTTTTAGAGGCCTTTTTATAGTTTTAGAATTTACAAGAAGTTGTTAATAATTTTCATATTTTTGAGATCTGTTTATAGTTTTTGGAGTTTCAAGGTAGTTTTCTACAATTTAAGAATTTTAAGGGTATGATTTGTAATTTTTAGATTTTTTAGTGTTCTCTATAATTTTTAGAATTTAAAGAAGTTTTTGAGATTTCAGATTTTTCAAAGGGGTTGTTAGTAGTGTCATATTTATCAGAAGGCTATTTGTAATTTTTATATTTTAGTAGTTCTTTGTAATTTTATGGGTTAATAGACAAATATGAATGATTTGATAGCTATATATTGGCCATGAGGGATAATGTTTGTCAGTGAACTCTGGGGATAGTCTTTATAGGGTTAAGTGTAAAATATAAAAATATTTTGATGATTTTCTAAATTACTAAAACTTATCAAGGTTTCAAAAAATTTGCAGGCTTAATGCCAAATGACTAAACTTATTGAAGGTTTAAAGAAATTTATCTTTTACAAAATTAAGGAGATCCATGTGATAGTTTTTTAGTAAGGTTAATAGTAAACTATTAATCCCTCCTTTATAATAGTAAACTATTAATCTCTTAAAATTTAATATGAATTAATGGGTATCTTTTCATAGGAGGGGATTTCCTCCTATGACGCCTCTAAAATCACATGATTGAGCGACATTATGGATGATCCGCCTCCGTTGAACTTGATCTACATATTCTAAAACCCCAAACACAAGTTTGGGGTGAATCCGTCGTCGTTTGACCCTCCATCGAGCCATGTGAAAAGTTCTATTCATTCAAAACCGTAAAATTGATACGGGTGGATGAAGGCGTCAAACGACGACGGTTCACCCAAAACTTGGTGTGTTGGGTTTTAGAATATGTAGATCAAGTTCAACGGAGCGGATCATCCACAATGTCGCTCAATCATGTGATTTTAGAGGCGTCATAGGAGGAAATCCCCTCCTATGACAAGGATACCCATTAATCTCATATATAGAGATTAATGGGTATCCTTGTCATAGGAGGGGATTTTCTCCTTGACGCCTCTAAAATCACATGATGAGCATATTATGGATGATCCGCTCCGTTGAACTTGATCTACATATTCTAAAACCCCAACACATCAAGTTTGGGGTGAATCCGTCGTCGTTTGACCCTCCATCGCAGCCATGTAGAAAGTTCTATTCATTCAAAACCGTTAAAATTGATACGGTGGGATGAAGGTCAAACGACGACGGGCTCACCCAAAACTTGGTGTGTGGGTTTTAGAATATGTAGATCAAGTTCAACGGAGCGCGATCATCCATAATATCGCTCAATCATGTGATTTTAGAGGCGTCATAGGAGGAAATCCCCTCCTATGACAAGGATACCCATTAATCTCATATATAGAGATTAATGGGTATCCTTGTCATAGGAGGGGATTTCCTCCTTGACGCCTCTAAAATCACATGATGAGTGATATTATGGATGATCCGCTCCGTTGAACTGATCTACATATTCTAAAACCCCAACACATCAAAGTTGGGGTGAATCCGTCATCTCTTGACCCTCCATCGAGCCATGTGAAAAGTTCTATTCATAAAACCATTAAAATTGATACGGGTGGATGAATGGTCAAACGACGACGGGTTCACCCAAAACTTGGTGTGTTGGGGTTTTAGAATATGTAGATCAAGTTCAACGGAGCGGATCATCCACATGTCGCTTAATCATGTGTTTTAGAGGCGTCATAGGAGGAAATCCCCTCCATGCGACAAGGATACTCATTAATCTCATATATAGAGATTAATGCGTATCCTTGTCATAGGAGGGGATTTCCTCCTTTGACGCCTCTAAAATCACATGATTGAGCGACATTATGGATGATCGCTCCGTTGAACTTGATCTACATATTCTAAAACCCCAACACATCAAGTTTGGGGTGAATCCGTCGTCGTTTGACCCTCCATCGAGCCATGTGAAAAGTTCTATTCATTCAAAACCGTTAAAATTGATACGGGTGGATGAAGGGTCAAACGACGACGGGTTCACCCAAAACTTGGTGTGTTGGGGTTTTAGAATATATAGATCAAGTTCAACGGAGCGATCATCCACAATGTCGCTCAATCATGTGATTTTAGAGGCATCATAGGAGGAAATCCCCTCCTATGACAAGGATACCTATTAATCATCATATATAATATATATATATATATATATATATATATATATTAATATATATATATGAGGAAACTGTAGGTGAGCTGCCAGCGCTCCCATTTCGTGCGCTGCAGGGTCTTATCTGAAAAAAACCCGCACATTTACCTCCCCTCCCCTCGTGATCTTCTCTCTCTCTTCTCCACAAAACTCTCTCGCGTTCCCCAGAGATCCCCAAATCGATCTCATCTCCCCCGTCCTCCTCCCAAATCGCAACCATCATCGATTTCTCATTCGCCGCTAGACTACGATCTCCGCGAGATCAGATCGGCCAAGCCCTCTTCGATTTCACCGCGCGTGACCAAGGTCTCCGCCGCGAGATCCCTCCGACCGCCTCCGCCGCGAGATCCTCCGACCCGCCGCCCGATTCGAAGTCAGGTAATAAATCAAGGTCTCGATTTATTAGTAATAAGAAAAAATCACAGAAAAATAGACATAAAAAGGAGATCACCAAACTGCATGTTTCTTGTAACTTATTTTTCTTTAATTTCTTTTTAATTTCGCTACTTCGATCACTAATATTGTTTCACGCTGAGTTACTTGAATTCTTACCAAATTAAGGGATATTAGTTTTATTATTTCTCATACCAACTGGTATAGCAAGGAATTAAATCGTTCGCAGCTTAAATAGCAAACAGTTTAGATAAGCTCATAAGAATTATGAAACTGACAACTAAAGCTTCTTTAATGGTTCAACAAATTCTAACACTGTTTTAATAAGCATTCAATTAGCATTCAGTAAACCATAAACTCTTAATAGACTACATGCCAACTATCTGCAGCTTGAAGTCATCACTTTGAATTCATCCAGCCACCCTTCATATATCTAGTACAGATTTAAGTGCAAGAGACCAAACCACTTGAAAAGAAAAAAAAAAGTTATCAATCAGCAATCATGTAAATTTCAATACTAGAGAAAATAAATTCGATTTTATGGTAAAAGAATGTAAAGCTAAAATAAGATCAGCTATAGGGTAGAAAATGTGAAGCTATCTCTATTAACATACCTATTACTATTTAAAGAGAAAGGCAAGAAATAGACACATACATTTCAATGTAGAGGAAAAAAGGCAGTAGCGGCTAAGGAGGAGGAGGAGCTCGAATCTACTGCTGAAAGAGGAGTAGTAGCTCGAATCAGGGTTTTTAGGGGAGAGGATGAGGCGGCGAGAGCTCCGACGACGACGATGAGAGGAGGGCGGCGCTGGTTTTGGCGAGAGAGAGGGCAGGTAATAAATCAAGGTCTCGATTTATTAGTAATTAAGAAAAAATCAAGAAAAATAGACATAAAAAGGAGATCACCAAACTGCATGTTTCTTGTAACTTATTTTTCTTTAATTTCTTTTTAATTTCGCTACTTCGATCACTAATATTGTTTCACCGTGAGTTACTTGAATCCTTACCAAATTAAGCTTTCTTTAATAATTATACTATGAAAGTTAGATTTCAAGATCCGTGCATGCTTAATCTACTTGAATCATCAGCACCCTTTTCTTCGTTAATTTTCTGCCATTTCAGTGAATTTAACTACAAATTAAGAGAAGCGCTTATAAGTATACATAATTTCCCTTGAAAGAAAAAATATAAAGAGAAGCGCTATATATGACAAAATTGAATTATGTAAAGAAAGAGACATGGATATGCCTGAGAGAGAGAGAGAGAGAGGCCTCTAATATTGCTATTTAGCATTTTTTTTACCTCCAAAATGATTATATAACAGTCCTAGGGATTCCATGGTGCTTTAACAATCCATCTTGGCCGCAGTAATCCAGTTCATGCTTTTAAACAGTCATAGGGGATTTCATGTTTTCTATGAATTTGTTTTCTTTTCGTTTTTTTGTATTGCTTGGCATTTTTTCTGGGTACTGCAATCTTTAATTTTTCACCATTACATCCTTAGTTTTGAAGCAACATTGAACAACAATGTTTGGAATTGGTTTTCTTGCTTTTACGGATTTCGGAATGGAGGAAACATAGTGTTTATTGGAAGTGATGAAACTTCGGCCACAATACTAGTAAATGCTCCTAAACTGCACTTATTATTTGTCATCAATCTAGCTTAGCATTTCGCAATTCGTGCGCTACTTCCTAATAATTTGTCAGGTAATTTGCTGCTAAAATATGCAGCAGGGTGATGGATGATGGAAGGATGTTGGGAGCATACTTTGACACAATTTTAGATCAATTATCTTTTGCAGTTTAGCTCTATTTAGCCAGGATGAATGCCAAGTTGGTTGTAACTACTGGGCTTTGGTTGTAAGCTCTGTTTGTAACTTTTTGGTTGTAAGCTCTGGCTTTGGTTGTAACTCCTCCTTTGCCAAGAAGAGAGGTGGTGAGGTCTGGAACAAAGACAGACGACAAACTTTATGGAGTTGGCATTTGATTTGTATGTACTTCATTAAATTGATGAGTTTATACCTTAGATCTGTTGCGCTTGGTTTATACGCTGGTAAACTTTTTAATTTCTGTTTGCACCCTATGAAGCACAAAGGTTACTGGTAAGTTACTGTGAGTTCTTCAATGAATTTTAATCTTTTGGGCAGGCTCTGATTGGCCTTTGTGAAATCTTTCATATGCATGCTGGG
>NC_033799.1:31823504-31854712 GCF_001876935.1 Asparagus officinalis | reverse complement strand
TTCTCTAGAGTATTGAGCCCGAGATCATGAGTGTCGCCACCGGGCCAATCTGACTGGAAATAAATTGTTATTGCATGGAGGAACTGTATGTATGAGCCCAACATTAATTGGCTTTCTCTTAGGCCTTGGGAACCTTCATTCGATTAATTTTCAACTAAACAACTGAGATTTTGAATGAACATGACTGTTTTGTTTAAGTTCATCAACATGGTTGATGGTCGATTTTCTTCGGATCCAATTTCCTTGTATCACATTCAATCACATGTTAGATTTCTTGTTGATATCTTTATTGAGGATTTTTCTTAGCGTAATTCACCTATGATTCTATTTAAACGGATTTATACGCGTTTGATGGAATTCTGTGGATGAGAAATTGGTGGGGACGAAGATTTTTTTTGTTTTTTTCAAATTTACCCTTTTTTAAAAATAAATTAATAAACGATTTTAGGAGCACCGAAGCAAAGCCCTACATTCAATTCAAATTAATGATACAGCAACCGTTATGTCTTGTTGCTATAATGCTATATATGCGACCAAATCCGAATCTAAATTCTATCCATCCATCGATTATCGCAATTAGTAACAATTTCGATCAGAAAAAATTTATCATTATCATTTATCTTGATATTTTACAGGCATTGGATGGCTAGTATGCTCATCTGTCATCGACATCTGAAGGCACATAATTGTCCTCATCCTTCGAATCAGTTAATTGTTACTTGGGGGGAATATGTATCTGAAAATATATCCGAATTAGGATACGAATATGATTACTAAATATCTATTTTTGATACGGAATGTTTACGGATACAGATAGTAGTGAAATATATGGATCCGTTTTCGAATTATGTGGATACATGTTGGTTGTGTATTTAGCTGGCTAGGGTATCTTTATGGTATCCCATCCTTTTTGGACAGGCCTACCGCCAACCTCCTTCCATACAAATGGATGATACATTCAATTCAAATTAATGATACAGCAACCGTTATGTCTTGTTGCTATATATGCCACCAAATCCGAATCTAAATTCTATCCATCCATCGACTATCGCAATTAGTAACAATTTCGATCAGAACAAATTTATCATTATCATTTATCTTGATATTTTACAGGCATTGGGTGGCTAGTATGCTCATCTGTCATCGACATCTGAAGGCACATAATTGTCCTCATCCTTCGAAGTAGTTAATTGTTACTTGGGGGGAAATATGTATCTGAAAATATATCCAAATTAGGATACGAATATGATGACTAAATATCTATTTTTGATACGGAATGTTTACGGATACGGATAGTAGTAAAATATATGGATCCGTATTCGAATTATGTGAATATATGTTGGTTGTGTAATTGCAATAGTTTTAATTATTACCTTAATGAATTTGAGGTTAATGTTGATAGTCAAAAGGTCCAATCTTAGCTTTCCAAATATGATAAACATAGTGATGAACTCTCTACCATATGCAATATACTTTTTTTAAATATTATTTGATTTTCTCACATATGTTTTGTATCCGGGTGTATTTTTCGCAAGTATATATATTCACATCTGATTTTAGCATATATGTATATGATTTTTTCTTTTTAAGACATATTTGTATTCATATACAATTTGTGATAGGAAAGAGGATGCAAATATGGCAAGTACCAAAAAAAGAAAAAAAAAGTAAGTGGTTATAAATCAGAGAGAGAGAGAGAGAGAGAACTTTCAAATAATCTATACATTTTCTACAGGGGTGTGTGCTGTACATATTCAAATGTGACAAGAGCCGTCCCACGGCGAAAGAAGATATTTCAATTTCAAAATAAAAATTTAAAGCTTTTATTATATATGACACATACTTTTTTACTGATTAACGTAGATTCTTTATATTAAACAAGATCATCTCCACCTGATCATAGTCAGTTGTATACTTCAGATGATTGAAACAGCTGCAATTTATGCACGTGCACGTTCGCAGCATGAGTCTCTAGCCATACAAAAGCACACGTATCTCAAACAAGATTAGAATTATACAAGCTGCATTTCTCTTCCTTCCTCTTCCCCTTCGTTCCCCTTCCTTCCTCCTCTCTACCCTCCTTAAAAAAAACTCTCAAACAAGATGAAAGCTGCATTTCTCTTCCCCTTCCCCCTCTCTACCCTCCATCCAAACAGGGCATTAGTGACGAGTCGAACCTTCTAGTCTAACAAGGCATTCCCAATTAATTTGTAGCATTTTGATTTGATTCAAAGTATTAATGCAGCGAGCATACAATCAATCTGATTGAAGACGAAGCATGCAGAAATGTAAAGGGAACAATATTTATCACTCCTCTGCTCACTCTAACTGCATGATAGAAAATCATGCGACGCATATTTTGACAAATGAACGATAGTGTGCATTTCCTCTCTTCGAATTTCTAAAAATTTCAATCTTATCTAGAAACCAACATTCTAGTTGAAATATCTGCAATCCAAACTCATTCTCTACAACAAATCCATCTTGGCCCATTCAGGTGTTGGGCCGTTTGTACGAGGACCCAAAGCCCTACCCGAACCAAAACCTCAGCGGACTGCTACAAATGATCCTGCACTCAAACGTCCCATGGCGTACAGATTTAGAACTAAACTAGGTATGAGTCCAACTTTATATTACAAAGATATTAAAACTTGTAGAGAGAAAAGATAGCCATAAAGCTAGTTTTTCTATTTAAATTAAGTTATAAATTCTTTTTTAATTTGTAATTATAAATGTTAATATTATTTTGTTTAATATTGGCTTCGAGTTTATCATTTTATTTTTCTAAAATTTCCAGGATACTCTAGCTGTAGTTGTACTTGAAAAGTTTATGTTGCACTCGATGCCATTGTAATCTCATTCTAAAGGTGTACAATAATTAGAGAAAAATCTTGAAGTTGAATATGCTATGCAAACAATTCCCCAAAAAATGTGTCAGATTCATACTTTTAATAATTGTAACTATATGATTTTATTTTATTTCTAATTAGTATTCGAGAGGGTTGTGCAAATAACTCGATAAGTTCCAAGTCGGGTTAATTAGATCATTGGTCACTATATTTATCTTCTAATTTGACCTTCATACGTATGTTTTAATTGCTTGGATGATCGGTTAGGTAATTAAATACTAATTTGATTACTAGTCACTTCTAACATTGTTTGTCAATATAATTGTATATTTTCATTTATCTTTAGGCAATATGTCACAAGTTTATATTTTCAATAATAAAATGCCAAATGTCATATAATTATCCAATACAAGTTGCTTAATACTTTATAAATTTTTATTTTCCTAAGTGATCAAAGATATTAAGCATAGGAATAAGTCTGTTATGTCAAATGATCAAGAATTTTTTTATGTCACATCACTGTAATTTATCATTTTAATTGACGGGAAGCATTAGATGTGATTAACATTCCGAATTAGTATTTAATTACCCAATCAGCTATCCAAGCAAGTAAAACATGAGTATAATCGTCCAATTACATGATAAAAACAGTGATCAATGATCCAATTAACTCTTTCCAAGTCTCCTTGCAAGCTCCTTGAAGTTTTTTCGGTCAATTTAAAGCTTTTTAATTGTTTGTTATGGGGCTGTTTGGTTCGTTTTCTAGATATAGGGAAATGCAATTCCATGTAAAGAAACTCAAGTTTTGAGTTTTTCAAACTTTTCCAAGAAATTGATTGTTTTGGTTTGGTTCGCATGTAAAATATGGTGGGAAACCAATGTATTTACTTTTCTTGTGTTTGGTTTGCATGGGAAAAAAGGGAAAACTTTTTTTGATTTGATATTTCTCACTTTTCTTGTGTTTGGTTGGTGTTGAAGTGTGTAGGAAAAAGTGTTTATTGTTATCATGGTAAGATTACCCTCATTGTAGACAAACACGAGAAGTTAGAAATAACACTAACTGAAAGTTAGAACTAACACGACATCAGCTAGAACTAACACGAGAGCCACTAGAACTAACAGGGGCTCAACTAGAACTAACATACCACTAGAACTAACGCTTATATTAGAAATAACACTAGCTGCAAGTTAGAATTAACACGACATCAGCTAGAACTAACACGAGTGCCACTCGAACTAACAGGGGCTCAACTAAAACTAACATATCACTAGAACTAATGCTTATATTAGAAATAACACTAGCTGCAAGTTAGAACTAACACGACATCAGTTAAAACTAACACGAGAGCCACTAGAACTAACAATTGCTTAACTAGAACTAACAGACCACTAGAACGAATACTTATATTAGAAATAACACTAGCTGAAAGTTAGAACTAACATGACATCAGCTAGAATTAATACGAGAGCCACTAGAACTAATAGGGGCTTAACTAGAACTAACATACCACCAGAAGAAAATAATTATATTAGAAATAACACTAGCTGAAAGTTAGAACTAATACGACATCAGCTAGAACTAACACGAGAGCCACTAGAACTAACAGGGGCTCAACTAGAACTAACATACCACTAGAACTAACGCTTATATTAGAAATAATACTAGCTGCAAGTTAAACTAACATGACATCAGCTAGAACTAACACCAGAGCCACTAGAACTAACGAGAGCTCAACTAGAACTAACATACCACTAGAACTAACGCTTATATTAGAAATAGCACTAGCTGCAAGTTAGAACTAATACGACATCAGCTAGAACTAACACGAGAGCCACTAGAACTAACATGGACTCAACTAGAATTAATAGACCACTAGAACTAACGCTTATATTAGAAATAACACTAGCTGGAAATTAGAACTAACATGACATCAGCTAGAACTAACACGAATGTCACTAGAACTAACAGGGGCTCAACTAGAACTAACATACCACCAGTTGAGAACAAACCTGAGCATATATGAACGAGCAACACCTCTTACAAAACTGGTCATATGTGCACAAAACCTGGCTGAGAACAAACCTGAACAAAACAGCACCAACAACACCAACCAACAACACAAAACAGCACCTGAACAATGTGTGCACACAAAACCTGTTTTCCAAGAACTCAAACAACAACATGAGCTCATCATCATCACAAACAACCACAAAGGCAGCACAAACACAAAACTAAACACCAACAAAAACCAGGAAACAATATGCAAAGAAACACCAACTAGCCAATGAACCAGGAAACACCCACCAGCCAATGAACCAGGAAACACCCACCAGCCATCCATGAACACCAACCAACCAAACACCCACCAGCCATCCATGAACACCAACCAACCAAACAC
This sequence comes from Asparagus officinalis, assembly GCF_001876935.1. Classification (NCBI taxonomy): domain Eukaryota; kingdom Viridiplantae; phylum Streptophyta; class Magnoliopsida; order Asparagales; family Asparagaceae; genus Asparagus; species Asparagus officinalis. The sequence continues at coordinate 31,849,464 of NC_033799.1, read as the reverse complement.
CCATCAGCCATCCAAGAACCAGACTCAGAATTATATCAACAATATATTTAAAAAACTGGACTTTTAGAAATCAATTAAAAATAGCAAATGAGCTCTAAAAAAGGTAAAACTTTGAGGAAAGTTTTTAAATATGAACACAAAGTTGTTTGAAAGAGAATTTTTCAAATAGCACCTCATATTTATGAAAAATCATGTTTTGTGAAAAATGTCAAAAATACTAGTTCATAACTACTTGATTTTAACTCGATAATTGTAAACATATTTGAAAACCCTTTTGAGTGGATTAAAGTACTTAATAAAGGTATAAAATATTATCGTTAAGATCAGACCCCCACTCCCCCAGGTTTCTTTGAATACAGGGACAAAGAAGGTCGCGAGAGCTTCTGGCAGGAGAAGAGCAAGGAGGTAACGATAGCTCACCAAAGAAATCAACGAGGAAGAAAAAAATCCGACGTGACCAGGGTTTTCGTCGATTTCACTCGGTTGGAGAAGGAAATCGAAGAGGGAAAAAAATCTGAGCTGGCGGCGATTTCAATAAAGTTTTCCCTCTTCCACCCGAGCGAACCAAAGCGGCACAAAGAAATAGGCGGAAACAAAAAAAACCGACGTGGAAGGGTGTCAGACGCAGAAAAGTGTTTCCACGGGCATTTTAAGCGAACCAAACAGCCCCTATAAAGAAATGTGTGAAGCATACTCGGAAATGTGAAACATTTAATATTCATATTCATGTAAAATGACATATTTACCAACAGGTCTTTAGTGGATCAAAGCCCATTTTCCTCCTCCTTTCGAAAACCGCATTTCTCACGATGTTTGTAATGTATAGTAATAGATACTTATATTTTTAATCAATATCATTTAAAACTTTTCAGATTGGATTCAGATGAATTACATAACTGTATATGTTCCTTTATGTTTTCTCCTATAAACTCTATAATTATTGTTTATGTTAGGTTTTTTTTCCAAAAAAAACTACCTTTAAAATAGGGGTAAATACAAAAAAAAAAATCATATTTAAAGTTCGCTTAATAAAGAAGTCACCTTTCAAAGGAGTTAGGATTGCAATTAACCACCTTGACTTATTTTCTGATTAATTTTTTTATTAAAATTTTAAAATACCCTTAAAAATACCTTAAAAAGATAAAGTTTGATTAAGTTGACATGTCAAGTGTAAGGCACATGTATTATTAAGGATAATTTGACCGCATGTGAGCAGTTAGATTGGAACCGAACTCACTGTATATTGTATTTAGGTTAATGGCACATAGTGACATAGACCTCATGTACTCCCACGCTTTAAAACTTATTTTCTTTTACAGTTTAATTTTGACAGATACATCTTTTGAATGAAATTTTTTTCAGTCATTACCCTAGATGACGCTGGCTTATATTATTCCTAGATGATATTAATGAGTATATGAGGATAAAGAGAGTCAAAAAGAATTTCGTCCAGGGTCTGCTGCCAAATTCAAACTATAAGACTAACAAGTTGCCATTCTTACCCAAACCATCTTTGAAGCCGTTGGAAGCTACATAAACTTGAATTCCTCATGTATTAATAGAGGTCACAGCTTCAACTTTTGATATCCAATTCCAGAGATTTGAATTCTTTTTCTTGAGCTCTAACTTTCATCTTTATTAGAGAAGTCCCTCAATCGCTTATCGAGATTCTTGGCAGCTCAAGTTCACATCTACTTGTATCTATGCCGATCATTTGTCACCAAGCAAATAAAACAATAAACTCAATATACAATCACAAGACCATCATTCGAAGTTTATAAGATTATATTCAGTACACAGTCCATTTCTAGTATCCCGAACTCCTTGATATCAAATAAAGTCCTTCCTAGCCCTGTCCAAAAAGCCCTGAGGCCCGGGCCCGACCCGGACGGAACCCGGCCCGGCCCAAGGTCGGCTCGGAAACCCGGGCCAGACCCGTGTCCGGATCCCCCTGTGACGCCCGGCCGGGAAACCAGGGGGTCCCCGGGGGTTTTTTTTCCCGGCAACCGAAACCGGGTCGGGCGGCCGGGCCCGAAGCCCGACCGCCCGCAACGATCACCCTTGTGACGTTTGCCGGGCAAAAAATGGGTACGAGCCGGGCCACCCCGGCCCGGCCCGACGAAAACGATCACCAAAGGTGACCGTTTTCGCCAAACAGCTATTTTGGTGTTTTGACCGTTTTGCCCCTTACAACGGTCAAAAATCGGCTATTTGGTGAGAGTTTTTTGGTCATTTGCATAGGAGGCTCTCTCTATAAATAGAGGGGGTTTTTACTTCTTCTCCTCACACCAAAACTCATCTACTTCTCTCTAATACTCTCTTATACAATCTTATACTCTCTTATAATCCCTTATACTTTCTAATCCTTTCATTAAATGGCTTCTGAATCTGATTATGAAGAGCAAAATCTATCTCCTACCGATATTAAAATAAGTCCTCCTACAACAACAGCTACTCCTCCTACCGATCCTACCATTGGTAATCCCGAATCCGGTGACGACAAATCTGCACCAAGAGCTCCTAAAAGGCCGAGATCCGATGTGTGAATTTTTTTTTGAGAAGATAGACATCACCAATGATGAACACGGTAGGATCCTCACCCAGAAGGCTAAATATGCGTTGTGCGGCCGAATTTTCCAAGCTCATCATAAGAGCGGCACCAACCACCTCAAACGTCATATAAAAAACACAACAAAGGCCAGACTCCTCAAAATGATATCCGACAATCTATGATTTCCCAATCCTCCTCTTCTGGTAGTCTCGGTACTTGGAATTATGATGCTGCCTGAGCCAGGAAATACATCATCAGGTTTATCATTCTTAAAAATCTTCCTTTTAAATTAGTAGAAGATGATGAATTTGAAGATTTGTTTAGAGATGGTTTTTATCCTGATTTTATAAAAAATTCTCGTCAAACCTGTCAACGTGACATTTTAAAACATTATCAAACGAAACAAGGAAAAATAATTTCTTATTTTAAAAATTTAAACCGTAAATTTTCTTTAACTTCTGATATTTGGACATCTAAAGCACAAACAGGTTATTTATGCATCATAACACACTGGATTGATAAAAATTGGCAAATGTTTAAAAGAGTTGTTTCTTTTATTGCAGTTAAAGAGTCACATACTGGTATTAATGTAGCCAATTTAATAGTTGAAGAACTTACGAAACTAGAAATTGATCAAAGAATATTTTCTCTTTCACTAGATAATGCAAGTAATAACAATGTAGCTGTAGATTTTCTCAAAATAACTTTGTCGTTGCCCTGTCATGGTGAACTTTTTCATATTAAATGTATATGTCATATTTTAAATTTAATTGTTCAAAGTGCATTTACTGAAATTAAACTCATGATAGAAAAGGTTAGAACAGTTGCTTATATGCATACTGCTTCTGAACAACAACTTAAAAGATGAAAACAAATGTGTAAAAAAAATATTAAGACTAGACTAATTCCAAAAGACGTTGACCATAGGTGGAATTCCACCTATGCAATGTTAAGTGTGGCAATAGAATATAAAGAAATTATAAATGATTTTACAAATTATTATGCTTCTAGTTCTAGCTCTGGTAGCACTTATGGAATAACTGAAGATGAATGGACAATTATATGTAATTTAAATGAGATGTTACAAGTTTTTATGATGCTACTATGTTATTATCTGGTTGTTATTATCGAACTATTACTTTAGCTGCTCTATAAATTTTAAATATTAAAATTTTTTTTGCCAAATATCGTATGAATGATACTTTTGGAGCTATACTTTTTCAAATGGAGAGCAAATTTAATAAGTGTTTTAGGCCTACTCCTCATATTTTTGGTTTAGGGGTTCTTATTGATCCATGTTTGAAGGATATTGGCCTTCGAAGTTTGTTACAATCATAGTATGGTGGACAGATTATAGACTTAGATGATGGATCCACCCTTACTGCTACTTCTCATCATTTAGCTATTAGAAATTATTTTCAAACATTATATGATGAGTATGCAGCTAGATATGGTGTAGCTGCACAACAATCTGCAGCTTCGGCACCTTCGAGCTCAAGCTGAGGTAAAAGTGTAAGTTTTGATATGCATGCAATGGTAGCTAAGCTAACTGGTGGGTCTAGACTTGGATCATCGTTGGAGGTTTCTGAAATAGATGAATATTTATCAGCTTCTTTAGTGAAATGTCAAGGATATGCTTTAGATATTTTGTAATGGTGGAGAGTATATAGATCAGTTTCATATCCTATACTTTCCACCATGGTTCGTGACTTACTAACAGTGCAGGTTTTGACGGTAGCTTCGGAACCCGCCTTCAGCATAGCAGGATATTTGATAGACGACCACATGACATGCTTAGATCAGTATATTGTACAAGCGATAATGTGCTTACAAAATTGGTGAAGGTACGAGAAGCGAACGCAAGACATTGATCAGATGGCTAGAATTGAAGATAAATTTAAAAAGTTGGGACTAGCAGATAGATATAAAGATTAAACAATATTCATCAAATTGTAATTTTTATTTCTTAGCTTTAAATGTGTAATGAATTATTTTAAAAATAGTTACAAATGATAGTGATATAGGTGAGTAGGTGCCAACCTAGTTGGGATTAGGGATGGCAAAATGAACCCAAAACCAATTGCCCACCCATACCCACCCGCCAAATGAACCATACAAACCCACCCATTTAGTTAAATGGGCCATAAATGGGTGGGTATAGTTTCTATTAAAGATAAATGAGTCATTAATGGGTGGGTTATTACCCACCCATTTACCCGTTTAGATGGATATTATTTTAAAAACACCCTCAACGCTTAAACAATTACAAAACTTATTTTCAAAAGTTAAAAATTATAGAAAACACTTAAAATGACTAAAACCCCTTAAAATTTTGAGATTTGCAAAAAACACCCTCAAAGTTTAAAATATTATAAAAACGCCCTCAAGAGTTAAAAATTATAAAAAAAACTATCAAAATTTTCTAACCTCACAGATGACACATGAAATTCAAAAATTACCAACAGCCCCCTGAAATTTTATAATTTGCAAAAACACCCTTAAAAGTTGTAGAAAATGAGAAAAACACCCTCAAGACTTCAAAATTACTAAACAATCTTAGAGTTTTCTAAACTTGCAAATGACATATGAAATCTAAAAAATTTTAATAGGCACCTATAAATTTAAAATTTACAATTAACACCCTCAAAGTTTTAAATTTTTAGAAAAACACCCTGCATAGTTTAGAATTACAAAACCATCCTGAAATTTCAAAACCTACAAATGACACATAGAATCCAAAAATTACTAGCAACCCCCTGTAAATTTATAATTTACAAAAAGCACCCTCAAAGTTTAAAAATTGCAAAAAACACCCTCAAGAATTCAAAACTACAAAACAATCTTAGAATTTTCTAAACTTGCAAATGACACATGAAATCTAAAAAATTTCGGTAGTCCCCTATAAATATCAAATTTGCAAGTAACACCCTCAAACTTTTAAAAATTACAAAAAACACCCTCAATGATATATAAATATAAAAAATAGGCGCTTATAATTCTTCGTCGGCAGGAGATATATGCGTATGCGGCCAAGTGTAATTTGTCACATGACCAAAGTAAGGGCTTTTTTTAAATAACCGAGCAGGTAGTAAACTAGACTTGTTACGAGTCCATCTCTTCTTTTGCTCAGCCCCGTCATCATTTGCTTCTTTTCCTCACAATTCTGTCCTAATTTTCTGAAGTAGTCGATTCAATTGAGAAAGAAATTTTTATAGAAAACCCCCTGAAAGTTTGTAGAAAATCTCCTAAAAGTTTGTAGAAAACCCCCTAAAAGTTTTCAAAAAACACCCTAAAAGTTTACAAAAAACCCCCTGAAAGTTTACATAAAACCCCTGAAAGTTTGTAAAAACCCCCTAAAAGTTTGCAAAAACCCCCTAAAAGTTTACTAAACCCCCCTAAAAGTTTGCAAAAAACCCCCTGAAAGTATACAGAAAACCCCCTAAAAATTTACAGAAAACACCCTGAAAGTTTGCAGAAAACCCCTAAAAGTTTGCAAAAAACCCCCTGAAAGTTTGCAGAAAACCCCCTGAAAGTTTGCAGAAAACCCCCTGAAAGTTTGCAGAAAACCCCCTGAAAGTTTACAAAAAACCACCTAAAAGTTTGCAAAAAACCCCCTGAAAGTTTACAGAAACCCCCCTGAAAGTTTGCAGAAAACCGCATGAAAGTTTACAGAAAACCCCCTAAAAGTTTGCAGAAAACCCCCATAAAAGTTTACAAAAACCCCCCTGAAAGTTTGCAGAAAACCCCCTGAAAGTTTGCAAAAAACCTCCTAAAAGTTTGCGAAAAACCCCCTGAAAGTTTACAAAAAAACCCCTAAAAGTTTATAGAAAACCCCCTAAAAGTTTGCAGAAAACCCCCCTGAAAGTTTGCCAAAAACCCCTGAAAGTTTGCAAGTAGATCCCTGAAACTTACATATATATAGAAGCATCATAATCATAACTAAATGGGTTATTGGGTTACCCATGAACCACTCATTTAGTAAATGGGTGGATGAGAACCAACCCATTTAGCAAGTGCTAAATGGGTCATAAATGGTTAAGTGGTCATAAATGTGCCCACCCATTTATGACCCAACCAAAACCCAACCAAAACCATCCATTTGCCATCCCTAGTTGGGATGTACTCATCTATTGTGATGCGACAAATTCCGAAATAAATTTATACATGTAAAAAGATTTATTGATTATTAATAAAAAAGTTATTTTTATCATCTTTTATTTTTATAATTTTTTGTATTTGTAATTTATGTCACTTCAAGTTATTAATAATAAGATTGTTTTTATTTTTATTTTTTGTAATTTTTGTAATGTTTTATATATATTTTAAATTTTAAAAAGATTTTTAAATTTTTTTAAAAAAACAAACAAAACCCGGGCCAGCCCGGAGCCCGGGCCCGGTTTTCCGGGCCGGGCCGGATGGACCGGCCTCCTTCCTTTTCCGGGCCGGGCCGAATGGACAGGCCTCCTTCCTACATAATCTAACCGGGCCCGGGCCGGATGGACAGGCCTCCTGCCTACATAATCTTCAAGGATCTCTATAGAGTCATACAGTAGGCTTAATACAGTACACAAAGTAGTAGTTTAGCTAGAAGATCAGATAGCCAAGAGCAATGTCATGTACTCCTGTTTGTGCAATTATTGTCACATCAAGCAAACAGAACAACAAGCTGATATACAACGACAATATCATTATTAGAAGTTTATACCAATTCATCTAATAAACCATTCAGTTTACTGTCCATTTGTAGTAACCTTAAATACCTGATGTTCAATAGAGTTCCATCTTCCTACATAATCCTCAAGGATCTCTGAGATATCATAAGGTAGGCTTAAGACAATACAAAGACAGTAGTTCAACTTATCAATCACATAGCCAAAAACCACTATCACTTCACCTTATTGACATCCTCCTCAGGATCGCGAAGAGTTCCAAACATCCAGTCCATCCATATAGTATAATGCCCGTAGTTGTGGCGATAGGTTGTATGGTGAATAGTATGGTAACCGGCACCCATAACAGGCCATATCTTGCCATGAATGCAGTCATGAATGTTGGCTGTCCAAACTGCCTCGATGAACAATAGTGCGATGTGGGTCATGAAATGAGTGGGTACAAGAAACAGGCATATGACATGAGGAACGGCTTGCAGGATCCCGTCCAAGGGATGGAAGGCTAAACCTGGAAAACAAAATGGATGGTCGATATGCAGCACCAAATAACAGAATCTTATGACGTATAGTTTAAATCTAGGGTTAATTGCAGATCAACCCTTGAACTATCGCCACCCTTGCAGAAAAAGAAATTTGCTTTTCGACAAATAGATCGCCTGTAGACTATGTTACCAGGTACTTCTAATATGAAGCTGTACCCATGCCCGACACATATCCGTTCCAGTACCTGTATTCAAACTTCTTGAACACTCCTCGCATATATACATACATTTATTCGGGTATGTACTCAACTATACAATACATGTTTTAATTTAAAACACTTGTAATACATTTTCTAGACATATCCTACATTTCACATCTACTTCTCGAAACTCGTTGGACATAGCTCAGCTTCCGAATTATAATTTTGAAGGGTTGTTTGGATGTCTAGTTTAAAAACTAGTAATTTTTCCAATTTATAATCCACATAATAAAAGAAACACGAAATTGTTATAGGAGTTTTAATTATCATCCTTGTTCTCATATAAATTATTAATTCCGCTATATAGTATATGTGTATATAAATATTTATATAACCATGTCCATGTACCCTACCTTTTACAAATTTCCCGTGTCCCGTACCCGTACAGGTATCCACACCCGAACCTGTACCCATGCAACATAGCTGGTAGGTAAAAGAGTCAGGAATGTATCTGCAAGAATAGATCTATTAGGCATCTATATGCAATTGGGTTATCGTGCAAGGGGTCTATTCTCAATTAACCCAAGTTAAATGATAATTAATGTAGACAAAAGTATATAGTTCAGAGTGTGCAGTTCTTTAAGGAACTATAGTAAGATCGAGCAACATTAACCCATGATGATGTGTCATTAGTTGTAAAAGGTCAAGATAAATAATGACCTAAGCATCTGTTTTAAAATAAATTGTACAACTAGCTATATAAAACTACTAAAATACAAAAGTAATTTAAGTAAATTATAAAAGGTCAAGACAAATAATGACCAAAGAATCTGTTTTAAAATAAATTGTACACCAAAAATATAACAACTTGCCCTGCCATATAAAACTATTGAAATACAAAGTAAATTTAAATTTAAATTGATTAAACATTTTAGGTCGAAAGTGGGTGGGTCTAAAAACATATGAGCATAAAACTTTGGTTTATGGACAATACTCTTTTTAGAAGTGGGTGAGTTCTAAAAAAATGAAAATTTATGAGTTTATAAGCAAAAATAATCTATATGACGCGACATTAGTGTGAAAAGAGAAATAATAGTATAAGCATTTTGTTTAAAAATGCATCACATAACTAATCACTTGGAACAAAAATATAGTATTCTACTGGAATATAGCGCCTAAGTTATAGGAATATAGCACCTTACAACTTATACCAAGCTGTTAAAATTCTTCCTTACAATGTAAACCAAACTGCTAAATTATAAAGTGGGTTTAAAATTAGTTTTCTAAAGTGTTTTAAGTCTAAGAGTGAATTGGAAGCAGGTAAGTTTAAAAATAAATAGGGATACAACTTTAGGTTCATTGGCAAAAAGTCCTCTTTGAAAGTGGGCAGGGTTAAAATAAATAGAGATCGGTGTTTTAAAAATACGCCGATTTTATCGATTTATTGCCGATATGTAGGGTTTGGGCTTGGCCGATACGATTTTTGTAAAAATATATCGCATATAGTTTTGGGTCAATTTTTCCTGATATATTGGTGTAAATTCAATAAAGCGGCCGATTTCTCGTGGACTAAAAATCGCCCAATTTTCTACAATTTACATTCTAAGTGAACTAGTTCGGGTTTGGGGACAAAACCCTTTTTTTTCCATACCCAACCCGCATATACTAAACAAAAATAATGCTATTCTATTCTATTTTGCATCCACTAAACAAAAAAAATTGATGTGATCATAAACATGTGTTATTTGCGTATTAGTATGTTTATTTTTCATTAAATAGGCTTAGATTAGATTTTAAGATATTATATTATATATGCACTCCATCCGATATAAGACTCCGGTTTTTACTACTCATCCCCGATATATCCTGATAATTGGGATCTGATATGAATTTTAGTTATCCAATATATTTCCGATAACCAATATTTAAAATGTTGATAGAGATAAAACTTTTGGTTTATAGACAAAAGAATCTTTGAAAAGGTTGGCTCAAAAGTAAATTGGGCTATAACTTTGGGTTTATAGGCAAAAACCCCATATTAAAATTTTGGAAGAGGAGGGACTCAAAAAGTAATGGGGGTTTAAAGCATTAGGTATATAGGCCAAAAAATACTCATGTATGGGTTTAAAAATAAATGGAAGTAAGACTTTGGGTTTGTAGTTGAAAAAATTTACAAAAACTTTTGGTCTTGCCCAAATTTGAACTCTGTACCACTTGATTCTAATCTTAGTCATTCCAATGACTACGTTGTCTTCTAGTTGTAGGGAATAAGCACTGTTCATCCCCATGAACTTTAATATATAGTATAATTTAATGAAAACCAGTAGAAAAGTTATGAAGGGTGGAGAAACTTATCATCAGTCTGCTATGAATATAGTTCCGTATTCGGGGTAGGAAGTAATTTGGCGAGTTTCAAATTTTGGAATTTGTGAAAGATATTATGTCAATTCTGGAACTAGTTATCAAAAGATTGGTTCTACAAAATAGATAGCAATGAGACATTACTATTTTGATGCATACAGAAAACTCTGTTACCAATATATAAGGAAATGAACTGTGCAGAGCTCTTGGGGGTATAACAGTTGAGTAACATGCCAGTGTTCAAATCCTACATTGGGCCCAAATAAGAACTCGAAAAGCTAAAATTTCTGATTAAAAGAATGTGACTTTTATGAATCATTTGTAGCGCTGATAGCGAATAACTTGGTAAAAATCAGTCAGACAAATATAACATGAATCTGTTTACTGTCATATAAAGATTAGATCATAGAACATTTATGTTGATCTAAATTATAATGCTAGGGGAGTAAAATATCATTCAATGTTTATTAAACCCTAGTAGGAAAAAAAGCAACATACATTATTATATAACAATCTTAAAGGTCATATTCGCATACAAACAAAGAAACTAGAATATAAAAAATGATGTCAATATTACAATTATTCATATTCTTTTTTATATCTGTCATGTAACTTTGTATAAATATGGTGGTGCAGTGATTTTTAAATCTTGTTCTTATAGGCCTCTAATGAAATAGAGAATTGTCCATATACTTGATAATTTTTATCTTAATTGGCTGGCAACAAAATTGCTTGGTTTGCTGATATAAACAATGAGAAAATGGTTATGAATTGGTATTTCCTCAAACTAACAAGAGAAATTCAAGGGATTGAACTTTTCAAATCGGAAAATTTTTTAGGGAAGGGGGTTGATAAATTTCCTAATATACCTAAGAAGAGAAATTTTGGAGTTTGACCAGTCTTCAAATCAAAATTGGTAAAGAAAAGCTGGAGAGCACACCCAAAACAATCTGAGGTTTAAAGTTCCCTAACATTTCACCAGACCTATGCCGATCCATCATAACCAATCTGTGATGGGTATAGTTTCGCATCAGTTATTTAAATGGCACCTTCTAGGTTAATTTCATGTTTCTATATTCAACCCATTAGGCCAGATAGCAAAAAGAATTATTATCATATAATGGTATGTGCCTGGTGACTACTAAATGAGTCCAGCATACAGCGTGAAGGAAACATCAACAGCATTAATGTAATAATGCATGTAAAAATCAATTAAAGGGAACAACTTCCAGAAGAAAACTATTTAGTAGCTTCTCTGAAATGAGAACTCTTCTGCTAGCTTGGCATAAAGATAATAAACTACTAATACTACATAGAAAAAAAAATCATCATAGGCATATCCTACGTAAAAGTCCGTGATACTGTATTGCATGCATTTGGTACTGCACTCAGTGCACTGAAGAGCCAACCGCAAGCAACTAAACCCACATTAAATATAGGTAGGTTCTGGGCAATATCAGATACATATCTGAAGAAGATCAGCAACCTTAACTTTCTAAGTGAAGTAATATATCTTCGCAAAATGGGAAACCGTCCTGACCCAATCACTTGAATAACTGATGATCCTGATGCATTGGATATATGCTTTATGTCTGGATCCAATTTAAACTCTATATATCAAATTTAACTCTATGCAAAACCATCCCCCGTCCTTCTCTTGAACCCAACTCAAATAACTCAAGTGTTGATGCTTCAAAACCCTTCTGAGCAAGTTGCAACCAGTCTGAAAACCTCTGCTTTACTACTAATGTTGCATATGTACTCTCACGGGCCAGTGTCCTAAATATATAATTGTATGTGTGCTCCTGCATGTGTGTTCTGATATAAAAAAGCGAGTAGGGAAAAAAAGTTGGAGAGATGAGGACATTTTACTTCAATTGTACGTATACATGTGTGAGGTCCATAATGGAACAAGGGATATATGGAAGCATCAATCAAATTTTATACACAAAATATTAATCACACAATATCCTTAGTAAATAAAATCGTTTAGAACACATCCCATAAACAAAAGTCATCCATTAAACTTCACAACACATTGGCAATAAATACCACATTCTATGTAGATAAGTTTCTCTCAAAATTGATTTAATAAACAGTGTTGTTTGGCTGAAAATATTAAGATTACTAATGGAGTTACTGAGAATATGGGTACTGTATTGGGTATCTTTTTCCCCTGCATGATTATCTAGATGGTTCTAGAGTAAAATTAGCACGAATGCATTGCAAGGACTTTTGTAAGATTTAGATTCATGCTCAAACAAAAGTGAACAGTAGAAAAGCTAAGTCGCTTTTCCATCATCACATCTACGGATTACAGATACAAACTAAACATCCTATATTATGTCCTAAACATTATACTAGCAGAACATCCCAGAAAAGATGGATGAAATTATGAAACTTGAAACCTTTAACTAAATAAAGCTTATTGTAAATATTTAACCAAAAAGTGTTGCTCGGAATCAATTAGCATTTTGGAAAAAGAAATGGTAATATTTTTACCTGCAAATGGTGAAAGTGTGTTCTGCTTATTATAAATATGATGTGTGGCATGAAGATGCTTGTATAATGGCTTTATATCATGCAACTCTCTGTGCATCCAATATATCCCAAACTCGCAAGTGACTAGATATATAACCAAATAGATGATGTACAAGGGCCAACCAACTTCACTAACACTTGAATAGCATCTTGTCCAGCCACTTTCAACCATGAACTCTGACAGTGTTGGAAGAGCACAGTACCATGGCATAGCTTTCATTGCAACTTTTATTTGTAAAAGCATGGCATGGTTTGAAGGAATTGCATCTGGTCACAGATAAATGTATAGAAATAAGCAGAGGGTAATGTGGCAGAAATATCAGAATAGTGTTTTAATATGCTAAGGTGTATGAAGCTTTCATGTGAACCATTTAAGAGTTTTAACTGCCAAATAATTTGAAATAGAATACCGATGGATATAGAAGGCATATGTTCTCTGGAGAATATATGATCGGTCCTATGTAACAAAAGCTTAACAGAAACCTCTTTAAAGACTATGCACAATACAGAGAACTTCAGAATAGTATATAATTGAATCAAAGAGAATAAGACATAAAATCATATAAGCGATCATTGCAGTAAATCGCAAAGGGGAGGGGATTGCATATGTTTGGAAGCATTACCATGGTCATGAAGCAGTTTTATTTCTTATCTTTAAGATAACTATATATACATATATAGTAAACGGGGCTGGTGTGTCACCCCACCTTCTTGGTTAGTAAGTTGCTGATATGGTGCACATCCAAAAGCCCCTACAGCCCACATCATTAATACATCATATGGTACGTGAATTTCTGGATGTGTAAACACCAGTGTTTTAAATATCGGCCGACATGTCGGACATGTCGGCCGATATGTCGGATCGGGTGGTCTAGCGGTATGAGTCGGGCTAATTCAAGTCGTATATTGTTTTTCAAGAGGAAATCGGAGATATCGGGTATAAATCGGACATGTCGGCCGATTTTTCACCTTTGAAAAATCGGCCGACTTCTATTAAAATCGGTTCACAGATGTTTTTGATTTATTGGGTTTGGGTTTTCACAAAACCCAAACCCATTTGACCGCTGCTAACCTTTTCAGGGATTTTTAGAAGCCGAAAACGAGAAAGAAATCATCCCTCAGCCGAAAACGAGAAAGAAAAACACCGCTTGAGAAAACTAGGGCATCGTCAGCCGCAATCTTCAGCGCCTCTTCGACGACATCTTCGACCGACCGCCTTCAATCTTCAGCGCCTCTTCGACGACAGCTTCGACCGACCGCACTTCGACCGACCGCATCTTCGAGTTCCACCGCATCTTCGACCGCATCTTCCTGAGGTATGTCTCTCTCTCCCCCTTTCTCTCTCCCCCCTTCTCTCTCCCCCCTCTCTCTCTCTGAGTCTGAGCGCCTCTCTTGAGAATAGGTGGATTCGGTACTGGGACTTTTTTTTTGTGGGTTTATAGAAAACGAATTGGGTTTAAGTGGCCAAGTGGGTACTGGGACTTTTTTTATGTGTCCTGTGAAGTTTCATGTGGGTTTATAGAAAACGAAATTGAATCTCTTAGTTTTTAGTCATTTTGTCATTTTGTCTAACAACCGAGAATTATTTTGTTTTCTAACAAATTGGGTTTAAGACAGATTGGGTTTAACAACCGAGAATCTCTTAGTTTTCAAAAACAAATTGGGTTTAAGACAGAATTATGAACAGTTTGCAATTATGAACAGAATTAAGACAGATTGGGTTTATCATCTTATGATATAAATATTACATGTTTAAACTTTATAGAGTTTCTACAGAGTTTCTGCTTTTCTTCTTTTTTCTTCTTCATGTGATAGTCTGGTAGCAACTCAATGGATAATTTATTTCTGTTTGCACATTGCAGATTCAGTTTGCACTTTGCACTTTGCTGATTCAGTTTGAAATTGTTGAAAACTTTAAAAGGACTTGTGTTGTCAATGGTTGCTCGATAATGACCGATGCATGGAGTGATCCTAAACATCATATATTGTTTACTTTTTTATGTCTAGTCTATAAAATTTATAAAGTATGCTTATATTGAATTTAGGAATGCTTAGATTACATTTAGGACATGATATTATGCATATGCGCCCACCCGATATGGCAATCCGATATTTAGTCCATGTCCCCCGATATATCCCCGATTTCCGCTATCCGACATGGATTTCAGCCGTCCGACATGAACCCGACATCCGATATTTAAAACCTTGTGTACTACCTCTTACAGTTCAATAGGTAAACATAATTACTAAGTTCAAAGGAAATATAAAAAAGTGATTGGGTATAGTGTATATGAGCTGCCATCTCATATAATAAAACAATCTTCTAAGAGATAGGAGTAGTGAGGTTCACCTACTCCAATGTGACTAGCAGTTGGTGTCACTCATCTAGCTCTTCAGGATTTCTTCTCTTCGAGCCGTATATATCTTTCCTTTTTCTTCCTCTTTTGCCAATTAAAGTTCAAAAGCATAAATATAGTCATACGAGTTGGTCGCCTATCAGAATGTATTTTTAAAATAAGTGAAACTGAAAAAGTCTTGTTCATTCTTTTTTTTTCTTTTTTTTAATTGTGTTAGTAAGACTGCAACCAAAACCAAATAAAGTGTGTGAAAAAATAATTGCGAATTAAAAAAGAAATCTATTTGTAATAGTTTAGATTTTAAATTTAAGAAATAATCAAAAGGCTAGATGACCAATTTGTAATACTCTCCTCCAGTTATCTTTACAATAAATTAGCAACCTAGAGCTAGCAGCTTTAAAGCCCTATCAATCATCAAACATTTTCTCATAAAGCTCAACTTGTAAAACTCATTTCGTCATGCTTATTTGATAAAGCTCAACATCTATCGTCTATCTGTTCCATAAAGAAAGTTTTGCAAAAACAAATCGTATAGTAGTTTCAATAATAATATTTTTCAGGTTTTTGAGGACAATCTGCAAACAGAACAACGCTGACAAGTTGAGCAGGAGAGGGCTTAGTAAAGATCACATGATTAAAATATTGGATTCGGAAGAAAGATCACACAAATCATACAGGGGTTTTCTGTATATGTACCCCTTAACCAAGGTTTTAAATATCGGTTATCGGGGATTTATCGGACGGCCAAAATCCTTATCGGATAGCGGAAATCGGGGATATATCGGGGATAAGTAGTATTTATCGGAGTGATATACCGTATGTTGTGTATATATAATATAATACCCCAAATTGTAATCTAACCATACTCCACTCTTTCATTCTCTCAACCTTCACTAAATAACTAGAGAAAAAACCAACTAAATGGTGAATATTATTTGTTACTACAACTTCAGAAGTTGTGTTGAGGGCGTGGCGTCAATGGAGAGTCCAAGTCAAACTTTCGAAGTCACAGTTGATGATGGCGTCGATGGAGAGAGCTCGGCATCGATGGAGAGCTCAGCGACGTTCAACGTCCTCGAGTCAATCAGATCAGTTGATGATGGCGTCGATGGAGAGAGCACAACATCAGTCGAAGTTGTCAAGTCGATGAAGTTAATGTTGATGAGAGAGCAGCGTCAAAGTTGATAGCGTTGAGGTCAACGGAGTCCGAAGAAGAGCGGAGGCGAGCGTCGAAGTCGGCGGAGGCGAGCGTCAAGGTCGACGGAGTCCAAAGAGAAACAGAGTCAGAGGATTAGGGCAGTGGGCACAACCGCACAAATGAGGGGAGAGAGAACAAAGGATTAGAGCTACTTAATCGAGTTTAAGTTTTATTGTAAAGAACAGGTCGTGTCGGGTTTCAAGTTCACTCAAAAACTGTCCATTACCCAAAATCATAACCTAATAATGTGACCCGATAATTCCGATTTTAGAGCTGCTAATATCGGCCGATAATCACCTTTATCGCCGCATTATCGCCGATAAACCCTAAAAAAAGATAACCGATTTAAATTTCAACTTATCCTATCGAAAAGCTCTCAAAACCGATAACTCGGGGATAATATAGGATTATCGGCCGATATTTAAAACCTTGCCCTTAACTCATTGGTATTTGCATAATCACTATCCAAATCTCAGTATTTGCAGAACAACCACCAATTCATCTTCTACACTGAAAAAATTCCCCCCAGTTCAAACGGTGTTAGTTATCAAATGGATTAGAAGTATTGTTTACTGCTCCCTTTGTTAAAACATAAAAAATCAGCCTTAACAGCAAGTTGCCCACTTGATTCATCTTTAGGTGGTTTTAGTTGTTTCTCAACAAAGGGTGTCATCACAAGCAAGTATAGGGAGAAGCTTGTGGGGGTCTTGACTCAACTGGGTTGAAGGAGGTTGTGTTATTTCATTGATTCCAAAGCAGAAAGGTGGTCTTGATCCGCTGGCTGAAGATGAGATCCAAGGCCAAAACCCACACTAGAGAAGGAAAAAAAATGGGGGCTGAGTTGGTTTATTTTTGGCTAGAAAAGAGCAATGGCTAGGTGGGCAAATAAAAAGAAGGTGACATTTGAGTTTTTTTTTAAGATTGTAACTTGAAAGTAATTAACTGACAAGGATTATTAGTTATTTTAAAAAATTTAACAGAACTGAAGAGTATACCAAGCGAGTATACTCCCTAACATATAATAAGTGAGGGGTATTTTTTTTCAATGTTGATGAATTGGGTTGGGGGTAATTTAGCAAATTATGATATTTGGGAGGTAATTTTGCAAATATCGATGATTTAATGGGTATATATACAAAAAAAACTC
This sequence comes from Asparagus officinalis, assembly GCF_001876935.1. Taxonomy (NCBI): domain Eukaryota; kingdom Viridiplantae; phylum Streptophyta; class Magnoliopsida; order Asparagales; family Asparagaceae; genus Asparagus; species Asparagus officinalis. The sequence continues at coordinate 31,831,957 of NC_033799.1, read as the reverse complement.
ATAGTAAACTTAGGTTCCTCTTTCTGGATGTCTAAACTAGAACAGCCTAAAATGTCATGATATAGAACTTTTGTCAACTTCAACAAGAATCGTTAGTTGGATTCAGTATAAGAGACAACTAACACCAAATAAAGACAGCTAACAAGTAATCCAAGTTGACAATTCGATTATGTTAATTTGAACAACTAAGGCAACTACCACCAGGCTGTACATAACAAAAAATGCAAGTTTTTCCCTGATCAGAACATGCTATGTTATGTAGTACTACTCTCAGTTGAGAAAGCTCCCAAAAAAAATTTGATTTTCTAATTAAAATTCAGTTTGATGTCAACCACCTTCTGTACTAATCTAATCCTTTGATATGGCAGCTATAGATCAGGTTGGGGAAAGTAACCTGATAAAGGGGTAAGACGATACACTTTGAACATACGGAAAGAAGTGGCACTGTTGAAAGAACCTAATCGAAAAAATTTCATTCTCCTTTCTAAAAGAGTATGTTCCATCCTTACTTCATGCATAATGCACACAGACATTATCCATTAAAGTTGAACCAAGATAGGAAGTCTGAATATGCAAGAGGACTTCAGAACAGCGCAATAATGATAAAGCAGACAACATTATATACAGTAGACAATCACAACAACACAAAAACAGCTTACCACTCTCAGTGGTATAATCTTCAGATAAATGGCCAAAATTATACATTACAAGTGCATACAAGTGTGGAGGACAAGGGTTCTATAATTTGATACTGTCAATGACTAAAAACTGCAAATGGACTTGAAATGTGTTCTTAGGCCTGAACAGTATTCACCAAAAATCAAACTTCAAAGGATTGCTGTAGGGTCCTTTTGATTCAAAGAAATTTGTATTAGAAACCCATAAGATCAGAGAAGTAATAGAACACAACACGCTTGCTTCACTCATTTTGAAGGTCTCATACTATAAATTAATTTGACAAGCCAAAGGAGCATCAGCAAGTTAGACTTGCTAAGACTATTTGTTATCAGGCAGTAAATGATGGTATAATTACAGGACCCCAGATACTATCAGCATAAGGGACCACAATTAACATATAATCATCAAAATGAATGAATACTACAGAATGCCCAATATCATATTTTTACCTCCTAATCTCCTACAATATCAAAGAAAGAGAGTCCCAAAGTGACCATCGCAAAGAATGTTCTTAAAAAGATATTTTCCACGAGGATTTAACACAAAAGACACAAAGGTAATACTAGTTGGAACAAGAACAATACTGTTAAAGAAAACAGTGATACAAATATAAACAAAATATCCAAAAACACAACTTTCGCCACACAGTGCTGACTCAAAAAAATAAAATTAAAAAAATAAAACTGAAAGAGTGGCAATTTATTTAAAAGAAACTTGGTTCTTTCAGAAAAAATTTGAAGGCAAATACTTCCCTTGGAATTCAATAACGGAAACACATTTAAGATGTATCGGTTCTAAAATGCCCTTCAAGTCATGAAAAACAAGTGGTTTCAGGCTTATTTTCAATCCAATAGGCATAAATTTATGACTGAAACTAGGAGTTCTTTTTTTCTGTAACACTTGAAACCTTACAAAACACGCTATGCAAGGGTTCTGAATTGGTGTAAATATCAAAAAACTGCCATGAAATATTAGGGATTTACTGGTAATTATCCTGACAATTCTTATTTGAGCAAACCACCGCAATTTTTTTTTCACTAAACTACCATGACTATCATAAGTGAAAATTATTACATGACAGAATGTGACTTTTCTGGACAACTTTACCCGCATTTAGTTTGTATAAATACTCTCTCATCCTCAACCTCTTAACAACATGATAGGGGGTACTTTGGTCTTTTTAACTGAACCATCAACACCAGTAGGGGGTTTTCAGCTAATTTGAAAGTTTAACGTAGTTTTTCTAATAAAAAAATAGTTCATGGAAGATTACTGCAAAACCCAAATTTTGATCATAATTGAAGATATACTCAGTCCTTTTTTTGCGTCGGTAGATATGCTCAATTCTAAAATGAGCTAAAGATCAAATATCAGGCGGTTCTAGTTTTATCTGATAATGCCTCAAACAACACAAAGTGGACTCCTGAGAAATAACAGGTTTAGTATAATATCATTACGCAGCAAGTTCGATAAAAAGGCTATAAGATGTATATTTGTGGGGTATGACAATAAAAGAAAAGGATGGAGATGTTGTGATCCCACAACCGGACAGTGTTACACATCAAGGAATGTTGTATTTGATGAAGCCTCGTCTTGGTGGGCTTCACAAAAAGTTGCACTCCCAGACTCTAGTGATCTAGAGGATCAGTTGCAAAAGAAGTTGGGGGAGCCAGGTCAAGAAGGACTATGTCAATCAGAAAAGACAGAATCAAGCTCTTCAGCATCCTCAAAGGAGAATAATCCATGGAAAACCAGTGTATCAAACAACGCCAGAAGAAGAGCGGCCAAGCTACATAGAGGACATCGAGGAAAAATCGGTTGAACAACTTCGAAGATCAACGAGACCCAGAAAGTCGAATCCTAAGTATGCTAATGTTGCCATTATGGAAGATGTGAAGGAGCCATCTAGCTTCGAGGAAGCATACGAAATTGATGAATGGAGATGAGCAATGGAGGAAGAAATTCAAGTTCTACAGCAAAATCAAACTTGGGAGTTGGTGCCAAAACCTAAAGATGTCAATCTTATCTCTTGCAAATGGGTTTACAAAATCAAGACTCGACCGGATGGGTTGATTGAGAGATACAAAGCACGTTTGGTGGCTCGAGGATTCTCTCAACAGTATGGACTAGATTATGACGAGACATTTAGTCCAGTTGTCAAGATAACAACAGCTCGAGTTCTTTTAGCTCTAGCAGCCAGCAAGAGTTGGAAGCTTTGGCAAATGAACGTGAAGAATGCATTTCTACACGGTGAGGTGGATCGAGAGATTTACATGGAGCAACCTACCAGATTTGAGAGCAAGGAAAATAAAAGATATGTTTGCAAACTAAAGAAAGCTCTCTACAGACTGAAGCAAGTTCTGAGAGCTTAGTATGGCAAGATTGGTGAGTTTTTAATTCAAAGTGGATACTCTCTTGCTCCGGTAGATTCTAGTTTATTTGTCAAAGAGACTGCCAATAGGCTAGCAATCATATTGGTATATGTGGATGACTTAATCGTAACTGGAAACGATGACGCGGAAATCCAAAGAACGAGGACAATTCTCTCGGTCAGGTTTTAAATGAAGGAGCTTGGAGATCTCAAGCATTTCCTCGGATTGGAGGTCGACCGAAGAAAGGATGGAGTATTCATGTGCCAAGAAAACTATGCGAAGGACATGCTGCTCAAATACGGGATGTTCAACTGCAAGTCAATCTCAACACCGATGAAGCCAAATCTGAGACTGTTTGCACATGAAGGAAAAGATTTGGAAGATCCAACTATGTATCGACAACTAGTTGGAAGCTTGATCTATCTAACGATGACAAGACCAGATATTTCATTTGCGGTTCGTGTGATGAGCTGATACATGCAGAAGCTAAAGAAGCCTCACTTAGAAGCAATTCGAATGATCCTAAGGTACATCAAGGGTAGAGTTAACTATGGTCTCATGTATAAGAAATGAGAAGAATGTGAGGTTTATGGCTATTGTGATGCTGACTATGCTGGAGATCATGACACTCGAAGATCTATTACCGGATACGTGTTTAGTCTCGGTTCAACGGTTATATCTTGGTGCAGCAAAAGATAATCAACAGTGTCACTGTCAACTACAGAGGCGAAGTACAAATCAGCAATGATGACAGCTCAAGAAAGCAAGTGGTTTTTTCAATTAGTGAGAGATCTACATCAACCCATAGACTATTCAGTAGCTTTACATTGCGATAATCAGTCTGGAATACGATTAGCAGATAATCCAGTTTTTCATGCTATGACGAAACACATTGAAATACATCATCACTTTCTTCGAGAGAAAATTCTTCAAGAGGAGATCGTAATGAAGCCAATCGGGACAAATGAACAAATAGCTGACATATTCACCAAAGCACTAAGTATTTCAAATTTTACAGAATTTCGAAGTCAGTTTGGACTCATGGATAGAGAAGTCACTACTGAGGGGGAGTGTTGAAGTTAATAGCTTCTTCCCCCACCTACCTAGCTACACTAATCATCTAACCCTAATAGTGTTTACCTACCCTAAACCAATATTATAAATAATCTCGTAAGTGTTTTGTGTTAGATCCATCCCAGTAACAGAAAGAGATGAGAGAGAGAGAAAGAGAGAAAGGGAGAGAGTATTTATATTTGAAAGTATAGTGTGTTTATACCACTAAAGAAATAATAACAGTATATTTCTTAGTGTTCACAACTCCTCTCAACTCAACAAGTGATATCATAACTTGTCTTAGAGTACATGTATCTACTTATTGTATGCTCTGTGGATGCCACCAAATATGGATCCTCCATATCAGAAAAAAAATAGATTATCATTTACCCTTTGAAGGTATTTGTTACTATTCACAAGTACGATACTATTCATGAGTGCGGTTACTGTTCATAAGTATGGTTATTGTTCACGTGAAATAGTAGAAGTTATAGCTCGTGATAGAAGCAAGGCGGTCAGGGACCTGCTCTCTCCTATAGTGATCCTATCGGTATTCTTGAATGCCGAAGTTTGTGTTCAGTCCGGGACTGTGAAGTTCGTTGGTCAGGGACCAGACTTGCGTGGAGATATTGAAGCAATACCACGTCACGATAGCGGATCTGGCAAATACGATCACTACACTCAAGAAGCTCAACGGTAATAGATACAACTACTGGGAGACATGTATGAAGTCCTATTTACAAGGACAAGACCTCTAGGAGGTCATCGAGGGTGCTAAAACTATAACACATCGGGAAGCTGGTGAAGCACTAAGAAAGTGTAACATCAAAATCGGCAAGACTATGTATGTGCTGAAGACAGCAGTAGAAGAAGATCTCGTAAACTATATGCGAGATGCTAGAACTCCAAAGGAGGCATAGGATACGCTTGCAATACTCTTCTCGAAAAAGAACGATGCTCGATTTTAACTCCTGAAGAATCAATTGATGACCTTGTAACATAAGGATCTGACTATCAGTCAGTACTTCAAGCAAGTAAAATCACTCTGTTCAGATATTGCTCAACTAGATTCAGATTCTAAAGTATCTAATGCAAGAATGAGGAGAATAGTCATCTACGGTTTGAGACCAGAATATCATGGACTCGTTGCTGCTACACACGAGTGACCGACTCAACCAACATTATTAGAGTTGGAGAGTTTGCTCGTTACACAGGAAACCCTAGCCAAACAAATAGCCGACGTTTCAATAAAAAGCGAAAATGAAGCACTCTTCAGCAGCAAAGAGAGGCAAACCAAGAGACGTGAGGAAAGAGGAGTATGGAAAGGTTGGTTTAAGGAGACAGTCAGGATGGTCATACACCAAACACAACAGCGTGAGGAGCAAGGTGATCGTCGAGCAACGAGACCTGATAGTAGCTATTACAACTGTGGGAAGAAAGGACACTTTGCCATAAACTGTCGTTACAAGAGGAGGCCTGCAGAGGGTAATGCTGCAACATCGCGCAATGCTGCAACATCGCGCAGATGTCAAGATGATGAAGAAGAATGGGATGCCCAAGCATCCGTGACCATCATTGAAGATGTACCAGTCGACGAAGACGATGTTGTTGGTATGGCACTAACCTCGATTGTAGAATCCGAGTCCGTATTTGCAGCGGTTTCAGATCGAGAAGAAATCAGTTATAATAAAAATTAGATCGTCGATTTTGGCTGTTCCATCCACATGACGGGAGATAGGGGGAACTTGTCAACATGAAGGAGTATAAAGTCGGCCGAGAAATTGTGATAGCGAATAATTCAAGATTAGCTATCACACACATCGGAAAGACTACATTTACGTCGCGCTATAACCCGAAGCAAATACAACTACAAGATGTATATCATGTATCGGGTATGAAAAAGAATCTTTTATCTGTTTCCCAATTAACAGCTTTTGGAAACTATGTAGTATTTGGGCCATAAGATGTAAAAGTCTATCGAAAATTGAAGCCACCAGGAGAACCTATCATAGAGGGACGAAAGGTAGAATCTGTCTATGTGATATCGACATAATCGGCATACATAGATAAAGCCAAAAAGAATGAGATGGCTAATTTGTGGCAAGCTCGGCTTGGCCATGTGAGTTATCACAAGCTCAAGATCATGATGGAGAAATCAATGTTGAAGGATCTTCCACACTTGGATATTCATGGAGGGACAGTATACGGATGTTGTCAGTACGGTAAGGCGCATCAATTACCGTATCAGGAGTCGCAGTTCAGAGCCAATGAACCTTTGGAGCTTGTACACTCAGATGTATTTGATCGAGTAAAATAAGAATCAATCGGTGGGATGCGGTACATAATCACTTTCATCGACGATTACTCGAGGTATGTCTGGTTGATTTTATGAAGGAAACGCCTGAAGCACTCTCCAAATTCAATGGTTTAGAGGTAGGTAAACACTATTAAGGGGTTGTTGACTACTGTTGCAAGTTAGGTGGGAGATTAGGTGGGAGAGGAAGCTGCTGACATCAAAATCGGCCTCAGCAACGGCTTTCCTATCCATGAGTCCAAGCTGACTTCGAAATTCTGTAAACTTTGAAGTACTTAGTGCTTTGATGAATATGTCAGCTATTTGTTCGTTTGTCCTGATTGGCTTCATTACGATCTCCTCCTAAAGAACTTTCTCTCGAAGAAAGTGATAATGTACTTCGATGTGTTTCGTCCTAGCATGAAAAACTGGATTATCTGTCAATCGTATTACAAATTGATTATCACAATGTAAAGCTACTGAATAATCTGTGGACTGATGTAGATCTCTCATTAACTAAAAAAGACATGTGCTTTCCTGAGCTACCATCGTTGCTGGTCTGTACTCTGCCTCTGTAGTTGACAGTGATACTGTTGATCGTCTTTTGTTGCACCAAGATATAGCCGTTGAACCGAGACTAAACACGTATTCGATAGTAGATCTTCGAGTGTCATGATCTCCAGCATAGTTAGCATCACAATAGCCACAATAGCCATAGACCTCACATTTTTCTTAGATAATAATACAACAATAATAACAACAACAAAGCTTTTATCTCAAATTTTTAGGGTTGACTACATGAATTTTGTTCTTCCATTCAATTCTATTTTGGGTTATCTCCTCCGTTAAGTAAGCTATTATCATATCCTTTTTAATTGCTTACAACCAAGTTCTTTTAGGGCTCCCTCTAGATCTCTATGTTTCCCAATTTTTTAAGGATTTGGATCATGATCAAATTTTTGGTTCAACAATTTGCGGTCCCCAAAGCAGAAATTTAAGTAATATTATATTTCTAGTCCTCCATTTCTTTACTACATGATCCCCTGATAAAGAAGAAGGCAAATTCACTTTATTTCTTTCCTTTGTAAAAACATTAGATGATATAAATAAAACTGAACGGATGTATTTTCCACTTGCTTCCAAAATCAAAGCTAAAAATAAAAATTCCACGTCCAACAAAATAAAAGACCTACTATAAACCACAAAAAATTGGGTGTTGTCATATTAGACCACTAAATCTTCTTTAAATGTTGATTAGACCCCCCCCCCTTCTCCCTACCCCTCAAAGAAACTTCAAATTTTTAAATTAGACCCCAAATCTCTAAAGGTGGTTTAGAAAAACGCCTGAAATCTTTACCACAGTATGTGAATTGTTAACCATCTTTGTTAAATTGCATTAATACCATTATTAGTTAGGTTTTTTCCTACTCTATTATTTGTCGTTCCCAATCTCTCTCCCCTCCCTCTACTTCCCCAATCTCTCACCTTTTTTTTCTTCTAATCTTCCCGAATACCAATACTTCTCCCTTCTCTTCATCAAGGACATAAAGGTCTAAAGAGAAGTAGACCGATAATAACAGAAAATTTTGAGAAAGTACAATTAAATCTAATAAAATTGTGTTTTATTTAAGACAACTTAATGGATTGAGGATCTAATTTATAAATTGAGTTAATTGCACATATAGTCCATGTACTATCAGTGTTTTGAACTTACTATTTTGTAGTTTTATTTTAGCAGATGGATCCCAGTAAAATTCTTTTGACTCTTTCATTGTAAAATTGTGTTTTATTTAAGACAACTTAATGGATTGAGGATCTAATTTAGAAATAGAGTTAATTGCACATACAGTCCATACACATTAATTTAACCTCGGAGCAATATCTGCCAAATTTTCATTTAGAGTAAAAGAGTAAAAATATGTAAAATCAGGGAGTCCATCTACCAAGAAACTATAGGGTAGCAAGTTCAAGACGACACTATCGGGGGGTCTACGTGCAATTAAACCTAAGATGTGAAAGATTTGTTTGGGAGTTCATCATATAATTAAGGCTCTAGA
>NC_033799.1:31822398-31823491 GCF_001876935.1 Asparagus officinalis | reverse complement strand
AGACCACCCCCCCCCCCTCTCTCTCCAAACCTAAAACAACCAAAAAAACCTGTCAAATTTGTTCCATCCCCTTAAACTATTGAATTTGTCTCATGTTTACCCTCTACAGACTCACACATGCTAATTTAACCTGGGAGCACTATCTGCTAAAATTTCATCTAGAGTATAAAAAGTCACAAAAATGTAAAATGAGTCCATCTTCCAATAAACTACAGGTAGCAAGTTCAAGATGATCGGGGGGTCTATGTGAAATTAAACCAAAGATGTGAAGATTTGAGAGTCCGTCTTACAATTACACGAAGATTGGACACTAATTACCATGACCCCAACACCAACCTCAACCACCAACCATAAAACATCCACCCACCTCCTCCAAATATGAAAAAAAAAAACCAAAACAACCAAAAAACTATCAAATTTGTTCCATCCCCCTAAACTATTGAATTTGTCTCTGTTTACCGCCAGCCCATGCTTCTTCACCACCATTCTGTGCTCGGCCACAATGATGGTTCTATCCTTTCGGCATCACTATAAATATAGGTACTATTCTAACATAGTAAAGATTTCCAAATCTAATCTTCTAAGATAGATCTTCAAATTATATTGTACACACAAGAACACTCACAATTTTTTACTTTTCCTACTCAAGTTCACCAGCTGACTTGACCGTCGAAGGAACCACGGGGGAACCAGTCCCCGTCCTCTCACGAATTTCTATATGTACAGACTTCAGTCACTTAACTCGGAACTAGATATTCGGGGAAGGAAACAGCCACTCATTAACTTCACCCACATCCAACTACGAATATAATTGCTTGTGTGATCACTTAACATCAACAAGAGCAATATCAGCCAAAATTTCATCTAAGAGTATAGAGACAAAAAAATGTAAATCAGGGAGTCCATCTTCCAATAAACTATAGGGTAGCAAGTTCAAGACAATACTATCGTGGGGTCTATGTGCAATTAAACCTAAGATGTGAAAGATTTGAGTGTTGATCATACAATTAAGGCTCTGGACCATACTTCCCCTGGACACTCCACTCCCACCCTTCTCATACAATTAAGTAGGGGTGGGCAATAGGACAAGTTG
>NC_033799.1:31821435-31822386 GCF_001876935.1 Asparagus officinalis | reverse complement strand
GCGGGACGAGACAGCCCACGACCAACAGCGAGACAAGCGTGTTGTGTTGTATCGCTTGTTCGCGAGTTTAGACCTCAGCCCAGCCCGCTCATGGGATAAGATTAAGCCAAGCGAGCCACAACACATGCCAGTCTGCTCGACCCACCATGTTTTATTTTTTACTTTTTGAATTTTTTAAATGGTTTTTAGTTTTTTAAATAGTTTTTTAGCATTGTTTAGCACTTAAAATTTATATAAAATTAACTAACAATTCAACCATTATAGAAATGAAAATTAATTTTATTAAGTAAAATTGTATATTTGCATAGAATGACAGTTTAAGCGTTTTGCATTAAAACTCCATGAACGTTCAAAATCACACTAAACCCTCAATAACTTTTTGGAATTGTAGAAAACCCCTAATAACTTTCCGAGTTTTGTAGATAACCCCCATAAATTAGAACCAAGAAAACCCCCCAAAATATATGTTATTTTGAAAGTTATTGGGGGTCTAGTGTAATTTACTCAAAATATGTTGTGGGTTTTCTACAAAAGTTATTGGGGGTTTAGTGTGAATTTGAAGTAAGGGGGGTTTAAATACAACTAGAAGTTTATTGGAGTATACTGTAATTTACCCTTATTGATAATATCTTTTAAGGTATACGAGCCAACAATTTGAAAGTTATTGGGGGTCTAGTGTAATTTACTCAAAATATGTTGTGGGTTTTCTACAAAAGTTATTGGGGGTTTAGTGTGAATTTGAAGTAAGGGGGGTTTAAATACAACTAGAAGTTTATTGGAGTATACTGTAATTTACCCTTATTGATAATATCTTTTAAGGTATACGAGCCAACAANGGTCGACCCGCTTACAATTATGTCCGGCTCGCTCGCTGGGCTCAGCAGGCCGAGCAAGCTGTCGGCCCTCTTGTTACTAGAGGCCAGCCCAGCGTGCTCTAGCGGCCCGCTACTG
>NC_033799.1:31803984-31819708 GCF_001876935.1 Asparagus officinalis | reverse complement strand
CACCCACCCACGCACACACACAAAAAAACCCAAAACCAAACAAGAAAAATCAAAATTGATCCTTCCCTCTAAATTATTGAATTTGTTTCCTGTTACCCGCCTGAACTATTCACCCACCCACGCACACACACAAAAAAACCCAAAACCAAACAAGAACTATCAAAATTGATCCTTCCCTCTAAATTATTGAATTTGTTTCCTGTTACCCGCCTGAACTATTATTCTCCTCTCTAAATCCATTTAAAACATTTACAAAGTAATAAATGAAATATTGAAACTAGGTATAGTTCGGGGGTGAGGACAATTTTAATAATTTAGGGGGCGAAGTGAGACGGAAAATAGTTCAGAAGCAGGAGACCAATTCATACGTTGGGACTAATAATAGTCCAGGGGACAAAAAGGTACAACTGGTCTAGAGAATAGCGCAGGTAGAGCATGGAGCCTACAATTAAAGAAGTTCAGGGCGTACGTTACGACTCAAATCTAATGATCCATCTCAATTACATTCTTGAACCTTCGTGATCAAGAACTAACACTCATTAAAAAAATCAAAAAAAATCCAAATAAATTAAATTCCGGGGTTTCCATGAAAAGAAACAGAAAAAAGTCACCTTTGGGGACGTAGACATTGCGCTTTAGGTAGTAGATGTAGAAGCACCATAGAAATCCTGAGACGAAGTAGAGGAGGGTCCCACCGATGTAGTTCCTGAGCCAGGCCCTAATGGGCCGGGGGAGAGGCTGCCAGGCCCAGTCCGGTAGCAGGGCGGTGAGCACAATGTCGTTGTACCAGTCGGTCTCCTCGACGAAATTGTGGAGGTAATCGGCGCGCTCCATCGCGGTGAGCTCCCCGGGCGGCGACGGGATCGCCGAATGATTTTGGGGAAGGGAAGGAGGACGAGAGAGTGCGGAGTTGGCGAGGCTGTCGAGGGTTTTCATAGGTGTGGGAAAATTATTTCGCTGCCCCGTTTGTTGAGTTTTATTTGCTTTTATGCCCCCAAAGTATGCTAACTATTGTTACAATGACCTACTTCTCTCGTGCACGTGATACGTGGATTATATAAATTAGTGCATAAAAAATATTTTTAGCATCTTAATAAACAACACTAATATGAAAATATTTTAAAAAAATCATTGTCTAGAGTGATATAATTTTTTGAGAATATATGTTGAATTTTTTGAAATCTTGACACACATAAGGATGGAACCAAAAATATAGTTTTTTCTCAAATAATAGTAATAAATAATAATAGTGTTTCATACAACCTACTTGTGAGTTAGGTGGTTTGGCTATATCATTGTGATCGTGGAGAATTTGCTTTTGGGACATGTGTTCACGTGATATTGTTTGAGATTAAGGTTGTGGCTCAATAAATGAGATTCTAACCGGGCATTTCATTTACATATTTTCAAAATTAGCTACAACAATATCAAAACTTCCAACACGATGGGAAGTGTTCTAATATGTAGATATATAAGACAAGTGGGAAGCAGTTTCACAGTTTGGACATTTCACTACTCCTCATATCAGCCTCATGTGGTGGAGTGTTCTAATAAGATTTTCACGCGGCTACAGCAGCCTGAATGTATACACCTTTAACAACAAAATCGTTAATGACATGCTAATGTGTGCTATCGAAGTGCCAAACATTTAGACTTTCAACTATGATGGGAATGTATATATTGATCATTACAATTGTTGTCATCTAGATGTGTTCCATATTAACAACACATGCGTCAAGGAGTGTGGATCGAAATGGCACGCTAATCTCAGTTTACTTTTGAATAAATTAAACTCATATTTCGATGTTTCCTTTGTCTAATTCTAGTTAAGAATTTTTAATATGGAATAAACTTAAAACTCAGGGGCTTTAATTCTAGTTAAGAATTTTTAATATGGAATAAACTTAAAACTCAGGGGGTTTGAGATAAATAACTTTCGGAATTATGACATGCTTTTTTCTTTGATTACACTGATATTCTTTATTTTTATTGGTAAATTACTAAATTTCAAAATTATGACATATCATTTTTTTTCTATGATTATATTGGGATCTTTATTTTTATTGGCAGTTTAGGGTTTTATCAGTGAGTAATGTTACTCGTGTTAAATTTGTGGCATTACAATTTTTTTCTACTATAATTTTTGTATTATTAGAGAATAAACAAGATGTACTCATCAATGATTTTCGAATCAAAGTAAAAAAGATGTCACATATATTGCTATTTTCTTAAATGATAAGAGCCATACCATGACCATAATATATAACAAACATCTTTTTTTCAGAATAGAGGGTAATTACGATTTTATTATAATTAATATAAATTTATAATCTGCAATCCTTAACATAACTTCAGAGTTTTAGTGTAATGGTTATAGAGACTTAGTTTTAGATGGCATCAGAGCAGCCCAGGTTCAAATCATATCAACCACGAATTTAAAACAGTTTTTCTAAAATTTAAAAATTGACACTGCGGTTTGATTTCAAGTTTCGACACATAAAAAAGGGTGTTAAACCTGCAAGGGCATATTTGAATCGATATAAAACTATGATTCTCGATCCTCATCATAACTTCGGAGTTTCGACTAATGGTTTGATGAACTAGACTTAAGAGATTTTAAAAAGATTTTAAATAAGAACCTAGTCACCACTTTGCAATAGTACTCTTGGTAGTGCATATTTTTAGTGTATCTACTTAATTTAGAATATTATCATTGGTAGAATATAAAAGTATGCTTTTCAACATTCACCATAATTTTAGAGTTTGAGTGTAATGATTAAGTTATTTCACATAGTATCAGAGCAACCCAAGTTTAAATCTCATTGAGCACGGATTTAATACGGGTTTTATAAAAATTAATTCCGTGGACTGACTCAAATTGTTTAAGGCCCATAAAAAATAACGTTAACATGTGGAGACATGTTAAAATTATATTATGATTTCAGATAGTTTTTTTTGGAAAATGGAGAGAAATTTGAAATGGATCATCTTGTTTATTAATTAGAGATATATGCATATGCCTACCCTCAAGCCGCATTATTTATTTTAGTTAGAGTATCAGCCACGCGCCAACGCCGGGTTTAAATATGTGGGTGCATTTAGAATAGATCTCTTATTACAATGCATCCATAGTTTTTACACGTTGGATGACACGTGGCTGCCGAAGGGAGTGGTTGCTTTGGTCTCCGATTCGCTGTCTTTGTTTGATGCTTCTCGTCGTGGAGCTTGCATGAGGAAGCTCGTGGGAGTAAAGAAATGAAACGCGTTGCACGTGGCTTGCACGAGAGAATAGATTATGAATTCCTTTTTCATATTCTCGTTCATCTTCAGCGCTAGTAATGAGGTTAGGTGACATGGTGGAAAAGAATCATAGTGTAGGGGGGTTAAGTGAGACACTCCAAAGTTTCAGGGTTTAAGTGAAATAAATAACTTTTGGGTGATTTTGTGCAAAACGTCCCAAGTTCAAGGATTTAAGTGAAATTCACCCTGTTTATTTTTCCGTCTTCCTTACCATAAATTCCTCTTCAATCTTCTCCAACTAAAATAAAGGGCTTGAAATTCAATATAGAGGGTGTTTGGCGAGGCTTTTTTTTTTAATCAAATTAGCTTTTAAGTTAACCTTTTCATATGTTTGATAAAACACCAAATAAGTTAACTTATAAGCCTCATTTTTAAAAGATGTTATACCCTACCTATTGAGGGCCTACTTATGCGTTCAAGAAGCAACTGCTAATAGTGTTTGGTAAAAACTTTTTGGCATGCCTATTAAAACTACTTTTGCTTTTAATGGGTGCTTTTAGAAGCTACATGAGAATATTTTTAAAAATAGTTTTTCTACATTTTTTCGTTTATATACCATAGATATCGTTTATCTTTTAACAATAATCATTAAACATAGTTGTGCTAAATACCTTAACCGTTTTTAAAATAATTTTTAATATTTGATTATCAAGCATCTATTTTTCAGCAATTTATTTAAGCTACTTTTTACAATTAACTTGTTATAATCTCTAACATTATCAAACTGGTCCCAAGAAACTAGTTTATAAGCTCACACAAGTAAGCTTGACCAAAAAAAAAGTACCATTCTATTTAAGCACTTTTTGATAATATTTTTATCATAAAACTTAAAACCTTAAAATTAACTTAACTTATAAGTCTAAAAAAATAAGAGGTCCCAAACACTCTCATATTAAGCGTCTCCATGACTAATGTGTATAATAACTAGCAAAGGTACAAACTGACGAAACAAAGAGTGCGTGGTAATGATGAGAGCATGAACAAAAGTTGATATTGTATAGATGATTTTGAAATGACTGAGAGAAGCCCGCCCCTTCCCTCTTCCCTCAACCCATGGCCATTTGCAATGCTGTGCGATTTTGGCATTTTAATTTTCCTGGAGCTATAAAGCTAAGCTTGCACGTGGTTTTAAGTCCATGTCCGCATATGTACTAAATACATGTATTTAATTAAATATGGTTACAGATATGTAGATATATTGAAATATTGGGTTCCGTATCTCAGATATATGAATATATGTTGACCATTCAGTTGTTTTAATCCTTAGATTAATGAGTTTATGGTTAATTTTGATGATCAAGAAATCTAATATTATATTTTTAGGCTCTTTTGTATGATATGGACTATTCTTTTCAACATTATCTAGTTTTCTCATATCATTTTTCGTATTTACGTGTATATCTGCATGATTGCATTTATATTCATATTTATTTCGATTTGTAGCTGATATGGGTATGAGTTTTATTTAGCGAATGCTGATATGATAAATACAATAAATGAGTTGTATCCAATCCGTTTGCATCCCCAGTTGGAATCTGTAAGAAATTTTTAATTTTGGTTTCCTATTCTATGTTTGGTTTGTACTTAGGGTTGGAATGAAAATTTGCTAAAACATCGACAAACATCAGCTGGAATAGCAAAAGCCAAATCCGATCGATTGGAGCTGAAATGGGTGGATTCGACGAAAAAAATAATTAAAAATAAACACGCCTTTATTTTTTCAGCTGGAATTTTATGGAAACCTAATCCTTACCGCCCTTCACCTAACCCCTTCCCTCCTCACACGCCTCCATTCTTCTCCTCGAGATCTCTTCTGTGGAAAAAACTCAATCATGGAGGCGCTATCTTCCGAGTGATCTTTTGAGGGAAATTATGGCTTTTTCCTAAAATTATTTAGGGATTCGATCTAGAGCGCTCTATTACATCTTCTTTCTTGCTAAAATTTGGGGCTTTTCTCCACAATGTGGGTTTTTTTTTATCAAAGCTCTATCTTTGTATTCTGATCTCTTCAAAATCGTCTAAATTTTTTTAGGAAAGTCTCAAGATCACTATGAAATTTAATTCTCTATTACTTCTTATCTCTCCACACTGATCTTTTAGGGGAATTCATTTTTTTCAAGAAATTGGTTAGGGATTCATTAAAGGGCTTGATTCTCTCCATTACCTCTTATCTCTTGCTTAAAATATTTTGGCGCTTTTCTCTACGAAGGGGTTTTTTAGCAAAGTTATCTCTTTGTTTTTAGATCTCTTCAAAAATGAGTGCAAGGATCTCCACCCAATTTTAAGTATACCTCCTTTTCACTCTGAACTTTACGGTGTTTTAATTATAATTGGCAAAGATTCAACTTCTTCATCTATTTAACCATGCATGTTGAAGTTTTAGATGAGATTTGTTAAGATTTAAGGATACCGATGTATGCTTTATAGATTAAATTTTTTTTGGGTATATTAATTTCGGCTTGGTGTAGAAAGATTTTAATTGGAAAAATTCTTAGTACTACATAGAGTGAATATTCATGAATTTTACTGCATGGACTATGGGTTACCTAAAGCAAGAGGGTTTTATCTTCGTGATAGTAGTCCCTTAGTCATTCATATTTTGATCGAAGTCATTAATGACAATTTTACATTTTTGGGGTTACCCAAAATTGGATATATTTAATTTAAAGGGACTCTGAGACATCTTTAAAGTGAAGGGGTTTCATTTCAAAATGGCCAAAATTAAGGGGATTTAGAATGGTTCTATTATTCTAAAAAATTTACTTGTTACGTTACATATTGTCATGCAAGTCTTGATTATTTATTTGGGTTGTTATGAATTATATTTTATCCTACAATATATATTTGGTTGTATGGTGTAATGGCATGTATAATAATATACATTGAATTGAATTATAATTGTAATTTAGTACATTTAATTGAATTATAATGATAACAACAAGTATAATGTTAGGTCTTGTAGATTGATAGTTTGGAAGAAGATATGATAATGAGAATTGTCTCTGGATGTGGTATAACTGTCTTACTAATGTGAACACGTGGGGTGGGGGGGGGGCACACCCACGCGGTTCATCCACGAAGGCATTTTCAACGAGGGGGCCACCTTCCCACCTGTTTTTTTTTTTGCGCGTTTCGAAGGCTGAGTTTTTTCTCTTATAAATAGGAACATGCCTTTGTTCCTTGGTTTTTTGGGCGTGGTGAAAAACACAGAGGAGAAAAAGAGAGGTTATTTTGAGCAGTTGTTTTTAAGGTTTTGAGCATCCATTAGTGGAGAAATTTGTGAGAGAAGGAGAGATTATTTGAGGGTTTAATTTGTGAGATCTTGTGAGATTGTAAACCCTATTTATATTTTCTTTCTCTTTATTAGTAGATCTCCCCCCTCCTTGCCCCGTGAACGTAGGCTATTTGTCGAATCACATAAAATTTGTTTGTCTCGTTGTTTGTGTGATTTGTAATATATAGCTTATTTATGTTCCCTCGAGTGGTCAGTCCTAGAACTAATGAGAGGAAGAACTGATATCCCACTTTATTGAGATATTTTGCTTTTGGTTCTTGTTTTCTTGGTGAAACGAGAATTCCTATTGTGATCTTACTCTCTTGTTGCGCCGAGATGCTGCCGAAATTTCCGCTGTGTACAACAAGTAGTATTAGAGCCGAGATTTCAGATCTAAGATTTTGGAATTAGGTGGAGAAAGATTCTTGTGTAAAGCTTGGTTCTTAGAGTTCTAGGCTTCGGTGGAGATAGCATTAGGAGTTGCCGCTGGAGATTTCGCTTTCCTTGTGTGGACAGGAGATCTATTTAGAATCTGATCTAGGGTCCAGTTGGGTAATTCTTAATTTCTATCAAAAAATTGATTCTTTCTCTACAACTTAGAGTTAGTTTGTAATGAGAGAAGAAGGTGAAAGCAGCAAGACGATGACGAGTACAGTTCAAGTTGGTTTTCAGAACACCAAAATTAGTATGGTAAAGTATGACGATAAAATTAACTTTGGTTTGTGGATGAGCGACGTACAGGATGCGTTTAATGCTCAGAACTTGGAGGAGACCATCATGGTCTACGAGAGACCACCAAAATATGAAGAGGCGATATGAGAAAAGATGAATAGGAATGTTTGTGGGGTGATCAGATCCTGTTTGGAATAGGAGCTGAAGTATGATGTGATTAGGGTGACATCTACAATGAAGATGTGGGAAATTCTCAACAATAAGTACCTTACGGAGTGTTGAGAGCCAATTACACTTGTTGCGTAGGTTATTCAGATTTCAGATGTCCAGAGGCACCTCGTTTGCAGCTTATGTGAATAACTACACTAAGTTATTGTCGGACTTAGCGAATGTTGATGAGAAGATATCGGATGAGTACAAGGCTATTATCTTATTGGGATCCTTACTGGATAAAGAGTATGACACATTTGTGCTTACTTTGTTGAATAGGAGATCTTCTATCAGCTATAGTAAAGTTACTAATGCATTGACGAATTATGATTTGAGGAGGAAGGACAAGGAGACTTCCTGTGCTAGTACTTTAGGCGAGGCCTTGTCGACGAGAGGTAGAAGCTCATATCCGAAAGGTGGTAATAGAGGAAGGTCAAAGCCAAGAGGTCGTCACCAGCTAGGAAAGAACCAATGTGAATTCTGTAAGGAGTAGGAACATTGGAAAAGAGATTGTCCAAAGATCAAAGAGAAGGAGAATAGCAAGAACAAGGACCAGAAGGCCAACGAGGTGAATATTACGAAAGGCGATGATTCCGATGATTCGAGATTTTCTCTACTGATTACTCCGGAGGTAAACCACTTAGATGCATCAGATTAGATGCTTGATTCCGGTGCTACCTATCATGTGACCCCTAGGTGAGATTGGTTTGTATCTTTTGAAAAGCTCGATGAGGGAGTTGTAGTCATGAGAAATGATCAGTCCTGTGGTATTTGTGGGATAGGTACTATGCGGATCCGGATGCACGATGGAGTAGTTCGTGAATTGAAGGAGGTAAGATTTGTTCCTCAGCTGAAGAAGAATCTTATCTCAGTTGGAACTTTGGAGGCAAAAGGATTCAATGTGACCTTTGAAAATGCTGTAGTGAAGGTTACTAAGGGATCTTTGGTGGTGATGAAGGGAGTCCGCGGTCAAAATTTATACTAACTAAAGAGGAGCACCGAGATTGGCCAGGTTGCTTCGGCTATTTCAGAGACGGACATGAACATGCTTTGGTATTACAGGTTAGGGCACACAGGCGAGAAGTCACTGCATGCGCTGTGCAAACAGGGGCTATTGAAGGGAGCCAAGAGTGGTAAAGTGGAGTTCTATGAGCATTGTATACTTTGAAAAAAAATAAAGGTGAAGTTTGGGACTGCGATTCATAGGACGAGGGGCATACTAGACTACGTGCACACAGATGTTTGGGGTCCCACCAAGACTGCATCACTTAGTGGTTAAAATTGGTTCGTCATATTCGTTGATGACTATTCTAGACGATGTTGGGTGTACACCATAGCAAAGAAGAGCAAAGTCCTAGATATATTCGTGGAGTGGAAGAAGAGATTAGAACTACAGATTGGGAGAAAGATCAAGATGTTGCGATCCGACAACGGTGGTGAATATACTTCAGACACCTTTCTGTAGCTATGTCGAGACGAGGGCATAGAGAGACACTTCACGGTTAGTCATACACCGCAATAGAATAGAGTGGTAGGAGGCTGAATCGGTCTTTACTGGAGAAGGTACGATGCTTATTGTCGCAAAGTGGTTTGGAGAAGATCTTTTAGGCTGAGGCACTTTCATATGCTAGCCACCTCATTAATAGGCTGCATTCATCTGCGATTGAGGAGGAAACTCCTATGGAGAAGTGGTCGGGAGAGCCAGCACACGACTATGACCAGCTCAAGGTATTCGGATGCCCTGCATGTGGTCGGGAGAGCCAGCACACGACTATGACCAGCTCAAGGTATTCGGATGCCCTGCATTTTATCATGTGAGAACAGATAAATTAGAACCACGACTATGACCAGCTCAAGGTATTCGGATGCCCTGCATTTTATCATGTGAGAACAGATAAATTAGAACATCGAGTTAGGAATGCCATATTTGTAGGATTCAAGCGTGGTGTCAAGGGATACAAGCTATGGGATCCCACTAATAGAAAGATTATGCTGAGTAGGAACGACACATTCGATGAGGCTTCTATCTTAAAGTTTTCCAGCTCTCATCAGGTGGAGAGCAACCCGACAGAGGAGATATCGCAGGTGGTGGAGATCGATACAGCTTCACAGTGTCCAGATGGTACAGTATCCATTAGAGTGCCGACTAAGGTGACGCCAGGCGAGCACGACGATGACACGAAGGATATGGGTACTGATGTGCAGGATCAGGGACCGACGACTTAGGTTCAGGATTCTATTGCGGTTCAGAGATAGAGAAGAAACATACGAATGCCAGCATGGTATACCGACACAGTAGTTACATATGCACTTTCAGTGGAGAGTATCAATGAGATGGTACCTACTACATTCAGAAAGGCCGAGCAGGGTTTGGAGGCTAATTCGTGACATGTGGCTATGCAGGAGGAGATGGAGTCTCTTCACAAGAATGATACGTAGGAGCTTGTTGAGCTTCCAAAGGGGTGGAAGGCAATTGGTTGCAAGTGGGTATACACGAAGAAGGAGGGTATTGAGAGCACTCCATTGAGATTCAAAGCTAGGTTAGTTGCGAAGGGCTATGCACAGGAGGTAGGTATTGACTATAATGAGGTTTTCTCTCCGGTGATGAAGCACTCTTCGCTTCGGATTTTGCTAGTTTTGGTGACATAGTATGATTTGGAGTTAGATCAGTTAGATGTAAAGATGATATTTTTTTATGGTGATCTTGATGAAGGAATATATATGTCTCAGTCATTGGGATTTCACGCTGTAGGGAAGGAAAAATTGGTTTACATATTGAAAAAATTGCTATACGGTTTGAAACAGTCTCCTCGACAGTGGTATAGGCTATTCGATGGTTTTATGATTGGTCATTCGTATACTCGGAGCTAGTTTGATCCTTACGTATATTTTCGTAAGTTGAAAGGAGGTGCGTACATCTATTTGTTACTTTATATTGATAACATGTTGGTTACCTCTATTTCCAGATATGCTATAGATGAGTTGAAGGCACAACTTTTAAAGGAGTTTAAGATGAAGGATTTGGGTGAGGTGAAGCGCATTTTACGAATGGAGATCAGCAGAGACAAGAAGAAGGGAAGAATTTGTTTGACACAGGTAGCTTATTTGAAGAAGGTACTATAGCGATTTTATGTTAGCATGGATACGAAGCCAGTTAGTGTACCTTTGGGAGACCATTTGAAACTTCCAGCTGACCTTTCACCGAAGACAATTGAAGATAGAGAGTTGGTGTCGAAGACTCCATATGCGAGCATGGTTTGGAGATTGATGTACGTGATGGTATGTACGAGACCAGATTTGTCACAGGCGGTGAGCATGGTTTCGAGATATATGCACGATCCAAGAGTGGGTCATTAGGATACCGTGAGATGGATTTTGAGGTATATTCGAGGTACGCTCGATATTGGTTTGGTTTATGAGAGGGACACTAGCGGTAGGCAGTTATGAATTGGCTATGTTGATTCGGATTATACCGGAGATTTGGATAAGCGCTGGTCTACTACGGTATATGTGTTCACTTTGACCCGTGCACCGATGTGTTAGAGATGCACCTTACAGTCTATGGTGGTTTTATCTATGATGGAGGTAGAGTATATAACGGTTACAGAGGCTGTGAAGGAGGCTATTTGGCTTTGAGGACTTTTAGAGGAACTTGGTATATCGTAGTTGTCCGTCACTATTTATTGTGATAGCATGAGTGCTATCTATTTGAAGAAGAATCAGGTTTTTCATGCGAGGACGAAACACATTGACGTTCGTTATCACTTTATTCAAGATGTTCTTGAAGATGGCGATGTGGAGATTGTGAAGGTCCACACGAAGGATAATCCGGTGGATATGCTCACAAAGGTGGTTTCGAACAACAAGTTTGATCATTATCGAAACTTGTTGTACATTCGTGATTGTTGAGACCGTTGGTGACCATTTGGATGAACTATGTGAAGGCTTGATTCCTTGGGTAAGAGGATACGTAGACAGTCATTTTATGATGCAGTTGATTTGAGAGCAGATACCGACGTTTGGAGTTTGTTCGCATTTTCATTTAGGTTCTCGACTTGTTATGGATTGAGTCCATTATCGTGAAATGTTTCACTTCGTACTAGACGCAACAAGTGAGACATTTGGTTTGTTTGGTGTCGATTCAGTTTTGGAAAAATTTCACCGAGGTGGAGAATTGTGAACACGTGGGGTGGGGGGCACACCCACGCGGTTCATCCACGAACACGTTTTCAACGTGGGGGCCACCTTCCCACTTGTTTTTTTTTGTTGCGTGTTTCGAGATCAGTTTGCCTGGGTTTTTTCTCTTATAAATAGGAACATGGCTTTGTTCCTTGGTTTTTTGGGCGTGGTGAAAAACACAAAGGAGAAAAAGAAAGGTTATCTTGAGCAGTTGTTTTTAGGGTTTTGAGCATCCATTGGTGGAGAAATTTATAAGAGAATGAGAGATTGTTTGAGGGTTTAATTTATGAGATCTTATGAGATTATAAACCCTAGTTGTATTTTCTTTCTCTCTATTAGTAGATCTCCCCCCCCCCCCCCCCCCCCCCCCCCCCTCATAGGCTATTTGTCGAACCACATAAAATTCATTTGTTTCGCTGTTTGTGTGATTTGTAATAGCTTATTTAGGTTCCCTCAAGAGGTCAGTCCTATACCTGATGAGAAGAAGAGCTGATATCCTACTTTGTTGAGATATTTTGCTTTTGGTTCTTGTTTTCTTGGTGAAACGGGAATTCCTATTATGATCTTACTCTCTTGTTGCATCGAGGTGCTGCCGAGGTGTTGCCAAAATTTTTGTTGCGCACCACAACTAATGATGGTTACGATATTGAGAAGAATGCAATCTAGAAAAAGATCTATAACTTATCAACCTAGAATTGCAAACGCTATGAATGTGGCTTGCAAGATCGCACATATGGACAGAATAACTAAGGGTTATCATGAGAGTTACAAAGACTATGTTAGAATGTATAAAAGGACTTTCTTTAGGCTTGCAAGAATTATGAGGAGAGAAAATTTACTTAAAGATGGAAAACATGTTCCGTTGGAAGAACAACTTGTCATGTTCTTGAGCATAATAGGTCACAAAACGAAGAATAGAGTTACACGTACAGATTTTATTAGATCGAGAGAAAGAGTTAGTAGATACTTCAACCTAGTTTTGAATATGATCTGCCAATTATGTGATAGATATATGAGGTAAGAACCAAATGAGGTACCCCCTGAGATTGCAAACAATCCGCTTTATTATCCATACTTCAAGGTAATTATTCCTTTCTATTACAAAATTTTTAAGCACTAGTTGTAGTAGTAACATTTTAATTTTAATAATGTATATGTATACTATTATAGGATTGTATTGGCATGATTCATGGAACACATATCGATGTAATGTTACCATCTAGTATGGTGACATGCTTTAGAAAGCGTAAATGAGTCACACAAAATGTCTTAGCGGTATGTACTCCTAACAAATTATTCAAATATGTGCTAAAAGGATGAGAGGGTTCCGCAAATCACTTTAGGGTACTTCAAGATGCACTATCTAGGCCCCAACCATATGGATTGAGAGTTTACGAGGGTAAGAAAAAAAATTAATTTTTTTAAGGGAAGTATTATCTATGCGATGCTAGATATACTACGATGCCTAGATTCATCTACCCCTATCGGGGTGTACGTTATCATCTCAATGAGCATAAAGGGAGAACTCAAAGTAATAGGATGGAATTCTTTAATTTACGACATTCAAAGCGTAGGTGTAAAATTCAATCTACTTTTGGAATCTTGAAAAACCGTTTTAAGATTAACTACAAAGTCCCATTAGCCTTTTGATAGTCAGGTGGATATTGTCTTAGCATGCACTATACTCCACAATTTCATTGCAATTGAAGACCTAAGTGATGATTGATTAATGAAGATATGGAAATTGAGGATGTCGATGGTGAAATAGCTTGTGAGGATGGTGAGAATATTGTTGACTTTTCTCAAGACTTGACTCAAAGGGAACAAACGCAAAATAGAAATGAGTGGAAGGCAAAGAGAGATGACATAGCTTTGACTATGTGGACTGATTATTGTCAACAACATCGTGATGGTGACACATTAGAGACTGGAATTGATTAAATGTTTGTTTTAGTCATGTTTAATGTTTAATTAATATCTTGTTTGCTTATTTGTACTTGTTTTACTTTATTATGTAATGTACTTTGAACAATGTGTATCTTTAAACTCTCTTATTGTGTAATGGTTCAAGACATTATTATGCAATATTTGCTCATGTAAAATGCTCATATCTTAGATATCTAAAACATTGAATGGATAATTTTACAGTTGTATCATGTGTAGGTAAGTCAGAAACGAATGAAGCTCGTAATGTTTGGTTTGTACTTAGGGTTGGAATGAAAATTTGCTAAAACGTCGACAAACATCATCTGGAATAGCAAAAGCCAAATCCGGTCGATTGGAGCTGAAATGGGTGGATTCGACGAAAAAAGTAATTAAAAATAAACACACCTTTATTTTTTTTAGCGGGAATTTTATGGAAACCTAATCCTTACCGCCCTTCACCTAACCCCTTCCCTCCTCACACGTCTCCATTCTTCTCCTTGAGATCTCTTCTGTGAAAAAAACTCAATCATAGGCGCTATCTTCTGATTGATCTTTTGAGGGAAATTATGGCTTTTTCCTAAAATTATTTAGGGATTCGATCTAGGACGCTCTATTACCTCTTCTTTCTTGCTACAATTTTGGGCTTTTCTCCACAAGGTGGTATTTTTTATCAAGGCTCTATCTGTGTATTCGGATCTCTTTAAAATCATCTAAAATTTTTTAGGAAAGCCTCAAGATTACTGTGAAATTTAATTCTCTATTACCTCTTATCTCTCCACACTGATCTTTTAGGGAATTTTTTTCTTCAAGAAATTGGTAAGGGATTCGTTAAAGGGCTTGATTTCTCTCCATTACCTCTTATCTCTTGCTTAAAATTTTTTGGCACTTTTCTCTACGAAGGGGTTTTTTAGCAAAGCCATCTCTTTATTTTTAGATCTCTTCAAAAATGAGTGCAAGGATCTCTACCCAATTTCAAGTATACCTCCTTTTCACTCTGAACTTAACGATGTCTTAATTATAATTGGCAAAGATTCAACTTCTTCATCTATTTAACCATGCATGTTGAAGTTTTAGATGAGATTTGTTAAGATTTAAGGATACCAATGTATGCTTTATAGATTAATTTTTTTTGGGTATATTAATTTTGGCTTGGTATAGAAAGATTTTAATTGGCAAAATTCTTAGTACTACATAGAGTGAATATTCATGAATTTACTACGTGGACTATGGGTTACCTAAAGCAAGAGGGTTTTATCTTCGTGATAGTAGTCCCTTAGTCATTCATATTTTGAACGAAGTCACTAATAATAATTTTATAATTTTGGGGGTTACTCAAAATTGGATATATTTAAAGGGACTCTGAGACATCTTTAAAGTGAAGGGGTGTCATTTCAAAATGGCCAAAATTAAGGGGATTTAGAATGGTTCTATTATTCTAAAAAATTTACTTGTTAAGTTACATATTGTCATGCAAGTCTTGATTATTTATTTGGGTTGTTATGAATTATATTTTATCCTACAATATATATTTGGTTGTATGGTGTAATGGCATGTATAATAATATACATTGAATTGAATTATAATTGTAATTTAGTACGTTTAATTGAATTATAATGATAACAACAAGTATAATGTTAGGTCTTGTAGATTGATAGTTTGGAAGAAGATATGATGATGAGAATTGTCTCTGGATGTGGTATAACTGTCTTACTAATGATGGTTATGATATTGAGAAGAATGCAATCTAGAAGATCTATAACTTATCAACCTAGAATTGCAAACGCTAAGAATGCTGCTTGCAAGATCGCACATATGGACATAATAACTAGGGATTATCATGAGAGTTGCAAAGACTATGTTAGAATGCAGAGAAGGACTTTCTTTAGGCTTGCAAGAATTATGAGGAGAGAACATTTACTTAAAGACAGAAGACATGTTCCGTTGGAAGAACAACTTATCATGTTCTTTAGCATAAATGGGTCATAAAACTTCTTGAGCATAAATGGGTCATAAAATGAAGAATAGAGTTACAAGTACAAATTTTATTAGATCGGGAGAAAGAGTTAGTAGATATTTCAACCTAGTTTTGAATGTGATCTACCAATTACGTGATAGATATATGAGGCAAGAACTAAATGAGATTTTGTAATCTATTTTTTTGAT
>NC_033799.1:31794350-31803974 GCF_001876935.1 Asparagus officinalis | reverse complement strand
TATTTAATAATTGTGTTAGCAACATAGCAAGAATAAAAAATAAAAAACTTTATCACAAATTGGTGATAGTAAAAAATGAAAGACATAAATGATCATAGAGACATAGAAAGTCAATGGGCGCTCTACAATCAATGTGATTATCAATGTTCTCCAAGTGTTGCCGAGTAAGATTCCACTAATAATAAATGAAGGATTATAGCCAAACTCTTATCTTTCCTTCCTCGCGTCTGTGTCTCTCTTTTATGGATAAAGAAAATAATTTTGTAGGTGTCCAATTCCGGTCTCATGTATATCCCACGTATATGTGGTTCTCCTAGCACCTTTAAGTTTCACATCTGACTTTTTTTACTTCTTCCTTTTTTTTAATTACTTGGACTATATCATTTAGCTCTAATACTAGCGGGGCATAGAATATGAGTTTCTAATATATGAAATAATCAAAAAATAATAAGTTTACTAAAAATGCATATAAAATTCAATAAAGATATTAAAATTTTTTGAGGTATTAATATGTGCGTATAGTCACATGTTGAATAGGATTTAAAAGAGTTATGAGTTTAAAATAAACTTTATGGTCAATGCCTAATAGCAATAGATTTTGGGTTAAAATTAGTTCTCAGCCTCTGTTTAAAGCTCATTAAGTCTTGGTTGGACCTGGCTTCCCCGCAACAAATGATATTAGAGCTAATGTTATGATCCAAGTAATTAAAAATGAAATAAGTAAAAAAAAAAGACCAACATGAAGCCCCAAAGTGTCGCAAGAACCACGTATACCTGAATTGGACACCAACAAAATTATTTACTTTATCCAGATACGTAAGGAAGGTAAGATAGATTATTCATACTCTCTTTAAAAGCACGAGTTTGGAAAAATCTTTCAGTAGACAAAAATACCATTGGAATTCAAATATTATTCTATTAAGTAAGAGTAAGTTGATAAATTAATGAATTCTTATTAGATATACATAATACAAAGATAAGGATACAGTTTAAATTAAAATATAAATCTAAATAAAATTATTAAATGCTAAATTTACAAATGTCTACAAAATGAAGGACGTATATGCAAAAACCAAATAAATTAATAAGATAAATAATTGTTGGGGGTGATTAGGGTCTTAAGGCTATAATAGTGCAATAAAAATTAGACAAGCAACAAATCACAAAATGAACAACAATAGCAAATGAGATAGAGTTAGAAATCGTTATCCAAATGACGCGTGATGTGTTAACGAGGTTCGGCCCGTTGACCTACGTCCCCGCTCCCCACTCTCGAGGAGAATCCACTACACAACCCGATTTGGAAGCTGGAACTTCTTCTACACAACGATCTCCACAAGATCTCACAACTACACAGTTGATCATTACAAGATCTCACTCCCACACAATTGATCTCCACAAGATCAAGCTCTCAACAGTAGTAATGGTGTAAAAACTCTCTCTTTATAATGTTCATATGGCAAGGAGAAAGATTACACTGGAGCTAGGAAGTGAAATTGAAAACAGAGAAAAACAGGTTTTGAAAGTTTGCTCTCAGTAAAATTAGATTTCTGATTTTTTTTCAAAATGTTTGGGACACTTGAAGAAGAAGGGGTATAAGGGGTTTAAATAGGAGAAAACACTACAGCCAAAACTCATACCCATATCCCCTAAATTCCGTAAAAAATCATCGTCTGAAACTGTACGTTAAAGGCCCGTTGGAGTAAGCGGCGATCGACCGTGAAAATCTCGCGGTCGACCGCGAGCCACTTTCGAAGCTCAGAATTTTCCAGAGACTTTTGCGATCGACCATGGCGGTCGACCGTGGGAAATTTCGAGCTGACAGTCGACCGTGACGGTCGACCATGAAAGTTTCTGCTGCCCACTCAGAAAAGAACACAGGCACGGTCAACCGTGGCGGTCGACCGCGAACTGATACATGCTGACACTGTTTATAAAACCTGTTTTTGACTCTTTAAAAATATGTAAAAATATTTAGATGACTTCCAAAAATTGTGTAACTTTGTAGATTATTTTTGATATTAAAAACAAACTATTTGGAAAAGGAATTTTATGAAAAGGTCCTCATACTTGTGAAAAATGATATTTTGTCAAAACGCTCAAAAATTTAAGTATGAAAACGTATGTGTGATATCCCAATAGCTTCAAATAAAGTCTATAACTACTTGCCTACATTCTAGCACTAGAAAGAAAAGAAAAACTAGCTAATATCCTCACATAGAATTACAATTCTTTGAGTCTTGATATAGCTTGAGTTGATGAAGCTTCTCATTGCATTTATTGTTCTTGAATAAACAATACTTCATCACTATGCCTCCTCTTACTTTGGATATTATCGTTGTAGCTCATATTCCATCCAATCCTCCATGAGTGGTACTAACAAGCTTGATATATATATTAACTACAGTTGTAGCTCATATTCCATCCAATCCTCCATGAGTGGTACTAACAAGCTTGATATATATATTAACTACAATATCACTCAACAAGCAATTAGTACCGATAATGGTGGTTGTAAAACATCATCAAAACATAAGGACTAACAATCTCACCCTTTTTTATGATGACAACCAACCATTATATAGGAACAAAATAAATATAGCTTGTAGATAGTAGCTCCCCCTATCTATGAGCTCCCTCTTACTATGTGCACAAATTAGGAGATTTCTCTCCCCCCTTTGTCACCATCAAAATGGGGTAAAAAAATGGTCAACAAAGATACATATGAAATGCAACTAACCAATCAAGCAAATAGAACTTTCACATAGTGCATAATCCTAAACTATTTCTTATGCGACAAAAATCATCTTCACTAAGAGGCTTGGTAAAGATGTCCACTAATTAAGATTTTGTGTCAATATACACAAGGGATACATCTTGCCTCTCTACATGATCGCGTAAGAAATAATGGCGCACATCAATATGCTTGGTTCTAGAGTACAAAACAGAATTTTTTGAAATATTTATAGATGGCGCACATCAATATGCTTGGTTCTAGAATGCAAAACTAAATTTTTTGAAATATTGATAGCACTAGTGTTATCACAAAAGATTTTTATATTTTGTGATAGCACTAGTGTTATCACAAAAGATTTTTATATTTTGAAAAATCAAATCATAGTCAACTAAACTTTATTTCATCCATAAAACTTGGGCACAACATAAGCCGACGGCAACGTATTCCGCTTCCGTAGTGGATAAGGCAACACAATTTTGTTTTTTAGAAGCCCAAGAGATAAGAGAGTTACCCAAGAATTGACATGTACCACTCGTACTCTTGCGATCTATCTTATAACCGGCAAAGTTGGCATCATAAAAACCATATAGATCAAAAGAGGTGCTTTTGGATAAAATAAACCAAGATCAATTGTTCCATGAACATATTTAATAATTCTTTTAACTGCAATCAAATGAGATGCTTTAGGAGAAGCTTGAAAACGTGCACGTGCACACACACTAAACATGATATCGGGTCTACTAGCGGTGAGATAAAGAAGACTACCTATCATACATCGGTATAGTTTTTGGTCCACATCCTCATCACTATCATCCGCATCAAGCTTGACACTTGTACTCATGGGAGTTGGTACATGCTTAGAATTCTCCAAATTGAATTTCTTCACCAATTCTCTAGCATACTTGGTTTGAGAAATAAATATCTCATCCTTAGTTTGCTTGACTTAGAGCCTAAGAAAAAAAATATAAGCTCGCCCATCATACTCATTTCAAAATGATCTTGCATTACTTTAGAAAAATCATTGCAAAGAGATTCATTAGTAGCACCGAAAATAATATCATCAACATATATTTGAACTAAAATAAAATCATTTGTTTTTCTCACAAAAAGAGTATTATCAATTTCCCTTTAGAAAAACCATTTTTAAGAAGGAAACTAGAGAGGCGAGCATACCAAGCTCTAGGAGCTTGTTTCAACCCATATAAAGCTTTTTGATCCCGATAAATATGATTAGGAAATGCATGATCCATAAAACCGAGGGGTTGCTCAACATATACTTCCTCTTCTATAAAACCATTTAAAAATACACTTTTAACATCCATTTGAAATAATTTGAAATCTTTAAAGCTTGCAAATGCCAAAAACATCCTAATTGATTCTAACCTTACAATCGGTGCAAAGGTTTCATCATAGTCTATGCCCTCCTCTTGATTGTATCCTTGGACAACCAAACGAGTTTTATTTCTAGTTATAATGCCATATTCATCAAGTTTGTTTCTAAAAACCCATTTTGTTCCAATTACACTAGCATTGTTAGGTCTAGGAACTAGTTTCCAAACATCTTCTAAAATTGTTTAGTTCATCATGCATAGCTAAAACCTAAAATTCATCATTTAAAACATCATTAATCTTCTTAGATTCTAATGGAGATAAGAAGGCAACATTACCACACTCACTCAAAGCCTTTGAGCGAGTTAGAACTGCTTGTGAGGGATTCCCAATGATTTGCTCCTTTGGATAATTTGGTGCAAATTTCCATGCTTTGTAAAGTTCTTCTTGATCTTTCTCTTGAATGTTGTTGCTATCCCTATCCTTTTGAGCATCTATTGAGGGTGTTTCATGTATTTACAAAAATTCCAATCCTCCCTCAACATCATCATCATCTTTCCTAGGCAAACCAACTTGTAAACCAATATTAGTCTCATCAAAAGTAACGTTTATAGATTCTTCAACAACAAGAGTTCGTTTGTTGAAGACCTTATAAGCCTTACTTCGAGGTGCATATCCTAGAAAAATGCCAACATTAATTTTAGAATCAAATTTATCATGGTGATCTTTTGTATTTAAAATAAAACATTTACAACCAAAGATACGAAAATATCCAATGAAAGGAGTTTTGCCATAAAATAGTTCATAAGGAGTTTTCTTAAGCTTTGGTCTAATCCAAACACGATTTAAAACATGGCAAGTCGTATTGACGGCTTCCGCCCAAAAATATTTAGGCAAATCAAAAGAGTTTAACATAGTTCGTGACATCTCTTGTATGGTGTAATTTTTCCGTTCAACAACATTATTTTGTTGTGGTGTTCTTAGAGTGGAAAACACATGAGTTATGCCACGATGTGCACAAAAATTATAGAAAAAATTATTTTGAAATTCATCACCATGATCACTTCTTATTTTAACAACTTTCAAATCCTTTTTATTTTTAATTCTTTTAACATGATTCGAAAATTCTTCAAAACATTCGTCTTTACTTGCAAGAAAGATTGTCCATGTAAAACGACAAAATCATCAATGATAACAAAAATATAGTGTTTGCCTCCAAGAGAGGTAACACACATAGGACCAAATAAATCAAGATTAAGTAACTGCAAGGGTTTAGAAGTTGATACCTCATTGATGGATTTGAAGGTAGACTTAGTTTGTTTACTTTTAGCACAATCTTCACATATGGTATCTTTGATGAAATGTAAGTTTGGTAACCCTTTTACAAGATTCCTCTTGGACAATTTTGATATCAATTCCATGTTCGTATGTCCAAACCTCTTATGCCAAATCCAAGGGTTTTCATCAACCGCCGCAAGGCACTTGACATATTGATCTACTAGTTCATTCATCTCAAAAATGTATACATTAGATTTTCTATTAGCAACAAAAATAGTTTTTCCATTTAAGCTAACAATGCATTTGTCTGGTTTAAAAGAAATATCAAAACCTTTATCACTCAATTGGCTAATGCTAAGAAGATTATGAAAAGATCATAGAGAAGCGCATGGGTGAAGATCTCCTCCTCCTCCTCCTCCTCCTCAATTCCCGCCTTTAAATCCTTCAGTTCCTCAATACGCAATCTTGAAATCTCCTCCTCCTCCTCCTCCTCAATTCCCGCCTTTAAATCCTTCAGTTCCTCAATACGCAATCTTGAAATTTGAAGAAAAATCAATCAGAGTCGAATCTTTCGCATGTTACGGAAACCCTAGGCGCTCGATCGAAAAGAACCCTCAGTCGCAAGCTAGGCTCAGTCGCCTTCAATGTGCAAGTGGGAATGAGGATCTAGTGTGGTGAAGTGTCACCTGGCCGAAATCGGCGGAGACGACGTCGAAACCCTCGCCGAAGCTGAGATCGACGACGAGGGGGAGAGCGGGGGCGACGACGGCGACGAGATCCTGGGGAGGGAACAGACGGTGGTGAGTGAATGTGATGACGAGAGAGGAGAAGGGGAGAGAGGAGAGATAGAGGTTAGAGAGAACTTGAGAGTCGGAATCGGGTCTGAGAAATGAGAGAGAGGAGGAGTCCAGTCGGGATTTGGCAAATACCTAGGGGCAGGATGGGATTTAAAATACGCGTATTTGGGTTTCCAAATTCTCCTCTTCAAAATAAGTTGATTTCAAATCTCAGCCCAACGTAAAGCCCAAACAAGAGATTTGAATTTGAAATACCCTGAATTTTAAATCCAGGGCCCAAATCCAAGTTTTCAAACGCAACCTAAGATATTTCTTCCAGGCAGATGCACTGAAACACGCCCTGGAAGAGAAAAAGCTGAAAACAAATGTATACGTCGCAATGTGTTACTGGTACCTGTTCACCGAGGAAGCCATTCAACAGGTTAGCCACTAGCCAGAGGCGGCCTGCAAGGCAAACTAAACCTACCGGTACAAGTCACATCAGCATCCTAATAATGCTGAAATTAAATCACACGAAGTCACATGCGATTTTCTTGCCATGTTTTTCGCTAACAGTGAATAAATATCTAATACACATTTTGCATATTTTTAATACCAAGAAGCCGCCGGAGAAATTTTTAATACCAAAACGGCTAATGGGGGTCATAACAACAATCTATTTAGTAATTTAGCTCATATTTAAGGTGCACCCTGGTCGAGTCAAGTACCAACATTTTTTAGTTTGTACCGGCTATGTGTTTAAGACACGCTTGAATTCTTTAAAAATATCAAATGGTGTAGGCTTCTCTTTCCAGGAAATATACTTGTAATTCTCTGCTGATCATCAGTGAAGATAATTAAGTACGAGAGAAGTTGGCTATAAAGTAAGTACAAATCATGTACGCATGCACCAACTAGAATAGTTTTGACCTTCTTGATCCATTCTCAGGAAAGGCTATTTCCTTGGGCCATGCTAATGTGCGCATCTTGTACACATGTAGGGGTGTTCAATCGGGCCTGAGGCCTGGGCCCAGCCGGCCGGTGCCCTATCCTGATCCGGTCGGGCTCGGGTTTGGCCCAAACCAGGTTCCGGAGCCTGCAGCCGTTCCGTTAGAGCACCTGCACCTGGCCCGACCCGACCAAAAGCCAAAACGGTCACTTTCGTGACCATTTGGCCTGTCGGACCGGCCCGACCATATCCTAAAGGCCAAAAACAACTATTTTTTATATTTTTACCTAAATACCTCCAAAAACGGTCAAAATTTGAGGGTATTTTGATCATTTGCTTAGGGGCTGGCTCTATAAATAGAGGGGATTTTTATTTATTTTTCTCATGCAAAACTCATCTACTTCTCGCTAATACTTTGTAATACTCTATAATACTCGCTTTTGCTCTCTAATTCTTCAATCAAATGACTTTCTACTCTGATTATGAAGGGCAAAACCCGACTCCCGATCTTAAAATGAGTCCTAATACTCCTACTACAGGAGCTACAACTACTCCTCCTACTCCTACCGATGTTGATCACGATTCTGGTGGCGACGATTCTGCACCAAGAGCTCCTAAAAGGCCGAGATTCGATGTGTGAAACTTTTTCAAAAAGATAGAAGTCACCAGGGATGAACACGGTAGGCTTCTCACCTAGAATGCTAAGTGTGCGTTGTGCAGCCATATTTTCCAAGCTCATCATAAGAGCGGCACCAACCACCTCAAACGCCATTTAGATAAACACAACAAAGGTCAGACGCCTCAAGGTGATATCTGATAATTTTTATTCTCCTAATCATCATCTTCTGCTAGTCTCGGTAGTTAAAACTATGACGTAGTCCGAGCCAGTAAATGCGTCATTAGGTTTATTATTCTTAAAAATCTTCCTTTTAAATTAGTAGAAGATGATGAATTTGAAGATATGTTTACAGATGATTTTTATCCTGCATTTAAAAAAATTTCTTATCAAATTTGTCAACATGATATTTTAAAATATTATCAGGAGGAACAAGCAAAAATAATTTTTTATTTTCAAAGTTTAAACTATAAATTTTCTTTAAATTCTGATATTTGGACATCTAGAGCACAAACTGGTTATTTATGTATCACAGCACACTGGATTGATGATAATTGGCAAATATTTAAAAGAGTTATTTCTTTTATTGTATTTAAAGAGTCACATACTGGTATTAATATTACAAATTTAATAATTGAAGAACTTATAAAATTAGAAATATCAGAAAGAATATTTTCTCTTTCACTAGATAATGCAAGTAATAACAATATAGTTGTTAATTATATCAAAACATCTCTGCTATTGTCATGCCATAGTGATATTTTTCACATTAGATGTGTGTGTCATATTTTAAATTTAATTGTTCAAAGTGAATTTGGTGAAATTAAATACATGATAGAAAAGGTTAGGACAATAGCTTATGCTCATAATGTTTCTGAATAAAGAATTAAAATATGAAAATATGAAAATAATTCTGTAAAAGAAAAAAAAATTAAAACTCAGACTAATTCCAAAATATGTTAACCATATGTGGAATTCTATCTATGCAATGTTAAATGTAGCTATAGAATATAAAAAAAATGATTTTATTTTTTTCTATACTTCTAGTTTTAGCTCTAATAGTATGTATGGAATAACTGAGGATGAATGGACAGTTATATATAATTTAAAAGAGATGTTATAAGTTTTTTATGATGCTACTATGTTATTATCTGGCTGTTATTATCTAACCATTACTTTAGCTGCTTTACAAGTTTTAAATATTCAAAAAATAATAATAAATATCGTATGGATAATTATTTTGGAAATATAATTTTTTAAATGGAAAGTAAATTTAATAAGTATTTTATGTTTATTCCTATTATTTTTCGTTTAGGGGTTCTTATTGATCCATGTTTGAAGGATATTGGTCTTCGAAGTTTGTTAAATTCTTTATATGGTAATATGATAATAGACAGTGGTGATGGTCAAACTATTACTGCTCTTACTCATCATAATACTATTAGAAATTATTTCAAATATTATATGATGAGTATGCAGCTAGATATGGTGTAACTACACATCAGTCTACAACTTCAGCTTCTACGAGCTCAAGTCGGGGCAAAAGTGTGAGTTTTGATAGGGAACCAATAGTAGATGAGCTAACTGGTGGATCTGGACTTGGATCATCAGCAGAGGTTTCTGAAATTGATCAATATTTAACTGCATTTTTAGTTAAATGTCAAAATAATAGTTTCGATATTTTGCAATGGTGAAAAGTATATGGAACAGTTTCATATCCTATACTTTCCATCATGGCTCGTGACTTACTTGTTGAATATCATTTCTCCATGATAATGTTTTGATGATAACAATTTATATTTTGTGTGCACTAACTTTCATATCAGATTTTCAATATCAGAATATTACAAGTGCAAGTGAATATCAAAGGCATTTTGAAGTGAAGAAATGAAGAACAAAGAATAATGTATTTGAATTTTCTTTGCTTAGACATATTTGT
>NC_033799.1:31790312-31793350 GCF_001876935.1 Asparagus officinalis | reverse complement strand
TGAACTTATTAATGTATATCACTAAAAATACGAACAATATATAATAATCTAGAACATAAGTAAACGATAAATGGTATGACAAAAAAAGCGTACACATATACAATGTAGATATGCAAAAGTATAATTAACACGAGAAAATAATCTGAATATCAGATATGCCATGTGAGGTATATGTGAAGTCTAGAGCAATGTGAAACACTTAATGAACATGATTTAAACAATTGAAAATGTATAAGTATCATAGTCTAATAAAAAACATGCAATATAACACTGTGTGTGATACATAAGATAATGTATGACAAATACAAGAAAAGAGAAGTTATAGGAAGAGAGTATAGTCGTGAAGCGACGAGATAAGAAACAGTGGGAAGCTCCAGAGTTAAAAAGTGATAAGGTAGGGACTAAAACATAATTTATCATGATAATAGGATAAGGTTCAAGCATAGTCTTACAGATGAAACAGTGATATGCGTCTAAATTATCCATTATATTCTTACTGGTGGGAACTAGGGACTGGGACCTACATGAGCCACCACCAAAAACCTGTCACGCCCCGCTTCCTAATATATCAGGGAATCGGAACGCGAGCAAGCTCACGACGTATTAGATTGAAGGGAAATAAATAATAAATCATTTCTACTCAATCTAATATACTAAACGTCAAGCAATGTAATACAAGTCACAGGTTCCCGATCACAATTAGCAACAACCCAGATCAACATGATACATACCACAAGAGAAATATCATCCAAACATCAAAATATAAGAGTTAATGTATCTGATACAAAACATACAACTAAAAACGTGGATTAGTCATAAAAGAGACATCACTGAACTGATAAGGAAAGTAGCTACATAAAGTAATCTATTGTCCAGTCAACACGACATAAAAATAGCGGCTAAGCTTCAGTTTGTTCTTTCTTTCCATCTGGAAGACACTTCTCCGCGGGAAAAACTCTGGCCTCCAGTGTATCTCCATACTGAATCATGTCCGTTTCCTCTTTTTAAATCTGATCGTACACCCAAAGAGAATAGGAGTACGTCAGCGTTTCTTCTGACAGCATGATAAGATCGCCACAAGCGAAGATTACTAATATACAAATATAATAATGAATGCATAGCGTTGTAACTAAAATGCTAACAATCTAGATTGCAAACTAAAGAATCTTAAACAGATGGGCAAAGTAAGCGGTCATTGCAACTAGCGCATCTCATAATGGATCTCTAGTTCTAAATATCACAAAGGTCCATTGATCATATTCTCGGATAACTAACTGTTCATAAAATCGGTCTTACGTGCATCCAATACAGCAAAATTATTCGATCAAGAGGACATAACAAGCGCAATCCAATTACATTTGCACTGTCCGGACTCAAGCGGACCGGGTGACGAAAACGATTTCACAGACCAGTGTGAAGTGATTCACGTAGCCAACAGAACTAACCAGGTGCCAAAACGGTTCATCAAAGTGAGCTTGGAAGATACAATGCAACAGTCACATCGATCACATGAACAAAACTCCATCTCAAGATCTCTTAATAATACCTTAAGTCAACAACACTCAAGCCTCTAGATCTTATTCATGTCACATTCAGGTTCAGCGTAGTCAAGTACTTCTCATGTTTCTCATCGAGACAACAAGGAATCGCAAGTGCATTTAATAACAAAAATAGTATTTATAACCAGAACAGGAACCATGAACATCTAACTATAATAGTGGCAAGAGGAGCTATCATTAAGATATTACGGCACATGAAATGTCGCAATTTTCAATTATTAATTCAAATATATCTTATCTACATTTTTTGATGATTGATTATGTATAAACGATTGTTGAGGTCCAAAAATTAAATATTGTTAATTAAAAAACTAATTGAGAGTGAACAATAAGCATCTGGTCTGCATGTCGACTCAGGCGAGTGACTAGGGTCCATGTGACTGAGAAACAAGATCAAGTCCACACGATGAATTTGTCGATGGCGAACGAGTCAATCACATCAGGATAATCGACTCTCTGCCATTCGATGTTCGACCAGCACAGTGTATGTCGACTGGGATGAGTCGACACACAGCTACAGTGCATGTCGAGTCGACACAACAATCTCAACTAGTCAGGTCAGTCAACTCAACGCGACATTCATGTTGACTCAAGAATGTCTGTCAACTAATGCTAGTCGACAAACAGTGCTAGATGGATTTGGTGCCGACTCGTCAAGTTGGGTTGACTCATCATCGCCTTTCGAGTTGACTGAGTATGTCGACTCGTCAGGTCAGTGACTCATCACCGCCTTTCGAGTCGACTGAGTATGGCGACTCGTCAGGTTGGCGACTCGATTCATTGTCCACTCGTCCAGACTATATTCTTGTTATTGGTATCAGTTATCAAGCAATCCCACACAATTGTCACATAAATAATTTGAACATAATTATAACTACTGAAACTCATAATTAAACGCATTAATTATTTAATCGTAAACACGAGACATGAAGAAGTGATCTTGCCTACAAGACCAAGGGTCTGTGGATGATGCCCTTGGCTATGCCGAGGGCAATGGCGGGGCGGGGGCACTGACGGGGCGGGGCAGCTGACGGGGCTAAAGGCTTAGGTGGCGATGACCTCCAGGTGCGTGAATGACGGTGTGACTGCTGGAGATGGTGTTGCTGTTGTGGCGTGACGGGCTGATGGCGAGACGACAGATGCTGAGTTGGTCGGCGGTGATGATCTGGTGAGGGGTCGATCTGGCTTGAGGGGGTCAGCCGAGAAGGAGATGGCGACATGGATGGTGGTTGGCAATCGAAGGGTGAAGAGGGTGGGGCTGCATATGCTAAAGGAGGTGGTGCGGAGGGAGAGCTCGGGAGGAGGGGACTGGTGGTTGTGGTGGCGTCGCTATGGTCGGTGATCTGAGGCTAGAGGCTCTGGTCGGGTGTCTGGCGTGGCGTGCTGGAGGAGGCTCGAGGTAAGGCTTGATGTGGTTTTGATCGGGCTATGAGCGCACAGTGGATGAGTGGAAGCTCGGCGGGGGTTGATGGTAGTCGA
>NC_033799.1:31785256-31790287 GCF_001876935.1 Asparagus officinalis | reverse complement strand
CAGAGAGAGATAGTAGATCAACAGGTCACATGCCGATCACATGAACAAACTTTCCATCTCAAACGATCTCATTATAATCACAAAGTCACAATCACCTGACACAGCCTTAGATCTTATTCATAGTCACAACAGGTCACAGGTAGTCAGTACTCTTATGTTTGCTGCATGAACAACACAGGAACGCAAAGTGCAATTAATAGACAAAAATATATTCATGAACCAAGAACAGGAACCTGAACGACTTACTATAAATAGTGCAAGAGGGAACTATCCATTAACGAGATATTACGCAGTCATGAATATTGCGTCCAATTTTCAATTATTAATTCAAAATAATCCTTATCTAACATGATTTTGATGATTGATTATGTAACATGATTGTTTGAGGTCAAAACAAAAAATAAATATGATTAATTAAAAAAAACAAGAGGTGAAAACTAATACGATCGGGTCTGCATGTCGACTCAGGCGAGTCGACTAGGGTCAATGTTGACTAGAAAGAATCAAGTCCAGACACGACCCACATGTTGCCATAGGCGCGAAAGCGATCAACACGATCAGGATTATCGACTCCTCCTACTCATTGCGAGTCGACAGCACAGTGTATGTCGACTGGGATGAGTCGACACACGCAGCTACAGTGCATGTCGAGTCGACACACAACTGAACTAGTCAGGTCAGTCCAACTCAACGCGACATTCATGTTGACTCAAGAATGTCTGTCACATAATGCTAGTCGACAAACAGTGGCTAGATGGATTTGGTGCGACTGGTCAAGTTGGGTTGATCATCATCGCCTTTCGAGTTGACTGAGTATGTCGACTCGTCAGGTAGTGACTCATCACCGCCTTTCGAGTCGATGTGAGTATGGCGACTCGTCAGGTTGCGACTCGATTCATTGTCCACTCGTCCAGACTATATTCTTGTTATTGGTATCAGTTATCAAGCAATCCACAACTTGTCAGCTAAATATATTGAAGCATATTATAACTACTGAAACTCATAATTAAACGCATTAAATTATTTAATCGTAACACGAGACATGAAGAAGTTGATCTTGCCTAACAAGAACCAAGGGTCTGTGGATGATGCCTTGCTATGCCGAGGGCAATGCGGGGCGGGGGCACTGACCGGGGCGGGGCACTGACGGGGCTAAAGGCTTAGGTGGCGATGACCTCCAGGTGCGGTGATGACGGTGGTGACTGCTGGGAGTGGTGTTGCTGTTGGTGGCGTGACGGGCTGATGGCGAGACGACAGATCTGGAGTTGGTCGGCGGTGATGATCTGGTGAGGGGTCGGATCTGGTTGAGGGGTCAGCGAGAAGGAGATGCGACATGGATGGTGGTTGCATCGAAGGTGAAGAGGGTGGGGCTGCATATGTAAGAGGAGGTTGGTCGGAGGGGAGGCTCGGAGGAGGGGACTGGTGGTTGTGGTGGCGTCGCTTGGTCGGATGCTGAAGGCTTAGAGCTTCTGTCGGTGTCGGCGTGGGGTTTGGAGGAGCTCAGGGCTAAGGCTTGATGTGGTTTTGATCGGGCTATGCAAGCGGCAGTGGGAGGTGGAAGCTCGGCGGGGGTTGATGGTGTGGGTGTCGGCGGTGTAATTGGGGCAGAGGAAGAGATGAGATCTGTGGGTTGGAGGAGGAGTTGATGATAGAAGAAGGGGGAGTAGAGAGAGATCTGAGAGGAGTTCTGCGTGGAGGAGATATAGAGAAGAAGAGTATTAAGAGGGAGATGGAGGAGAGAGTGATGGAGAACACTGGTAAGCAGAAGAGAGAAAGAAAAGAAATCGAATGAATGAGAGAATGATTATGGGAGGGAAATTGAGGTATGGCAGTTATGGAGAAAAAAGAAAAGAATAATTGTGAGAGA
Organism: Asparagus officinalis; assembly: GCF_001876935.1. Lineage (NCBI taxonomy): Eukaryota > Viridiplantae > Streptophyta > Magnoliopsida > Asparagales > Asparagaceae > Asparagus > Asparagus officinalis. The sequence continues at coordinate 31,788,420 of NC_033799.1, read as the reverse complement.
AGAGAAAACGTCTTTTATGGAAACGAGGGAAATGGATCGAGAAGAGAACAGAGAGAGAATAATGCACGTGTATAATAATTATTAACTAAATATTAATTTTTAAAAAATGTTTTTTTAACGGCAAATCTCTGTACATAATGTAATCATAACAATTATAAGTAATAATTATACGAATAATAATATTAAAAAATATTAAAACGCTATATATATATATCACATATATACATATATATACACACACACACACACAAACACGACAACAACACCAACATATATATATATATATAATATTATATATATATATATATATATATATATATATACTTATAATATATATATATATATATATATATTATATATATATATATATATATATATATATATATATTATATATATATATATATATACAGTGGATTTAACCTGCGAATGGGTGGGATACGCACTTTGGGGGGAGAGGGATGTTTATTTGCAAAAATTGTCTCGGCTAGGCTGTTTCCCAAGCCTCCGCCCATTTATGTTATGGCGAAACTCATTCTCTCTCTCAGATCTGATCTCATTCTCCCTATCCACAATCCTCTCTCTCTCAACCAAAAACTGATCTCAGAAATCCCTTTCTCCTCACTCCGTCGTCACCGCGCGACTCTCCGCTAAATTGTTATCGCTCTATACGAAGTTCGTGCTCTCGTCCGTTCGATCCTGACGATGAGTCTTGCTCCTCGTCATGTTCAGATCTCAAGTCCTCTCACAAATCTCGCGCGCGAAGCGCTCTCCTGCTCTCCGCCCGTCGAACGCGCCGAGGGAGATCGCCGTCGAACTTCGGCCGGTCGTGCTGCGAGCCTCAGCCGCCCACCCCGTTGACGAGATCTGTGGTCGAGCAGTCGACCTTCGCCGGGTCTAGTTCGCGTGCTCCTCTCCCAGATGCTCATGCCTCTCCGTGCGCGTCGACTTCCTGTCGAGCGCGCCAACTCCACGAGATCTCGTGCCCAACTCCCCCAGATCTGTTTCGTGGATGCCCAAAAATAGGATTCGACGCCGCAGGTATATGATTCCATCAAAAAAATTGCAATTGTCATACTATCCGCTTTTTTCCGCTATTTGTTAATTAGGATGGATTCAGTTGAAAACTTTACAGGCCTGTAGGGAGACAATTTTTGCAAAAACTCCCTGCTCCCCCAAGTGCGACGCCCCAATTCGGCAGGTGTAAATGCACTGATATATATATATTATATTATATATGATATATATATATATATATGTGTGTGTGTGTGTGTGTGTGTGTGTGTGTGTGTGTGTGTGTGTATGTATATATGTGTATATATATGTGTATGTGTGTGTGTGTGTGTGTGTGTGTGTGTGTGTGTGTGTACACACACACACATATATACACATATATATACAAATATAGAGGTTCTAATAAAAACCTAGAGAACTAAAAACCAATCCTAACCCTACATTCTATTTCATCCAATGGCCTAGATTTCGATGGCAGAATTGTAAATATAGACAAATTTAATACACCGCATTAATGTGAAAAGGGTAAAATTGGAACAATTCATTGCATTAATGGTGACTGATTACATTGGAACAATGATACAAATTTAATACACGTCCTTTAATACTCTCTCTTACATTAATAGTGCTACATTCTTTAATACTCTCTCTCTCTAACTCACTTCCCGATCTCTGTAAATCTCACATGAAGAACACAACAACGCAATGAATCTGGATTCACTGAAGTGGTCTTCAATCCAGATTCACTCCAACGAATTGAATCTGAATTCACTCCAATCGATTTGCTGCTCCACTGGATTTGTGAATCATTCTAACCATCTAAGCAAAATAAGATCAATCCAGATTCACTCCAACGAATTGAATCTGGATTCACTCCAATCGATTTGCTGCTCCACTGGATTTGTGAATCATTCTAACCATCCAAGCAGAATAAGAAACTTATGGTAAAAAACAAGCTATAAAATTTTATAACATGAAAAATTTTCACCTTTTACAGCAAAAAGTTATGATTTTTATGGTAAAAAACAAACACCTCACATAATTGAATCTGGATTCACTGCAGTGAATCGAGATTCACTGAAGTGAATCTAGATTCACTCATGCGTTTATTGAAGTAAAAACAATCACTGCAGTCTGCAGTGAATCGAGATTCACTCATGCATTTATAGAACGTGTTTGATGATTTTAAGCAAAAAGTTACAATTTTTATGGTAAAAACAAACACCTCACATAACTGAATCTGGATTCACTGCAGTGAATTCAATTATTTAGGACAGCAAAAATCGGCGATTCACTGCAGTGAATCTCGATTCACTGCAGTGAATTCAATTATTTAGGACAGCAACTAAAACAAACCCCACAACTAAAATTCTGAACTTTAACCAATTTTAACAAAAAAACTAACAGGATTGCAATTTCTAAAATATTTTAATAGAAACCCTAAAAAAGATTGCAAATTTTGAAAGATAATCCAACAAAACAAACAACCAAGATCGAGTATAAGAGAAACCCCAAGCTAAAACAAATCCTAGAACCAAGATCGCAACTTCAACAATTACCCTAAAAAGAAACCAAAATCAAATTGAAATTAAAGAAAAACGTGACGAACCGAGGGGGTGCTCGAGCTTGAAGGAACTCTTGGCCATGGATCCCCTCTTTCTATCATCCCCAATACATGACGAGAACAAAACCATGATCAGATCAAAAGAAAATAACACCTACCAAGAATCAAATCAAACTTAGAATATAACCTACCAAGAAAATATAACACCTACCAAGAAAATAACACCTACCAAGAGAGAGGGGGCTGGTTCAAGCTTTTGGGAAATGGAGGAGAGAGAGAGAGGAGAACGTGAGAGGAGAGTTGCATGGGAAAATGGAGAACTCAATAAGAAGCATTAATTACCTCTCTTTAGTGGGCTGTTTATTTTACCTAATTACCCTTATGCAGCTTTAATCTCAGCCATTGGATGAATCTAGATCCAATGGAGAGGATTGGTTTTTAGTTTTTAGGATAGTGAGGTTTGTATTTGAACCTCTCCCTATATATATAAGAGTATAAATATGTACATATATAAGTATATTTATATAATAGTATAAATACATATAAGAGTATAAATATATATTTAAGAGTATAATAGTATAAATAAAC
>NC_033799.1:31723451-31783735 GCF_001876935.1 Asparagus officinalis | reverse complement strand
TTTTTTTCTCTTGACACGTAAGCTTCTAATATGTGTTTTATTTACGCTAATTACACTTGGTAGGGGTAATTACGGAAGTTAGCATTAATAATAAATAAGTAAATGAATATAAATTATTCAAGAAATTACCTTGCTTAAGGTGCATTTTACTTTTGCATCTTTCTCCGAACACAATAAGATATCATGTAAAACAGCACCAAAAATAACAAACAAACACTGGCAATAATTAGGGAAAATACATGAAAATTGTCCTCGTGATTACAATAGAAGCAAGTCAATAATCACCTTTCCAGTCAAAAGAAGCCACACAAGACCCTCGGGCAATGGCTCCTTCCCACCGCTTGTAGCAGAAAATATAAACGTTGCGTCATTTATTTAAATATTTTGGCCAGGCTCAGACATTCTAGAAGGAAGCACACCAAAAGTCTATTGATGTTGTATCAAATTTTTATTTTTTTGCAATATTTTTAAAAAAAATGCACTTGTCTTCAATACATAGCATATATTACAACCAAACTCACGTCATCAGGATCAAGTAATAATGTTTCTCACAATAATCCAGTCATTCCTCTCATTCCACCTATAACCTATCAAAATTCAAAGATTTGAGATCAATTAACGTTATCCGCACACTATCGGCTATGTGCTAGTAATAGGTGTGTTGCCCACATAGCCACATGGGAAACATAAAATTGACATATCCATAATTTGTTAAGATGAGCACCATATCCACAGTGATGTTGCCAAGTTGAACTTTTCCATGTTTTGATTTTAGCTTCTTTCAATCGCTCTTGCAATGTATAGTAAAATAAACAGGGTAAGTCTCAACAAATCAAGCAATTATAAGCACAAGGGAACATAAGTCTGAATGTTATATTATTATTACAATGCATAGAGAGAAGAAAGAGTGAAGAGTGTAAACTGCATCTTTGGCTTAATTATGGGTTTGAAAATAACATGTTTGATGTTTAATGTTTCAGGTATTAGTTTATGTGTCATCTTTAATGTATGCTTTGAATAATTATTCTACATTCAGTATCATCTGAAAACTAATATTTTGCAAATAATTTCTAAACGTGTGTTGATCTATTAAATTGCTTATTAAAATCAAGCAATATCTTATTTGTAAATCTTTTGTGTGTTTTGTATTTGCTAAGATTTAGTCATAGAGAACTTGTTGCGCGTGCATAAATTTTGTTGGATAATTTTTTATTAATAATAGGAATATAGATGTTTGAAAATCCTTCACTTACATCTTTCGCTGTTATCCTATTACCACTACCAATTTTAGATAGCTAATAAATATCTCTGTATACTTTTTCTGATGTCTGAATTTAATGTTTAACGAGATGAACGAAGTGCTAATTGAGCTGAAGAAAAAAAGCATGCAAGCAAGAGTAAACAAAATGTATGCTACTCACAGAGATATTATATAAAATCCTCGAGTAATTGAAGATGCAGTCAAATGGCCTCATAATTCCACTTACCTTCTTGTTCACAACAAGAAGTTCCTCCTTTATTTTTCCTTCAAACAAACATATATTTTTAAGAGAGATCGCAACACATCAGTATGGTAGAAACATGCTTAAGAAATTAAAAAAAATAAAATTTACGAAGATATATCACCATCATTTGGCTCTAATTCTAGTGGTTTTTTGAAACTTTGTATCGCAGCATCCACATTATTCAGTGCTATTTGTGCCTGGAAAATTTATAAGGCTAAAAATTAGCCACCAAAAGCATGGGCAGTCACAATATAGCCAATATATATTTATGCTCAAAATAACGATGATAGGAGTAATATTCTTATTTATGATAATGAACAGACCAGAGAAAGAATTTTTTTCCCCTAAGCAATACCACTATTATTTTTTCTAAGCAATATAGCCAATATATATTTATGCTCAAAGTAATGATGATAGGAGTAATATTCTTATTTATGATAGGAGTAAGATATACGAACCAGTAATACCACTATTATTGGTTTGAGGAAGTATTTCACCATCATAAGTAGTTGTGTCAAAATTGGTAACAGCTTCACTTCCATTAATTTTGATTGCTATCCTGTCATAAGCGCTGACCACCAACAGAAGAACTGTGATAGTTAGCAACCACGTTAAACTTGTTATTAAACTGTGATAGATAGCAACCACGTTAAACTTATTATTCATACTAAGAAACTTATTGCTAACATGTAGAAAATCAATGTTCGGTAAGACGTTGCAGCTTTAATTTTGTTATCAAAGGTTCTGTTGGATCTAATAAATATTTCTTGATTTTTTATGAAAATAACAAAGACAGGGATGACCAGATCATGCTCAATGGTTTGTTATAATATATTGGACGATCGTTCATTCCAAGCGCTCGAAACATACCTTTTTGGAGGTCTGATGGAGCAGTAATGATGGCTTTGCTTCATATGGGTCCAGTCGAGTTCCTCTACTACTGGTTCCACAGAGCACTGCACCATCATTTCCTCTACTCTCGATATCACTCTCATCATCATGCCTCCATAGTCACCAAGCCTATAACATGTAAGCTTTTTTATTGATTGTATGGCACTTATGGATACAATACTGTGTCCTACACATGCTCCAGGTAGAAAATATTGGTACTCAAATTGAATAATAAAGTACTTTATGTTTCCATTCTCTTCATGATCCTAACCACTGGGCCTGATATGTATGGATAAGTAATACACAAATTCTTTAATGCTTCTGTATTCCTCATATTACCTTAAAACAACAAAGCATTCTCACTTGTGCATTGGCTATTGCATTTTTTGATATTTATATCAACGTAGACAACATCAAGAGCAAATGATACAAACAGATTTAGAGCGTACCTCCTTTGAGTAGTTATCTATCCATCAGAATCATATATTCATCTTTATCAATGACCTTCTTCAGCCTACATATCTTCCACCTTAACGCTTTTCATCAAGTGATTTATCTCCTCAATCTTATACCATTCACATCTAAGCCATAGTTACCCACTTACCCCATATTTTTAGATCAATGACATATAAGCTACATGGTAAAAAAACATTGGCAAATATGGAACTTGGTGACAGGGACATGACAGTTCATTAACTTGCTCAAGTTTAGCTAAGGGAAAAGCACAGGCCAAGTGGAAAGCTACAATGAATAATAGACCAAAATGAGCCTTACAAACATTTATGAGCATTTTTGTACGAGCCTTTAATTTTTAAGGTGGTCGGCATAACTTAAATGGTTACTAACAAAGCTAAAGAAACTATGTTTATAAGCTAATAATGACTTCTACTTCAGATATGTTTGATCAGAATATATGCATATGGTAAACAGAGTATGCACATTTGTGGTTTTTGTAAACTTAACCAGAATGCAAAACTCTACTCTATTTTTTATAATTGTGTGAGCTACCAATTGGTAATTAACTTCCAAAATAAACATTCCACTTTTTATATTATATTAGTAAAAACTTAAGTTCACAGCACATTATTTACATTACTACTTGTAGTTAGGATAATTTTATATAAAGACCTAACTAAAAGCAACGTTGTTTGCATTGTACTATTTGGGAAGCATTATATTTGAATCAATGCAATAAAGGTTATTTTGGCTTTAACTTTTGTAGAATTAGTAATTAGAAACAGAAAAGAGAGATGATTTTCCCCTCCTGTTTACCTTTATTTATAAAAAATATACTAATCCAAGTCCAAAGTATATAAGGAATCGGAATCCTAATTTTGTAATAAGGAATTAAATTGCTTTTGATTTTGTTTTTAGTTTTATTTGGTGTTTCATTTTGAGATAAGGCGTTGTGAACATTCCTATGAGAGCTGTATGGAGGTCATGGCAATGCGAACAAAGGTTACAATGTGATCCAACATTCTACAAACAAACAATTGCATTGATATGAGTTTTTTGGTAGTATGAACATGACAATTTTCATAAGTCCTTTCATAACAATCTTCATATACAGACCTGCTAAATTAAACAATTGCATTGATATGAGGTTTTTGGTATTATGAACATGACACTGTTGTCATCACAAAGAACTGAAAACAGAAAAAATAAAGAATAACCACAGAAAAAGACTGGGCTCAGAATGGAAAAGAGACCTGGTGTCCTCAAGTATTTCCAACTTGCAACGATTCAACAAAGTACTTAAGAAGGCTAATACATTTATGCACTTTACAAAAAAATAATTTGCACTCAAATCTTGTTAACAAGCTCCTACCGTAAATAAGATAACGATGATATAAATTTCAAAATCAAAATCAAATTTAGAAAAGGATGAAATGTTACCTTCTTCGATAATTTTCCTTCTTGATCCGAACAAATGCCCAAAATCTAAGAACTGGGGAGATGATGGCAGGGGAGGTGCGGAGATGATGAGGGCAATAATACTCATCGTTGGCAATTAATGATTTAAGAAAGTGGGAGGGTATTGCTAGAGTGAAGTCGTAACCGACAGAGAGGAGGATGAAAGGAACGAAGGATTTCATAACCGACGGAGAGGAGGATGAAAGGAACGAAGGATTAGGGCTCCCAATTTTCTGAACTCTGTTTAACAATAATAAAAAGGGATAAAGTTGTTATATTTACAATAGATGAAGGGTATTTTAGGCTAGGAAAAGTTTTTTAAGAACTCCCTCTTTTAAAGGGTAGATAGATAGATATATATATATATATACTAGTTGGATTGCACGTGCAATGCACGTGGTTTTTTTAAAAAATTTATAATTGTATTTATAAAGTTTTGTTATAAAATCATGGAATGGAAGTAATGAAATAAGAACTTAAATGTTATTTACATGAGAGTAAATTAAGGCTACATAAAACATAGAATACCCAATTAGAATAACTGACAAAATAACTTTGTATATGATTGCACTTTTATTGTAAGTTATTGGGAAAAATTGTTCAATGCAAAATCTTGAATCATATTTGTCCGCAATCATCCAACATATGCCAACAATTTTCTATAATACAAATAAACAGCTTGTCAACATTTTCTGTAGTTAATCGCTACCATTTTTTTTCTGTTTTACAATCTTAGATTTTCCAAAAAAATTTAGTTTATAATTGGCAGATTCACCATCCTCCAGCTTAGTAGGACCCTCTCGCTTAATAGCTTTTGTTCCTTGATCACCCCTCTCTCCCTCTTATTTCCGTTAACTATTCTGCAAATAGCACAACAGCAACTTGTTGACCTGAGAGAAATGGTCCTCATAAGTTTACAAGAAATTTACACAACAGCAACTAAGAATTATCCCAAATTGTATTTATGTGAGATGTAATTCTTTTGATAAAAGCTTAACTACTATGTAACTACAAATCTCATGATAGTTTATAGAGTTTCAAGTAACTTTACCTGTACCGAATTAAGGTGCAATTTTCACATCAATAATACAGCAAAGATGTTTCATGTCTTGGAAACCTTGGTCATCGAGAGATGCCGGAGCCAATCGTTCAGATTAATTTGACTATGATGCACTGTTAATTTTTGATTATTTGTTGTAGATAAAATAGCCTCCACATTCGCAGGTTGAGAGTTGGTCTCTAGCCGCTCGAAGATGAATCTATATCACAATCACGGCCCAACAGTTTACCATTGCTTGGTTAAAATTAGCATAATATGGTCAATTAAGTAATGTACAGTCATTTGAAACCATGAGTTGGTCAAGATAAATGCATAAAGAAAATGGGTTCAATCCCATACAGTAATGTAGTGAGTGGAGCATGTCGACAAAATTTTTAAATTCTATAGCATGAAAAATAATAAAGGACCGAAATGATTTGTCATTTAACTTACAGAGCTATATATAAACGAATCAAAAACAAAACGAATTTTTGAATCGAGAACCAGTTTGTAAGAACCTTTGATTCTGCGAAAGAGGTCTAAGTCATGCTCGAAGCAAACAGTGCTCAGTACTCTGCTCCAACTGAACTTACAGGTATCATCTCTGTGCTTGTGTGTTACTTTTTCTCCCCTCCAGAGATTGGAGATATATAACATTACGTAAACCGATATTTGCAAAGTTTAGTTTCCATTTTGGTATATTGATTGGTGATTAATCCTAAATTTGTCATAGAAATACCAAGTAGATGACAATTAGTGTCGTGCCTGAATTTCAGCAAGATGCTAAAAACCAAGAACCATATACTTACTTCACTCGACATAGTTGCAAAATAAAATGTAATAAATTTTATGCGCGTGCATAATATGTATTTATCTTAAGGGATTTGTAATCAAATTGTAGACGATATGGAATTAATTTTTGTGCTTTTACATAGTTGTCTCAAATCTTTACTCGGTGCAGGAGCTAGGATATTTAACCCTGCTTCTCTGTTTAGTGGCCCCTCATCAGCAGAAATTACTCAGAAGAATGTTGTATGATATCTGGAAGCTATCAGGACACATTAGACAGATTGTATGCATGGGAGAAGAAGTTATATGAAGAAGTACAGGTGCAAATTTTACGTGCTAAATTATAATTACTGAGTTATTTATGATAGCAGTATCTTAGAAGGTTCTTACGTTTTGTGTACAGCGCGGAGAGCGTATTTGCATAGCATATGATAAGAAATGCATGCAGATTTGGAACCATGACTTGATGTGAAACATCAAAAACATACTATATATCTTGCATTAGATAATGAACTAAAGTTTAAGATTAAGAAAAATATCTTACAAAAACAAAATCACCTGTATATTGCTGCTTTCTGCAAGCTTAACAGCAGAATCATAATAGGACATACGCAACATATAGTCGTCAAGGATTCGTTTCTGCCTCTTATCGTTCCACTCATTCAAATTATCTGCATTTGTCTATAGATAATCAGTTTTAAATATGAAACGAATTCCTGCCATATCTGTTGGTTTAGGGCTAAAAGAATCATAATGTTTTATTCCCGTTATGGTATAGCTGATTTCTCTTTCCTTTTTCTAAGCACCATGTTATGTTTCCTACGTATTGGCTCTTTTGATTCTGGGATTGAAGAATCTAAAATATAAGATGAAATTGATTTTTTCTATTGATAATTTCTATGAAGAATGAAATGGGCTTATTTTGATTTGTTCGATGAGAGCAAGCAGTGATTCGTACTTGCAACATTGTGTGGAGACGGTGCTTTTGTTGGCGAAGATTGGTGCTAATGTGACGGTTGTTGCTGCAGGACTTTTGCATGATACGCTTGATGATTCTTACATGGATTATGATTATATTCACAGTAGGTTTGGAGCTGGACTTGCTGAGCTTGTTAAAGTGGTCATTTTTTCTTCTTTAGATTTGCATCTCTGTTGTTTGGAATTTACCTGAGGAAACAGGAAAACATTTGTAGCACAATCAGAGAACATTAAGTTGAACACGAAATTGTTGTCTTAATGTAAAATAGAGCATATTTCAACTACTAATCCAACAATTGATTTTAAGTTTTGGCTTGTAAACATCATTGTCTTAAGAGGATAATCTGCAATCTCAGATATGCTTACTCCTTTGTTATCCTTGCAGTCATATACAATGATAACTGGAAAAAGTTCCACCGGTAAATGGTTTGCAAAGTAAGCAGCCTGTTCCACAGGTAGCAACAAACTGTAAGGTTTTTGGTATAATATTAAATTGCAATATTCTTTTACTGTTAAAAAGAAAAAGAAAAGGAAAAATAAAAAGAAAACAGGGAGGGAATTCGTATGATCATGTTAAAAATATATGACCAACAAAACATGATATACAAAAAACAACTCTAGTTATATCCATATTTTTATTTTTACCATAAGGAACCAAAAAGATATGCCCATACTTGACGGGATTCACCTTAAATAAATGATCATAGTAAATGAGAACATGAAGTAAAACACTTCGACATACTTTGTATTCGTATTTCTATTAATACTTTGTATTCGTATATATTAAATTATATTTAAATTATTTTTTCCTATTTCACTATTTATATTAACATGCTCACAAACATAGCAACAAATTATACATAACATTTCCGGTTGCAAATAGATTACTTTCGATATTATCACAGCACAACCTATAATTGAAATCCTTAAAGAACAATAATACATGGAACATGCATGGATTACAAAATACAATTCATTAATCCAGCAAGAACTGATTCAAATGCACTATACCAACCTGATCCCCTTTTTGTCCTTGTGAATTCTGATCCATTAAGAAAATTGCATGTATACATTCCTTCCCCTGAAATAGAAGAATTAGGTTTATGACAAAACAATCAGCAGCACAACAATAACAAAAGTCGCCATGGAACATGCATCTCCTATAGCATTATGACCTTCTGTATATTCAAGTACATCCACATAGAGCGAATTATGTTTGAATAATATGAAAAAGAAGAAGGATTTATCAAAACAATTAACACTCAGAATATTGACAAGACTTTAACCCAAATCAGACACCTCTGAACTATTATCATCATATTTAATTGGATAAAAGGTACTCAAGAAATGCCTAGAGATAGTAGATAACACTCAGAACTTACCCTCTTACAGGTATGGCTAATTTCTTTGCAGCAAGAGTGACATCAAGATAACGGGCAAGGCTTTCTTTAATGCTACAATTGATGTTTGATTTAGAAAAAGCTTCAGAAGCTGATGCAAATACTGCGACTTCCTTTGCTCCAGCTGCAATAGCAACCTCAAATCCCTGGACAAAATGACTCATAAATACCCATTTTGTACTGAAGTGTATAAACAAGCTCTTGAGTTCAGTTAGATAATTTAGGCGCTACCTGAGATTTGTGTTAGCACAGGGAACATCACACCCTCAATATGTTTAATTCCTTCCATCAGCATCCTTTCCATCTGCGAAGCTGTAGAGTTGGCAAACATCAAAGATATCCATAGAAGCATGAACACGGGTAACAGCTGGAATGCAACTCGAAAACTCCCTCAACCGAAGTCTAATGGAGAAAATTATATATCAAAAGTAGGATAAGTTATGAGGGTTGCAGAAGATCCTGTAGAGCAATGAAGATAAGGCAATAATACAAATGACCTGATTAGGAGAGGCGGTGGCGCCGATGAAAAGCTTCAGAGAAACAATGTCAGCAATCTTTGGGCAAAGAGTGAGGGGGGGAAAAAGCAGAGCAGCATCAGCAGAGAGCGGCGCTCACCGGGGTCTTAAGTGAATGATTCAATATAGGTTGACCCAAGTAAAGCATGATGTACGAGAAAGGAGAACCTCCTTTGCTGCTCATTATGAGGGCTGGATCACGACTAAAACACCTCGTATTGTAATCCTGAATTGAATATTATATAGAGAGAAAAAATGAAATACATAAAAATAATTAGTATGCTGACGCTTTTTAAAATAGAACTAAAAACGATTTGTATTGATAATCAATTACCTGTGGTACGCTAGCGCATTTCAGAAGCGAGAACGAAAACTGGTGGCGCTCAATAATAAGATAATCGGCGGAAGAGGCCAAGGCTCTAGTATTAGTTCAATTTTTACAGCTGTGGGTATAGTATTCTTTTCAATTTTGTAACCATCTCTTGTCGCAACTTCGGACTAATTCTTACAATTTTGGCCCATAACCCTCAAGAACTGTAAAATGGGGAAGGAGATAAAAAGCAAGTTTGAAAACACTCTCATGCAGTAAATCAGTACTTAGACAAGAGTTAATAGAGAAAATCTAGAATCAACGGGTATTAGTCGCTGTAAAAAGATAAGAGACAATCTTAAAGCGTAGTTGAATAAGCCAAATATTATCATAGCATCAATAACAATAGCAGTGCATTATCAGGAGATGGTAAAAAGAGGCAGAATTCCCTTGTCGCTTATTTGGCAGAAGAACAGATTCCAAATAATTATGAGCGGCTCGATCAGAATAATGAAATAAAATTAAATATCGCGTAGGTCCGTCACAAATCTAGAGGCGGATGACAGAAGCAATAGAATTAATAGACTGAGACAGTGGAATAAGAAGAAGATTAAATACTTTAGCTACTAGGAATTTTGTTTCCTAGCATCATCCATACAACACCGGTTGATTCTGTTAGACTCACTCTGCCTAACCATTAAGCTTAATGAGTGGCATATGTTCTTGGACCGAAGTAGTTGATGACGCTTTTGAATAAATTACCTGGGTTAATGAATAAGTAGAATAGGCATTATAAAAGAGCCCTGTTGCTCGATATCTGACTCCCGTACAGGAGGAAGGCTTGAATCTCCGTCAAGGTAGTAAAGAGTCGTCCAGCAATGTAATAATGCTATCGTCTTTGCTTCTGCTCTTCCCTTGGCATGTATATTCTTCACTGAGAAGCCGCAGTGTTGGGTTAAAAGAAGCAAATGTTAAGGCCATCGATTAAGATTAACGACTTTTCGAAATTACAAATGCAAAGTAGATATGAGAATTGGTAAAGACGATAATGTTCTAAGAGATAGATAATAACTTGGTGGTACTGTAAAGAGTGATGAAAGCATAAGTCATGCCTAATTCTCAAACAGCCTTAATGATATGCGATATACGCGCAGCATCGACAGTATGAATCGATGAAAATTATAAGTTTTAAGCGCAACAATTATCGTCGCATCTTAATCTCTATCAAAGAGAAGGAAACTGTCGACCGAGGGCCTTAGTCTACTTTTAGTCATGATTGGTGCTCAATAGTAAATTCAATAACACTGCTACACACGTCCAAAGGTTGGTAAATCTGTATGGCTTATGAGATAAACCTTTGCGAGATTGAGCGGAATATATTCACAACTAACTGGAAAAAAACTATCCAATTGATGGTGTTCATTGAAGGAGAATTAGCATTTGGAATCTTTCGTAAACCTGAAGATTGAGAAATTGAAAGAAAGCACCTTTCAGAGTTATGATGACAAATATCAGGATCTTGGTTTATGGTTTTGACTAGAAGGGGATCGGATGAGGTTGGGCGGGAAAGAAGGGGAGTCCCGACATGTATACCATTCCTCTATCTGTAATACACAGCAATGGGGTACCATGCCCCAAAGACCTAGTAGGTATCAAGATTATAAGTTGACGGCTATGACATGCAACATGTAACATCTGGCATCCAATTGCAATAATCCTCATGTCGATGGTTTAGTCGAATTGGAAAATTCTGGAAGCAAAGAAAGTTGAAACTTACCTAGAAGCAATTGATTTGGCAATAGAGGTCTGCAAATTTGTCCTATGAACACTGTCCCAATCATAACAATCTAATCTCTCGGGCCGGTATCCGAAATTTTCAGTGGTCTCAATATTCTCTGGTGGAGCCTCTGGCAACCAGCGTTAGCACTAAACCTCTGGATCGCAACCGTACCCCACTTAAGCTTGCGGAAATAATTTCGAGTATCGCGGGTTAGGACGGCTCCTCTAAGCTCGACACTCAATGGAAATTGAGAAATGTATTGCAAGTAGGCGATCTTTAAACCTGCCGCATTTGAGTTAAATCCACAGTTAAGTCCACCATTGACAAGGCAGGAAAAACTTTGCGTGTCAAGCATAATTTTAAGTTTTCAACAGCATGGCATTAAAGGTACTTATGGCACGACTCCAAGGAATAGCAAGATACAAGAATCAAAGTACTGATTAAGATGGAAGAGGACTATGTTAGAAGTAAAAATCTGCATCAACTTAATGTTAAAAAGCCAAAAGTACACACAGCTGATCCACTGGCCAATCAATTACCGATACCCAAGTCAAAAAGCCTACCAAACATCAATCAACGTATTTTTTGCCTAATAAAATTCATATCAGCATTTACTGAGAGGACTTGGAGCCTGAATGCGCACCCAAGAAAACATACTCACTTCCAGGCAACAAACATTGTTCCAGCGGCTTGGTTTTCACAGTTCGTGGCCTCCCTAACGACCCTTCCTTCCCTGGCTTCTTTGTTCGCACGCTCCGAGGTACTACATTGTCCCTCTACGTGTACGTATGGATCTCGTATATAGAGTCTTGGTGATCTTCGGCGGACTTTTCCCTTTCTTTTACAATCCTCTGTGCACATACCGCTAGTGCTGCCAGGGTGGCATCTGGCATAGCGGTGGGTGGGGGGGGTGGTTTTGGCGTTCTCGGGAGACAGGGATGTGATTCCATGAATTCTTCACAGATTCTGCAATTTGATGGCCTCCCTGGGTGGTACGGGAATCAGGTCTGGTTCCTGATTCAAATAACTCTCCCACGGACTTGGTTGACTAATCATTGAGAAATCCTCAAAAAGCTTGGGAGATATTCGAGCCCAATCCCAGCTCTTGGCGAACTGGAGTCAAATGAACGCGTTGTACTCGGGCTACGTTATTGGACAAGCGCGGACTAGTCAAATGAATAAGCTCCAGGCATCACATCTTCCCGCTGGAGTTAGGACAACCCAACCGCCGGAGGAGAATGTAGACCTCCCGGGGTTTTTACCCTATTAACTGCCTGAACACGCATCGAAGATATAATTAGGCATACCTTGTTGGGTGCGACGTAGTGTTCCCGAACGCCTCGTGGTTTCATCCGCGGCAAGTCATCATATATTCTGGCCGTATCTGTGGTCGGGTTTGCCAGGCCAAAGATCGGCAAATCGGCAGTCCTTTGATCGACTTCTGTTGTTTGAAGTGCAAATATATTGGGCGACAAAGAAGGGCCCACTTCGTTAACGCCAATTCATCGCCGGTTGCGTATATACCGCACTGGTAACGTTAAATGACATAGATCGTCTGTCCAACTAATAATGCCGGCATCTTTGCATCGCCATAGCAATGCGAGCCTTCTTCTCAATCATCGATATCGAGACTCGCGCTTTATCAAGGTCGCTTATGGTATACTGCCTGTTCGTGACATTATCATCGCTTGAGATAAATCAAGACGGTCTATCCTGAATTTGGTGAACGAGAACAGGAGATTCGTCGATATGTTGATATTTCCGGAAATGCTTTTTGGCAGGCATCGTCCGTTGAATGACACCCTTTTCTGTTTAGGCTTAAGACTTGTTGAACTTCCCGAAAAGATTGAGATGAACGCCGATGTAAGCCTATCGCCGCCTTCGCATCTCTGAGCCTCTCTAGATTTCTAGGTTATCATGTTCATGGTATCGCTCACCCTTATCGGGGGTCGATATGCTATACGCTTTAGTGGGCAACGAATCCAAGGAATTTTCACGTAGACATTCCAAGGAAAGGATTTAGTAGGGTTCATCTCATTGATGGACTTCGGCATAGATCGAACATGTCTTCAAGTCCTTGATCGTGATCTTCTTTGTTACGGCTTTTCAACCAGATCAATCACGAGCACTCGCTGTTTTCGCTGAGATGTTCTTGAAATCTTAGTCATTGGCTCGTTGGTATTGCGGCCTGCATTTTTAGACGCGAAAGCATTAGCGGTATAGCAAAAGCACGAGAGGCGTTCTAATGTGTAATATGCTTCTTGTCATCTGGGTGCATCTTTTATTTGGTTATATCCTGAAACCATTCATAAAAGACATTCTCTCTAAAACCGCACAGTATTGTCGATAGATGAATCTGTGATTGGGCAGAGGAAGAGTCTCTTTTGGACATGTCGTATCAGGGTACTAAGTCAATGTAAATCCTGATTTACCGTTCTTCTTAATGACTGGAACGTATTGGCTAGGCCATCTGGATGTGTTCTCTCGATAATCCGATTCGATCAATTTCTTAACCTCTGCTCCAATGGCTTTTCCATAATCTTGGACGAAACGTCTTTGCTGTTGTTTGCAGGTTTTGCATCCGACTGGATATGGGCGTGCTTGCCACATGGGGTCGAGCCCTACATATCTTCATAGTTGCCACGAAGACGTCAATATATTCCGCTGATGAGACGATTTGTTCTCTTCTCAATGTTGAGGGAAGACTTATCGGCTGATGAATATGCTTTTGTTGGCTCGGTCACCATCGTTATTGGATCTATTTTTATTTCAGTGGGGGGGTTCTCCTGTTCGAACCTATCACCATACTGCAGTCAGCGTGTGAGCCCACGTGTGCTTCCCATGTTGGTTTGATCGTCGTCTTCCATGCGTGGGAGGATCAGCTGTAGCCATGTTGCCATTAGCCGCTTTTGGAAAGGTTCCCAGACTTGTATCGAGTCAATCCGAGCATCTACACTTTCCATCTTTTGTATTGCTTAGATGATTGGTCTTAATTAACCACGCATTACGTTCTTCCTTGAAGAGTTCAATAGTCCTAACCCTGTCCGGTATTTATAATATCATCGGGTTCCCTTTGGTACATATGCGCTTTTGGCTGGAGTACGAGGACCTCGATCGAAGTATAGACTTCTCCGAGTGTGAAATCATCCCCTTGCTTTTCCATGCGCTGGCGCGCTCTGACTATACTTGATGATGGCCGACCAGGTTGTCATCATCCTCATCCTGTTCGCTTAAGAATGATCTGGTAATGGGAGGCTTTTTCTTTCCTCGTAAATCACTCTTTGCGGCCTCTTACTTTGTTCGGCACGAGCATAGATGCAAGAGACTATGTTAGAAGTGAAAATCTCATCAACTTAATGTTTAAAAAGCAAAGTACAACAGCTGATCCACGCCAATCAATTACCATACCCAAGTCAAAAGCACAAACATCATCAACTTTTTCTATAAAATCATACATCTAGAATCACAAACATTATAAGCAACAGAACATGTCCAGGCCTTGGTTTCACATTGCTTCAATAAAAAAAAGGAACATAATCAAGTTTGATATTATTAATAACAGCCGATATCGCAATACCTAGAACAATAGTTTGTGAAAATGCATAATGACTAAAATTCTAGTCAGCAATGGGCCAAAGACTTACTGATTGCTACAACTTAATGTAGGATAACCATCAAGAACAAAGAAAGATTCTTACAGGATTTGTGAATTCATTCAACTCCTTTATAGATAAAATATTGGAATTTTCGTAAATAATATATTCATATCAAATCTGAACAAATAGTTAGATTAAAAATTGTATGGATTTCTGATCAAAACAGAATTGATATAGCAATTAATTCATGAACTCCTTTGCACAAATAAACTAAATAAATAGAATTTGTGGTTGCAAAAATAAAAGAGATCACAGACAACTAAACTAAACTTACTTTATTGTTGCGATATAGCTGCTGTTTGTATTTTTAAACGCTTGTCGATTGAATCTGTAGAAAATCGGAAAATAGGGCAAAATTATTAGAATAAAATGAAGCGTACTGCTATCCCGAATCCCCAATTAAATCTAGGGTTTAGTACAAATACACAAGTTCTCAATCAAGCTAGCGTACTGCTATCACGAATCCCCAATTAAATCAGTTAATTTCCCAATTCGAACCAAAAAAAACCCTGTAAATTAAATTTAAAGGTTGAGAAATAAGAACTTGCCTGACCTCAGCGGACGGCGAGGGCTTGTTCGCCGCCGAGCAGCGTACAGTTCGAGAAGAAATGTAAAAGTTCGAGAAGAAATGTAGTCTCCTTTCTTCGATTTTGGGGAGGAAGGTGGTATTTTGTGATTACGGATCGAATTAGGGTTAGGAAATGAGGAGAGAAGGAAGGAGATTTGAGGAGGAGATAAGGCATCCATGGCTGTTGAGTGAGTGGAATTTCGTGGGGCGCCGAGAAGAGTAACCGACGAACTCTTCGGCTTCAGCGGAGAGCAAGACGCTTAGGTAACGATGACCTCTTCGGATTCTGCGGAGAGGAAAGCGTTACCGAAGTGTAGATTAATGCTGATTACGCGTAGGAGGTCAAATTCTGGTATATTTAAAATAGTTCAGGGTTAATTTGGGGAGGATAAAGTTTTTTAGGAACTGGCTCTTTTAAAGGGTAGATAGATATATATATATATATCAATGACCTAAGCTCATGTTTACATTAATAATAAGAAGATCATTAATAATATCAATGACCAAATAATAACTTAAAAGTATTCACCGTAACTATTAAATTTATACTTGGCAAAACCAATAAATATAATACTATATTTTTGAATCGTAGAGAATTTTAGAAAATTAGGAAAAATATTAATACTCTAATACTTTATAAAAATATTTAATATTTTAAATACTAGAAAATTTTATTTAAATACGTATCAAAAAATTACGGTTGTTACAGTGTCATTTTTCAATGAGGATTTAAACTAAATACATTACATCTTTCATTATCAATTTGCTTTAGATTATGCAATTCGTATTCAATTTTGATATATTTATTTCATAAAGAAGGAATATCACTTAACCTTGGTACCACATCATCGGCGATTCTACAGCATTTATCATATGGACATTTATTATTAACATCTCTATTCACTTTCTTGTTGCATGCTTTACAAATATAGAACCACTGCTCAACTCTATTATAAATGATAGTTATCATTCCCTTAAAGGTACGATAGTGTGTTTGTGTATTGGTAAATTATTCTTAGATTTAATTGTATAAATTTTAGAGTATGTTTCTAAGATCATATATCTTTTGAATGTTATAATGGTTGCATATATTAGTAATTCTAAATTTTTGCTGTATTTATAAAGAGACTTAATGAAGATGTTTTTGCCTTGGCAGCTTACTCTAAAAGATCATTATATATTAGCTTTAATATATAAAAAAAAATTCTTTACGGTGTTATATGGATGTTTGTTTGGTTTACTTACTATTCTCTTATTTCTTTAGTAAGTTGTATTTTTAGATTGATATATATTATTGATGCAATTTACGATAACATGCATATCTCCTTTATAAATTTGAGAAAGATATAAAGTGAATTTTATATTCAGTGGTCTTTAATAAGAATTTTAGTAATGAAATATACTACCATCATATTTAGAGATCTTGAATTCTAATAGTGCTATTACATCATTATCTTTGATCGTGTCTTTAAGAATTGATCCTTTGTTAGTAGTCATACCCTTAAATAAACTCACACGCAGGATCGTGATACTATATAAGAAAAAGAAAGAGGAAGATTTTATATTTTTTGCTTATGCAGAGTCATGACAAGGTAATTTTTCTTTTATATTCCTTGAAGAATATTTCTTTGATTGAAGCAACGTTGTTCAATATATTCTTCATGGGGTATTTAGTCGGTGTTTTTTGATAAATATAACTTATGTTAATGTTAATTGAAGTGATTCATCGATGTTCCAAATTCCATTTGAAATGAAAACTGCTTGATTTTTTTGATGGATATCTCTAAATTTTCTAATAGTTCTCTATACATAAATCTTTATAATTTTTTACCCTATAAATATTATTACCATTAGAGATTAATATTTATAAATTATAATCAATAAATGTTAAGGTATTATATTATAGTTTTTATCAATTTTTTGTGATTTAGTCTTCTATCAATTAATGATACTTATGTATTTTTACTGCTCTAACATATTGCTAAAATTATATGCAGTTATTTTAATTTATAAATAATATCAATTTTTAATCTATCATATATTTTTAAAATTTTTATTCTTTAACTGGATATTTTTAATCTGTCAGTATTACTATTTTTTACCAGTATCAACTTGACTATTTTCAGATTCTAAAAAGGGGTAGTAAACTTTAAATTATAAGTTATATTTATATATCTTAATGAAAAAATATCATACAATTACTCTTTTCTTTGCCATGTTATAAATTTTTAGCTTTTTATTTTGTGTAATTTTAAACTTTTGAGACTATTTTTTATATTTCTTAAAAAATTTTGCTTTTTTTAATACTTCACGTAATAAACTGATACTACAAAGTTGTTGCATATATTTTATTAATATTATTTAAATTATTAAGCTATAGATAGTTCATGGGGTATTAGAATAGATTATAATTTAAATTAAATATTTAAAATAGTGCAGGGTAATTTTTACTATGGAAAGCTTTTCCCAAACTCGTGCATTTAAAAGGAGTATAATTTTTGTTTTTCTTAATTTTTCTTTTTTATAATTTTGAGAATAACTTTTATCTCTTTAATTTGTTTGGTGGATTTTATAAATATCACATCCACATTATGTACATTTGTAGGTCTACGTTGTTCTCATGTTCGACCTTTGGGATAGATATTATTTGTCTCATTATTTTATTTAGTTTTTCCATATACGCCCTTCATTTTATAGACATTTGTAAATTTGGTATTTAATAATTTTATTTAGATTTACCATTTTAATTTAAACTGCATCCTTATCTTCGTACTATGTATATCCAATAAGAATTCATCAATCTATCAACTTACTCTTACTTAATAGAATAATATTTGAATTTGTGACGCCTCAGATTTCACATTTGGTTGCAGTCCAAGGTAAACCCAGAGATGTCAAACCTGCCATGCACCTTCACTGTGCAACAACATATTTTACCAATCACAGTAATATCCTCTAGTAGAATAAAATAGAAGTGAAGCATACAAAATAGGCAAATAAAGGAAATAATAATACAATAGACATGACGCAGAATGATATATCTCATAAACGAAATCATGTCCCAAAATAACTAAACTGATATACAACTGATATACATCTAGAGTCTAAAATAACATGATAAGTCTCAACATGAAATCAACTAGAAATCGTACTAAGGCATACTGCCTTAACAATATGAGTACAAACTCAAATAACTAAATGAAAACATAATACTACTGTGGAGTCCATACTAGTGAAAGTACGCGACAGCGACTACACGAACTCCATCACCTTGCGACTCTCTGATGCTCTGAGCCGCCTGAAAGTTTAAAATAAAAGAAAAATAACAACAACAATAGCATCACAGTGCTAGCAAGATCACCTCCATCCTCCCCTAGAGAAAGGGCTGCTAGATTTAGTGGATGCTCTACTTATTAAGTATAGTCTACCTACATCTTTTTCCCCGCATATAATGGAATTAATACATAGAAATTTACAATTCGAGACGTAGTACGTCGGGCAAAATAATCCAAACAAGGAAACCCTCATGTATATACCAAATATCTCAAATGGTAGATAACTAAATATTAACACCGAACTAAAGATAAACAATCTAAAGGAAATCAATGTTTAGAAACCCACAACACGAGACTGGTACGTGGAGCGAAATAATCCAAATAAGAAAACCCTCATGTATATACCATATGTCCCAAATTATAGATATCTAAACATTTATCCTGAACTATATATGAAAGGAAACATCAATGTAAAGTAAGGCATCATAATAGAAATCATCATATGAATCTTGTGTACGCGCATAACAAGGTATCTCAATCAAATGTATCAACAATGTGTCATAATCACTTTTGGCGTCCGCCAGAACTTAGGCTATCAACAATCGTCACAATGCAACTCCTTGCAAGTTTCTGATTCATCGCATTATCATGCATGACGGACCACCAAGTCGGTATCCTAAATAATGTACACGGCTCATTAGTCTCCTCGCATCTCTGTACGGAACATGAGTGTGGCCCTGTGGGACGGATTACCAAATAGGCATCCTAGAAGTACGGCCCACAAGCCTCATCGCACCCTAGTGCGGGACAGATTGCTTGATTAAGCATCCTAAGATCCGACTCAATGGTCTGTACGAAGGGTATATCGACGCTATATCCCAAGTGGTATTAGGCGGTGCTCATCGACAAATAGTTATCATCGTATGGATTGACAAATAGGTATCATCGCATCATAGTGCGGATCGACAAATAGATATCATTGCATCATAGTGCGGATCGATAATAGGTATTATCGCATATCTATATTTGCGCGAAATCATGCGGAAACAAAAGAACATAGGTTCACCGACCTTTATGCATGCTCGTGTGAATATAATAACATAGGTCAATCGACCCTAGAGCACACTCATACGAAATATAATAACATAGGTCCATCGACCTAGCGCACACTCATGCAAATATAATAACATAGGTCCATCGATCCCAACGCACACTCGTGCGGATATAATAACATAGGTCCATCGACTCCAACGCACACTCGTGCGAAAAATAATAACATAGGTTCATTGACCCTAGCGCACACTCATGCGGGAATAATAGCATAGTAGAGTGAAGTTCGTCGCAAAATTTCATGTGCGATGTACTAGTTAACTGACTCATAGGTAAGTAGATCAAAAACTCGTCAAAATCCCCTTGGGATACTCAAAAGCGTGTGACCATGACTGCACGTATAACGTTGCATGGTTCAAAATCCATGAACACAACAAAAATAGTGCAAACAAACACAGAGAAACAAACTGCACACCCAGCGGTCGACCACACGACGTTCGCGCACAAAACAACTGCATGAATAGTCTGGCAGTGAATAGTAACTACCGATAACACAATAAGCTTTCTAAATTACTTAGTCTTAATCGGTAAACATTAACGATGCCAGTGAATAATAATTCTGGCGGTAAATAGTAGTTCCAAAGGTGACTAGCACTTTCCAACAGTGAATAGTCACTCCGTTAGTAAATAGTAACCCCGGTGGTGAATAGTGTTTTCAACCATAAAAAATAGTGTTTTCGAATCTAGAATTAAAATACTCTCACTTAACCCCTAACTAAGCGGAACTAGTACATCGGGCAAAAAATCCAAACAAGGAACCCCCATATATATACCATGTGTTCTGAATAATTAGGAGCTAAGTGTTAATATCCTCATTCTAGCATTAAATATAAATATAATCATATGAATAATCATAAACATAAACAAATTATAATCAATCAATTTACTTGCTCAAACAGGTGCGGGAAGTCGAGATGCGTATCCTCCTCGTGCTCCCAAAAAGCCTCTTCAGCTCCTTTCTGGTTTCATTGAACTTTAATTAAAGGTATCACTTTATTTCTAAGTCTCTTGTTTTCTCTAGAAAGAATACAAACATGAATCTTAATCGTAGTCAAATCATCATGGAGCTCAATCTCTAGCGCGTCTAACACTCATTGCTGCTCCTCGTCGCGTAAATGCTTTTTAAGCGTCGAAACATGGAAGACATCGTGCATACTCGACATCGATGCTGGAAGATCGAGCCGATACGAAATGGCTCCAATGAGCTCAACTATCCTGAACGGACCTATGTATCTCGGGGCAAGCTTTCCACGTCTACCAAATCGCTAAACACACTTCATTGGCGATACTTTTAATAAAACATAGTCCCCAATCTGGTACGCTAACGGTCATTGTCTCTGATCTGTATAACTCTTCTGATGACTTTGCGCTGTAAGAAAACACTCTCGAATTACTAGTACCTTCTCTGTAGTCTGTCTCACAAGCTCCAGTCCAAGAAATTAACTGTCATCTGTTTTTGTCCAACAAATGGGCGATTTACAATGCTCCCCGTACAACACCTCGTACAGTGCTATGCCAAAGTCAGTTGATAACAAATGTTATTAGTAAGTTAAATCATTGGGATATGTTCTTCCCAGCTACTCTGAAAATCACTAATATGTGCCTGCAACATGTTCTCAAATACTTGGTTCTCTCTCTCTCTCTTTGTTTGTCCATTTGTCTGCGGGTGAAAAATACTAGAATACCACAACTTACTACAGAACAAATCCTGGAAGCTCCTCCAGAAGGGTTTCTTCATATTTTTATACATTTTTGTTGTACCTGGATGTACTATGTATCTGGTATGATGCGCCTCATCAAATAAGTTCTTCTTTAGCTGTGGATTTCCTGGCATCACTAATCGATTCTTCATTCTAAGTCCTCTATTTGATCCAAAGATCAAATCAGCCTTTAAGCTCTTTGGAAATTTCTTCCTTTCAGATTTGAATCCAAGAGTCCTCAAGCTGAGTTCTGACCACTCTATCACTCTAAGATGGTTGCATTTACAAAGCTCCCAAAAATATGTTGCTCCCGCTAATCGCTGACCTAAAGTACAACTGACTAAGGGTGTGAATATCTCGATATAACGAGCACCTCAAAGTCGCAGTCTGATGTCGATGCTTCCTGCTCAAAGCATCTGCTACGACGTTCGCCTTCTCCGGATGATACTGAATAGCGAACTCATAATCCTTGATAAACTCAACCCATTACCGCTGCTTCTGATTGAGTTCCTTCCGAGATAAAAGATACTTCAAACTCTGGTGATCAGTGAATAACTCAAACTGTACGCCATACAGGTAATGTCTCCATGTCTTCAGTGCAAAAACTACTGCTGCTAAATCTAAGTTATGTGTGGGGTAGTTCTGCTCATGCGTCCTCAACTACCATAAGATATAAGCTACTACCCTCTGGGTTTGCATCAACACACCTCCTAGACCTGCTAATGACGTGTCCATGTACACGACAAAGGTCTATCACTACTCGGAATACTCAATATTGTTATTGTAATCATTTAGCCTTTATAATCTCAAAGGCTTCCTGGCACTCTGTGCCCTAACAAACTGTACATCCTTCTTTGTAAGGTGTGTAAGTGCTATCATAATTTTTGAGAAGTCCTGAATAAACTTCTTGAAATAACCGGCCAAACCCATGAATCTACGGATCTCTATAACCATTTTTGGCGGTTCTCAATCCTAGTACTGCCTCGGCCTTATCTAAATCTACTGTAATGCTCGTATAGCTGATGATGTGGCCCAAAAAAATCTGACCTATGATGGCCAAAACTCATATTTACTAAACTTAGTATACAACTAATTCTCCCGCAAAGTCTGCAATGCCAATCATAGATACTGCTCGTGCTCTGCCTACAATCTCGAATAAATAAGGATGTCATCAATAAATTCAATCACGAATTGGTCCAAATATGGATGAAAAACCTGGTTCAACAAATCCATGAATATCGTGGGTACATTGGTCAGCCCAAATAGCATGACAAGAAACTCGAAAGACTCATATCGAGTCAGAAAGGCGGTTTTGGGAATATCCATCTCCCAAACTCGCAACTAAAAATAATCAAAACAAAGATCAATATTCGAGAAATGTTGCATTCCCCGCAACTGATCAAACAAGTCATAAATCCTATCTAATCCAGATAGTGAACTTGTTCAACTCACGATAATTTATACATAATCATAAGTTACCGTCCTTCTCCACGAAGAGGATTGGTGCTCCCATGAATAACAGATACTCCAGTGAGTAAGACTCTAGATAGCATCATCTAGCCTAATTATCTCATAGCTTCCTTATTAAATAGCGTACGCATACGAGAGGGTGTCCAGGATATCTGTATTGTGGCTGCTGTAACTTGATGCGGGACTAAATCCTCTCTCACTGGAGGTAACTCAGGTATGTCCTAAAAGACACCTGATAATTGAGACAACTGTAGTCTCACACAAATCAGCACACCGTCCCTCAGCATCATACTCCTCAACGTATTCCAGAAATGACTCCGTATTCTGATTACTCTATGAGGTTGCTTATCGATACAAACCCAACGAATGCTCACAGCGCTGACTATTTTAGCAAAACAATCGATACTGCACATTGTAGGATGAAAGCAATCCATACCGAGAATGACGTCAAAAACCGACATCCGCAACACGATCAGATCTATGAGAAACTCAAACTCATCTAAGACTGATGATACAGCTCCGTATATGTACTCTCTAATAGGGATATATCCCCTAAATGAGTAGAGACTAATAACAGAACATCTGCAGGATGTGCTTTAGACTAAAGCCTACTCATGAAAGGCATGAAAGATAAAATAATGTGATAAATAAAACAAGGTCTGAGCTGAAAGGAAATTATGAAGAAGCTCCGCTCGCGCCATGATCTCGCGATATGGCGCTATAAACTCTGTCGATGATGCGAAAATATATGGGACCATCTGTCCTCAGAATCTTCTGATACGCAATTTAGCCTACTGGCCTCTCAATCATTGAATAACAGATAGTGTCTCTATCCTCCGCTACTGGTGTAATCGCAACTCCGAGACTACCGACCCTGACCTCTGTATGCGCTTCCTGCTGTGGACTGCGACAAGTCCTTTACTCTTTGTCTGGTCTTGTTATAATTGTAACATGTACCACTGAACTCTGGTGCTACGACGCTTCTCGAATCATGTTATGCTCCCTTTCTTATACTGTCCTTGTTTGGCTAGTGTATAAAACTTTATCCCGTTGCCTGGGGTTCTCTAGATCCCAATAGGCCTCTTGTCCTTGTCATCATCACTATGCTGGTTTTGATTTCTTCATTAACACAAGTATATCTCCATTCGTTCAATCGGATATTAGGTTTCCTGAACAGCTTGATCTTGTCGAAGAAGTACAAAATTCTCAGCAAATAAGTAGATATTTGTTGCTATGGCAAAATCTAAAGTCGTTGCTATCCTCCGGTGATGTCCTTTACACTGATTACATCTAACTTCTGTTTGTTACTGAGTCAACGTTAAGAAAATTTCACATATTGCTTTCATTTATAGGTTGCACATGAATTCGGTGTGCCCAAAACTATGATGCTCTCATGTTTGATATCTTTCTCATCTTACTAGGCCAAGCCTCCTGCTCTACGGCTCTATCAACAGCTGATTGTGGTGGTCTAGTTACTCATTGGTATGCCTCTTCACTTGGCACGAGGAGTACAATCGGTGATGAACTCCTGAAAGTGGTACTGCCAGACGGAAACAGATACGCCTCTCGCTCCTCAAGTTTGCAAAATCTTTTGTAAACGATGTGCCATAAAGTCGATCAAGATACTATGGAGTCTACTGTGGCCCATGTTCTGCTTGTCCAGACTGCTCCGCGGTACGAGTTTTACCTCAACCACGTTGTCGTCTTGATATTTATATATCAAGAGGAGGGCTTAATTGACACACAGTAAATGAGGTCTTACCTAGCTCTCCAGGTATGAGTTTACCTCAACCACGTCCTCATCCTGATATTTATAATATCAAGAGGAGAGCTTAATTGACACAGTAAATGAGTCGCAAACATACATATATACGTAACATAATGTATCACGCTAAGTACTCATAAAACACATAGTATTCATGCAAATACTTTAGATTAACATAAATAGTTGTTTATAAAAAAATTCTAAAATTTTGAGATATACGCATATATCATCCTCACTCATTCTAGGAAATTTTAGCGAACTCTATACATGAATCCTAAGAAACTATATTCTAGCCTCCATGACTTAGTACAGGATGATCCTAAGGATACTATAACTAGAGCTTGATACCGACTGTGACGTTCTAATTTTCACACTTGCTGTAGTCCAAGGTGAACCCAGAGATGTCAAACCTACCATGCACCTCCACCGTACAACAACATGGTTCACCAATCACAGTAAGATCCTCTAGTGAAATCAAATAGAAGTGAAGGATACAAAACGCGGTAAATAAAGGAAATAATAATACAATAGACATGATGCAGAATGATATATACTCATAAATGAAATCTGTTCCCAAAAATAACTAAACTGATATACATCTGGAGTCTGAAATAACATGATAAGTCTCAACATGAAATCAATTAGAAATCATACTAAGGCAAATTGCCTAACAATATGAGTATAAACTCAATAACTGAATGAAAACATAATACTATTGTGGGCTCCATACTAGTGAAAATACGGCGAACGACGACTATGCACGAACTCATCACCCTTCGACTCTTTGATGCCTCTGAGCCCTAAAAGTTTAAAAAGTAAAAATTAATAAACAACAAGAGGTCAGAGCACTAGTAGATCACCTCATGTCATCCCCAGGAGAAGGGCTGTCAGATTTAGTGGAGGCTCTACCTATTAACATAGTTAACCGACATCTTTTTTCTCACCCATTTAATGGAATAAATACTTAGGAAATTTACAATTCGAGAGTAGTACAGTTGAGCAAAATATTCTAAGCAATGAAACCCCTCATGTATATACCATATGTCTCAAATGGTAGATAACTAAATATTAACATCAAACTAAAGATAAACAATCTAAAGGAGATCAATGTTTAGAAACCCACAACACGAGACTGGTACGTCAAGTAAAATAATCCAAATAAGAAAACCCTCATGTATATACCATATGTCCTAAATTATAGATATCTAAACATTTATCCTGAACTATATATGAAAGGAAACACCACTGTAAAGTAAGGCATCATATTAGAAATCAGCATATGAATCTCGTGTACCCGCATAACAAGGTATCTCAATCAAATGTATCAACAATGTGTCATAATCACTTTTGGCGTCCACCAAAACTTAGGCTATCAACAATCATCACAATGCAACTCCTTGCAAGTTTCTGATTCATTGCATTATTATGCGAGACAGACTACCAAGTTGGTATCCCAAATAATGTACACGGCTCATTAGTCTTATCACATCTTTGTACGGAACATGAGTGGGGGACGAACTACCAAATAGGCATCCTAGAAATATGGCTCACAAGCCTCATCGCACCCTAGTGCGGGACAGACTGCTAGATTAAGCATCCTAAGATCCAACTCAATGGCATGTACGAAGGGTATATCGACGCCCTATCCCAAATGGTATTGGGCGGTGCTCATCGACAAATAGGTATCATCGTATCATCGTGCGGATCGACAAATAGGTATCATCGCATCTGTAGGGTGAAAAATTTGATCTCCCGAAAACAGGGAGTTTCGTTTGTATTGATAAGAAGGCTTATTACAAACTAATTAATCAAATCTTTACAAAAGAAGCGGAGGGAATGTCCTCCTTGTTTTTGTGGGGACTTTCGGTGGCGATAGGACGCCTCGCTCGGTGCTCGTGCCGAGTCTGCTTCCCTTGGCACGATCCGATCGAAGTTGCTGCCGGAGCCGGAGCTTCGATTCTCAAATGAGGGAGCCTTTGGAAATGGTCCAGGTTCAACCTTTGGGAGATTAGCCAGCAGAATACGCAACAGCCAATCCCCCTCTTCATGCTGCTGAAGATGGGTTTTAATAGGCAAGGAATGACATGAGCCATCCCTTGATTCGTGGGATTTGACCACTGATGGAGGTGAGAGAGCCTGCCGCCCTAGCAATATGAATGGTCATTCGAGGGATTGTGCTTTATGTCATATCACATAGGAATGGGAAGACCTATCCTCGTACGTGTGACAACGGCTGTCAGGTACTCGAATGGATCTGACCAACCACCGAGCGCCGGTGGGTACTCGAATGGATCTGACCAACCACCGAGCGCCGGTGGCTTTCACCCTTCGCTTGGACAACTGAGGTAAGTCGCATTTATGAGGGTGCAGGTTGATTTGGCGTTTGTCTGACCATTTGTACCGTGAGCGGCTATCCGGCGGGCATGGAATACCGTGTCTTCCCTCTTCTGGCCGAGAGAGGTGGGACAGCGTGTTCCTGGTACTCGAGTGGGCTTGGACAGCTTCGCCGAATGCTGGCGGATTCGGCTCTTGACTCAGACAGCCGAGGTGAGCTGCATTTATGAATGTTCAGGTCGACTTGACACCTGCCCAGTCATTCGTACTGTGAGCGGCCACTTGATGGTCTTGGAGTACTGTGCCATCTCCCTTAATTTGTGGGATTTGACCACTGATGTAACTGTTCCCATACTCCAAGCGGGCAGTTGACAGCGAGCTAAAGAGTCTGCAGCTTGGGTCTGCGGGGCGAGCTGGGTCTGCAGGCAAACTCGGAACAGCAGGCAGACTTGGGTCTGCAGGCGAACTTGATCGTGCAGGCGAATTTCGAGCTGCAGGCGAGCAAGCAGACTTGGGTCTGCAGGCGGATTTGGGACTGCAGGCGAAATTCGAGCTGCAGGCGAGCTCCTGAGCATGGATTGAAGAATAGGCCGTAACTTTCAAACCGTAAGTCGGAATTAGACGAATTATATATGAAAATCGCCTATCTCGACGAGACGAAGCCATCCGAACCAAGCCGAAGGCTTCGGTTCACTTCCTCCGTTTCACCAAATTCCTTATGGTTTGGGAGATATCTGCGTTTTCCCCTTTTTTGCTATTTCGGATGAGGTTTTAGCAGTTTTGTTCTGAACTTCTCTGATAAGGATTTAAAGGTAATTTTTATTGCCTACAAAACCCCCTCCAAAGTTTTCAGACCTGAATCAGGCCGCATGGGGTCTGGAACACTTTGGATATGAAGTCCCGTAAAGTGAGTTGACCTCTTCACTCGCAGCTGATGATCGCCTTCTAGGATTTTGAGCAAACCCTCAGCTATCAACGGACTTGATTTGTCTTTACCAACTGCCGTTTGAGTTGGACTAGCCATGCTCTTGCCCTTAGCATGGTAAGTTGTCGAGGAGTTTCTCTTAGGCTCAATGCTAAAATTTCTCCTCTATCCTTAGCCTTTCGAGGCATTTGGATTAAGAGTGTAGGGAGCAGTTTAGACTCATGCACCAGTTGGAGTATAAGGGGGCAGTTTAGACTCATGCACCAGTTGGAGTAAAGGAGCAGTTTATACTCTTGCACCAGTGGGAGTATAAGGGGGAAACTTGTCATCTCTTAGGGCAAAGATGAAGACGAACACTGATTTGTCTTCTCTTGGGGCAAAGACGAACCCTAAAATAGCAGCACATCGCCTAGTAGGCCACTATCAAACAACAACGCCTTTCATGGGAAAGACGGTGCTGGGAGAATCAAATCGTTCAGGGACGTATGAGTATGACGACTGATCGGACAACGTCATTTGCGGGAATGACGGTGTTGGCTATCAGAGGTAATCGTTAACGTGATAGGAATTGCCGCGATCGGAGCGACTTTGAGGACCTACCATCCTTTTGAAGAGGATTAGTAAGTTGATTTTGTCAGAGGTGTAGTGTTAACATGACAGTGGGAGTTTATTGCGATTTGAGCAACTCTATGGACCTACCATCCTATTGAAGAGGACTGGTAAGTTGATTTGTCAGAGGTGACCGTTAACCTGACAGTGGGGGTCCCGCCATCCTATTGAAGAGGATTGGCGGGGGATTGTGGCTTTGGTCCTAACTATCTGAAGGTTTGACCAAGTGGGAGTTTGATGCAGCCCACCTGAACTGCTAGTCTCGCCTGTTTTGAGCGGTTCGCCATAACCGGGAACCTGGCTCAAGAAGTGGGGCTCGCCTAAACTGTTAAACTTGCCTGATTTGAGCGGTTCGCCGAAACTGGGAACCTGGCTCAAAGAGATGGGCTCGCTTAAACTGTCAGGCTCGCCTGATTTGAGCGGTTCGCCGAAACTGGGAACCTGGCTCAAGAAGTGGAAGTGTAAGGAATAGTTTAACCTCTTATATCAGTTGGAGGATCAGAAGAAGCAGTTTATACTCGTGTACTTGTCGGAGTGTTAAGGGAGCAGTTTAAACTCATGCACCAGTTGGAGTATAAGGGGGAAACTTGTCTTCTCTTAGGGCAAAGATGAAGACGAACCCTGATTTGTCTTCTCTTGGGGCAAAGACGAACCCTGAAATAGCAGCACATCGCATAGTAGGCCACTATCAAACAACAACGCCTTTTATGGGAAAGACGGTGCTGGGAGAATCAAATCGTTCAGGGACGTATGAGTATGACGACTGATCGGACAACGTCATTTGCGGGAATGACGGTGTCGGCTATCAGAGGTAATCGTTAACATGATAGGAATTGCCGCGATCGGAGCGACTTTGAGGACCTACCATCCTTTTGAAGAGGATTGGTAAGTTGATTTTGTCAGAGGTGACCGTTAACATGACAGTGGGGGTCCCGCCATCCTATTGAAGAGGATTGGCGGGGGATTGTGGCTTTGGTCCTAACTATCTGAAGGTTTGACCAAGTGGGAGTTTGATTCAGCCCACCTGAACTGCTAGTCTCGCCTGTTTTGAACGGTTCGCCATAACCGGGAACCTGGCCCAAGAAGCGGAGCTCGCCTAAACTGTTAGGCTCGCCTGATTTGAGCGGTTCGCCGAAACTGGGAACCTGGCTCAAGAAGCGGAGCTCGCCTAAACTGTTAGGCTCGCCTGATGTGAGCGGTTCGCTGAAACTGGGAACCTGGCTCAAAGAGATGGGCTCGCCTAAACTGCTAGGCTCGCCTGATTTGAGCGGTTCGCCCGTACTGGGAACCTGGCTCAAGAAATGGAAGTGTAAGGAATAGTTTAACCTCTTATACCAGTTGGAGGATCAGAAGAAGCAGTTTATACTCGTGTACTTGTCGGAGTGTTAATGGAGCAGTTTAAACTCGTGCACCAATTGGAGTAAAAGAGAACTATCAGAGGTGATTGTTAACGTGATAGCTTTGTGGGCCCGCCGTCCTATTGAAGAGGATCGACGAGAAAAATTTGGAGGAGACTATCAGAGGTAATAGTTAACTTGATAGTTTTGTGGGCCCGCCGTCCTATTGAAGAGGATCGACGAGAAATTATCAGAGGTGATTGTTAACGTGATAGCTTTGTGGGCCCGCCGTCCTATTGAAGAGGATCGACGAGAAATTATCAGAGGTGATTGTTAACCTCAGAGGTGATTGTTAACGTGATAGCTTTGTGGGCCCGCCGTCCTATTGAAGAGGATCGACGAGAAATTGTCAGAGGTGTAGTGTTAACATGACAGGGATCGTCGCGATTGGAGCGACTCTGTGGGCCCGCCGTCCTATTGAAGAGGATCGACGGGGGAAATTTGGAGGAGACTATCAGAGGTAATAGTTAACTTGATAGTTTTAAGAGATCAATCGTCCAGTTAAATGAGACTAATGGAGAAATGACTATCAGAGGTAACAGTTAACTTGATAGTTTTGTGGGCCCGCCGTCCTATTGAAGAGGATCGACGAGAAATTGTCAGAGGTGTAGTGTTAACTTGACAAGATTGTCGCGATTGGAGCGACTATGTGGGCCCGTCGTCCTATTGAAGAGGATCAACGAGAAATTGTCAGAGGGTATGAAGAAATGGTCTCCACTACCAAGGCATCTTGGTCATCATCTCCTCGAAATTCATGCGGGTCTTCGTCACCCATATGCTTGAGCATGCTCTCGACTTGTTCTCCTTGGCAGAGTAAGTCTTTCCATGAGCGAGCTTCAACAGCGCCCATATTGGATAGAACGCTGATGGAGAGATTATTCCGGCACATCTCAATGAGGGTGGCCTCGGAAACTTGTTTGCGGGAATGTAGCGATCGGTTTCTGAATCTCTTGACAAAGCTGTTCACAGACTCTGTCTTCCTCTGCTTCACAGTTAGCAGGGTGGCCATAGATACTTCTGTGTCATCATCGAAGAATCTGGCCACGAAGAGCCTTTCCATATCCTTCCACCAGGCGATGGACCCAGGCTCCAATCTGCGAAACCATTCAAAAGCGACCCCCTTGAGGGTACTAATGAACAGTCGAGTCATAATGGGATCGTTTCCCACTATGTGTCCAGTTTGCGCCTGGAAGTAGTAGATGTGCTGGGTAGGAGAACCCTTGCCATTGAACTGCAGGAGGTCCAGCGGTTCGAACTTTGCTGGGTAGGAGACCGCATCCCATTCAATTGGGTACGGTCTGACAACCCCCAGCTTGTTCACATGCTTCTGGAGCTTCAAGGCGTCGAGTTGACTTTGGAGGTCGTCAAACCTCTTGTCTCTTGGGTTATGACCCGAAGAGGACGCTCCTCTAGATGACTCGGATGAGGAGTGAGAAGGAGTAGGCACCCGCTCTTTGTGCTTCAAGGATTTATGCAAAGCCCGCGAAGTCCTCTCTCTCTTCCTCTTCTTCTCGCTCAGGAGCTGCTCCAACATCTCCTTTAGGGAGTCGATGGTTGCTCGTTGCTCGTCGAGTCTCCTGGATATCTCATCAGGGATGTCGGTCATGTGCACATTTGCGTGCTCGCCCCGAACTGAGCTTGAAGTTTGTGACATTGCCATTGCTGAGCAATCGTCGTCGCCGTTGTCAGAGACGGACGTCAAATCCATGCAGGCAAACAGAGTGGCCACCCCCATTTGGGCGTGAGCGTGTTGGCGAGGTTCAGGCTGGCGAGGTTCGCCCGTCAGGCGAGATTGGTACAGTGTGTCTGCGCCTGTCTGGCGAGCTGTTGCTTCGCCTTTCTGGCGAACTTGGGCCGTCAGGCGAGCTTGGTGAATTCGCTTGTTTGACGAAGCCCTCTTGAACTGCAGAGTTCGCCAGGTGCTCTTGGTTCGTCAAAATTGAGCACCTTGCTCACAGAGTGGGGCTCGCCTAAACTGCTAGGCTCGCCCGATTTGAGCGGTTCGCCAAAACTGGGAACATGGCTCAAGAGGTTGGGCTCGCCTGATTTGCTAGGCTCGCCCGATTTGAGCAGTTCGCCGAAACTGGGTACCTGGCTCAATAGGTTGGGCTCGCTTGATTTGCTAGGCTCGCCCGATTCGAGCGGTTCGCTGAAACTGGGAACCTGGCTCAAAAAGATGGGCTCGCCAAAACTGCTAGGCTCGCCCGATTTGAGCGGTTCGCCAAAAATGGGAACCTGGCTCAAGAGGTTGATTCCCCTCAAGCCTGAATAATAATTCAGGCTGTCGTGGGGGATGAGGGATTGCGCCTCGAGACGAGCGAGAGCTTTTCGTCGCCGCTGTTTGGATCTTTTTGAACGAGGAGCGTTCATGTCGACGGCAGAGGCGTAGTCTGCGTCGATACGAATGGTTGATTCCTCTTGCACAGGGGTTTGTGAGGATCGTTCATCGACCCATTCAGCAGCCCCTAGACCTGCATTCTCGAATCTCGGCTCGGTCTCAACTGGTTCGGGGGGAAAAGAACCCCCTGCCTCGGCTTGGGTAGATCCCTCAAGCTCGGTTGCCTCGGTTTCTTGGGGCTGGGCCACCCGCACGACTCTGCAGCCATCGCGAGATGTATTGCCGCCAGAAGAGGGCAATTGTAAGTACCCTTCGAATTTGTTCACAAGGGACTCAACCGTAGTCCCTGCAGCAACTTCGTCAAATTGCGCCACCACCAATTCATCTGAATGAACGGATTCTCCCACTGTGGTCGCCATCTTCTGTAGGGTGAAAATTTTGATCTCCCGAAAACAGGGAGTTTTGTTTGTATTGATAAGAAGGCTTATTACAAACTAATTAATCAAATCTTTACAACAGAAGCGGAGGGAATGCCCTCCTTGTTTTTGTGGGGACTTTCGGTGGCGATAGGATGCCTCGCTCGGTGCTCGTGCCGAATCTGCTTCCCTTGGACGATCCGATCGAAGTTGCTGCCGGAGCCGGAGCTTCGGTTCTCAAATGAGGGAGCCTTTGGCAAAGGTCCAGGTTCAACCTTTGGGAGATTAGCCAGCAGAATACGCAACAGCCAATCCCCCTCTTCATGCTGCTGAAGATGGGTTTTAATAGGCAAGGGATGACATGAGTCATCCCTTGATTCGTGGGATTTGACCACTGATGGAGGTGAGAGAGTCTGCCGCCCTAGCAATATGAATGGTCATTCGAGGGATTGTGCTTTATGTCATATCACATAGGAATGGGAAGGCCTATCCTCGTACGTGTGACAACGGCTGTCAGGTACTCGAATGGATCTGACCAACCACCGAGCGCCGGTGGCTTTCACCCTTCGCTTGGACAACTGAGGTAAGTCGCATTTATGAGGGTGCAGGTTGATTTGGCACCTGTCTGCTCACTTGTACTGTGAGCGGCTATCCGGCGGGCCTGGAATACCGTGTCTTCGGTCGAGAGAGGTGGGAAAGCGGGTTCCCGGTACTCGAGTGGGCATGGACAGCTCGCCGAATGCCGGCGGATCCGGCTCCTGACTCGGACAGCCGAGGTGAGCTGCATTTATGAATGTTCAGGTCGACTTGACACCTGCCCAGTCATTCGTACTGTGAGCGGCCACTTGACGGTCTTGGAGTACTGTGCCATCTCCCTTGATTTGTGGGATTTGACCACTGATGTAACTGTTCCCATACTCCAAGTGGGCAGTTGACAGCGAGCTGACGAGTCTGCAGCTTGGGTCTGCGGGGCGAGCTGGGTCTGCAGGCAAACTCGGAACAGCAGGCAGACTTGGGTCTGCAGGCGAACTTGATCGTGCAGGCAAATTTCGAGCTGCAGGCGAGCAGGCAGACTTGGGTCTGCAGGCGGATTTGGGGCTGCAGGCGAAATTCGAGCTGCAGGCGAGGCGAAATTCGAGCTGCAGGCGAGCTCCTGAGCATGGATTGAAGAATAGGTCGTAACTTTCAAACCGTAAGTCGGAATTGGACGGATTATATATGAAAATCGCCTATCTCGACGAGACGAAGCCATCTGAACCAAGCCAAAGGCTTTGTTTCGCTTCCTCCGTTTCGCCAAATTCCTTACGGTTTGGGAGATATCTGCGTTTTTCCCTTTTTTCCTATTTCGGATGAGGTTTTAGCAGTTTTGTTCTGAACTTCTCTGATAAGGATTTAAAGGCAATTTTTATTGCCTACAGCATCATAGTGCAGATCGACAAATAGGTATCATCACATCATAGTGCAGATCGACAATAGGTATTATCGCATATCTATATTTGGGCAAAATCATGCGAAAACAAAAGAACATAGGTTCACCGACCTTTACGCATACTCGTGAGAATATAATAACATAGGTCAATTGACCCCAGCGCACACTCGTGCGAATATAATAACATAGGTCCATCGACCCCAGCGCACACTCGTGTGAATATAATAACATAGGTCCATCGACCCTAGTGCACACTCGTGCGGATTTAATAACATAGATCCATCGACCCCAGCGCACACTCGTGCTAAAAGTAATAACATAGGTCCATTGAACCCAACGCACACTCGTGCAGGAATAATAGTATAGTAGAGTGAAGTTTGTCGCAAAATTTCGTGTGTGGTGTACTAGTTAACTAACTCATAGGTAAGTAGATCAAAAACTCATCAAAATCCCCTTGGGATGCTCAAAAGCTGTGACCATGACTGCACGTATAACGTCGTGTTGTTCAAACTCCGTGAACACAACAAAAATAAGGCAAACAAACTCAGAGAAACAAACTGCACACCCAACGGTCGACCGCCGCACAGGTCGCGGTCGATCGGACGACGTTCGCGCACAGAACAACTGCATGAACAGTCTGGTAGTGAATAGTAACTACCAATAACATAGTAATCTATCTAAATTACTTAGTCTTAATCGGTAAACATTAACGATGCCAGTGAATAATAATTCTGACGGTAAATAGTAGTTCCAGCGGTGAATAGCACTTTCCGACAGTGAATAGTCACTCCGTTGGTAAATAGTAACCCCGGTGGTGAATAGTGTTTCGAACGTAAAAATAGTGTTTCCGATCGTGAACAGTGTTTTCGACGGTAACCAGTAACTCCGGCAGTGAATAGTGATTCCGAGGTGAATAGTGCCCCCGTTAGTGAACAATACCTCCCGCGGTGAAAAAGACCCCGATCGTATTTTTTTTATATTTTTGGATTTGCATCAAAGTCTATTCATCAATTTAGGGTCTAAACTATCAAAATTAAAACTAATAGGGATGAGATTGGATGAAGATGATGTTACCTTTAGAAGTGGTTTTGATCCTCAACCGGTTGATTTGTACGAAAATCCCTTCACAATAGTTGTAGATCCGATCTTCCTCTACAACTTTGCTTTACAAAGTTTCTTGAAATTCTAACAAAAAAATTTGGATTTTTTTAAGAGGGGGAGGTGCTGCTCACGGACAGAGGAAGAAGATCTAAAAATGAATGGGAGATATATATATATAAAATTTAGGCTTCAGTTTTATCGTCAGAACGCAACGAAACTTTACCCACAGAACCGTCTTGACATTCTAAGATAAATGACGAAATCTTACGTCCATCTGATTAATAGATAAATTATTAAAAAATACAAATGCGATAGATTTCAGCAGACTCGCGATACCGAGGCTGAAATTGTGAATTGATCTCAAATCGATTCCAATCTGATCCATTCATCCCAAAATGATCACCAATCATAATAAAGCTAATTTATTATCATTTAAAATTATTTATCAAAATTTCAAAGATCATTTAAAATTATTTCACATATATGTATCGAATTGATCTCAAATTAATTCTTAGCATACTCAAACATCAATATATATTATTTATCATCCTATAACATATTTATTATAATTTATCACAAAGTATTCAAATTGATAGGGTTTTACATAATTCCAAGAGTATTTTTTGTTAGGTCTCATGTTTATGAGCCTACATCTCTAATCTTGTTTCATGATTTTTAAACAATTCGTAATATCATTTTTCTAGTGTTTTTATTTTCTTGTTAGATATTCTAGACAAACATCAATGTTGGAGGTTGGGTGTAATAAAGCTTTCACGATCATATCCATTGGAGGATGGCGGATATAGGAGTGAAGCTATGCATTCAAGTCAAAGATTTAAATTCAAGCTTCATTCATGTTTACTAAGACGAGCTTATTGAAGATCAATCAATCTTAGATAAATTAGTTTAGGGTTTATACTTGTGTGTTTATACTTAATGCTCATATCATACACACACACATGTTTTGGTTTTGTTACATTATATGCTTCTTTGAGAAAATAACTCACTCTTGGTTTATTAACTTTATGATATATTTTTTACATCTTTTGTAAGGTCTATAAATTCATTCAAAAGAATCTCAAAGCTTGTTTGAGAGAATTTCATCAAAAACCAAGTGTTTAGAGATTTCGTATCTTGAGCAGTTTGTAAAATACATGAGTTTTCACAATTGGAAAATGTAATTTAAAAATTTTCTTCTCTAACATGTTCATCTTCATATATATAAACATTTTCCTAAGTTTTATTAATTTTAGAGTTGTTTTGTTATATTTAATTAAATTTACAAAAATAAG
The DNA here is from genome assembly GCF_001876935.1 of Asparagus officinalis. Classification (NCBI taxonomy): domain Eukaryota; kingdom Viridiplantae; phylum Streptophyta; class Magnoliopsida; order Asparagales; family Asparagaceae; genus Asparagus; species Asparagus officinalis. The sequence goes on along the minus strand of NC_033799.1, from coordinate 31,747,229 downwards.
TTTTCAGCAATTTTTAGAATCTGGAATCTCTATCTCAAACAGTGATTCTCACAAATGGAGAGTGATATTTCAGAAATTCTTTTTCTAACATGTTTATCTATATGTGTACAAACGTCTCTGAAAATTTTACGATTTTTAGAGTTGATTTACTATTTTTAATTGATTTTGTAAAAACAGATACGCAGAATTTTAGAATATGTCGTGCATGTTTTAAATCGACTACGAACAGTATAAGTCGACTTGTGAACAATATAAGTCAACTTAGAAGATGCTTGTTTGCATGTAACAGCTAGTTTATAAGTTGACTTATGTACTGTAGCAAGTCGACTTATAACACTGTAACGGCTAGTTTTCTAGAATGCTGAATTTTCGGGTTTTTGTCGTTTTTGCTGGGTTTTTCTTGGTTTTTGGAGTTTATCTTGTGATCCTATATATACCCCTTCAGTCCCAACATTTGGGATTATCCAAGAAAATTTTTACAAATTTGTTTATGTGAAAAAAGTTTCACAAGAGGAGAAGATCATTCCTTGGTGTTTAAGCTTCAATTTCTCATCTCTCTCACTCTTATTTTTTAGAGAAGTTTCTCTAAACTTAATTTCTAGCCTTCTATCTATATTTGTTGTTTATTCATTTTATTAAGCTAGATTCTCATATTGAGTTTAGTCTTATTATTACTCTTTGTTTACATACACAACCTATTGAGCTTTTAGTATTGTCATACCTAGTATAATTGGAGTTATGAGAGTGTATCATTGAGTATGGGCTTACATTGAGTTCTCATCTATTGTAGAGAATAAATCTTTTAGTTGTGCTTTATTGTGAGATTACTTTGTAATACACAAGTACATTGAGAGGAGTGTGTGGTGAGAGACATGGTGAGAGACGTGGTCGATACCAAGAGGAGTGACATCGGTAGTAAAGGCTAGGGAGATATGTAAATCCGAGCACTTGAGGGAGGTGACACGTGAGAGGCCAACACTTGAGAATGTAGTGTGTAGTTATATTGTGAGTGATTGTGAAAGTTTTTGGTGAGCTAGAAAACCGAGTGTGTAGTATCTTTATTGAAAGATAGTGGAGATCTCCTCACGGTGAGGAGCGGAGACGTAGGTCAAGGGTTGACCGAACTCCGTGATCATATCTTGTGTTTGCGTTTGTCATTGGCGTTCATTTACATTTGTGTTTATTGTTTATATCGCCTATTGCATATTATTTCACCCTTGTTTAATTTCACGTACTTGCTCATATCTCTTTAAATATCTTATTCGCAAGAGTAAATATTAAATAAGTTTCAAATCGGCATTAAATTGGATTAGATTAGCATATTACCCTATTCACCCCCCTCTAGGGTAATTTCCTTTTTATCTACCAAAAATTTTTCCTGAACTTGTGCTTTTAATGAGAGTATGATTATATAATTATTATATTATCTTTATACTATGTATATCCAATAAGAATTCATCAATTCATCAACTTACTCGTACTTAATAGATTATTATTTGAATTCTAAGGATATTTTTGTCTACCGAAAGATTTTCTCTTTTAAAAAGAGTATAAGTATGATATGATGTGATGTGATTTCCTAATAGAAAGAGGGCAAGTTAGCTACATTCAGCCTGATTTTGGTGGGAAGAACTTCTTGATTCTGGACCCTATGAACTATGCAAAACATGGTAGGACTCTTCACAGGCCCACCATTAATGCTGAAATGTGCAGCGTTCTAGCTAAAATTTTCAAGAACTCCGCATGATCAGTAGTGCCCACTGAGTATTAAGGTATAAGTTGTCATGTGCCAGCTGCTCTGTTTCCATTTGAAACTCTGAACTCTTTCTATATATGTTTGCTTCGCGGACTCTGAACTCTTTCTATATATGTTTGCTTCTCTAGCCGCGTAAACACGTGGGTTCAGTTTTTTCCCAAGAACGAGAAGCCATTGAACAAGCTTTTTGAGAGAAAATTTTCAAGAATTCCGCATGTTCAGTAGTTCCCACTGAGTACTAACCCCTTAGGCTGCGTTTGACAATGAGATAAATGAGGGATTAAGGGGGTTTAACCCTTTGTTAGTCTGCCAAACACAAAAAATTGACAAAAGGTTAACAACCCCTCACGTGACTATTTTAACCCATTTATCCCGTCACAATAATCAATAACAATCCTTCGTAAGACTATCAACAATGGTTTTGTTTTTCAACACCCTACTTTTTACTTTTTAACACTCCACATCATCTTCTCTCTCTTCCACCTAATAATTCAACACCCACTCAACTTTTACACCCTACAATGGTTTTGTTTAATAAAATTCAACACCCTACCCCACCACCTAATAATTCATCTTCTCTCTCTTTCAGAGCCCGCCACGTGTCCAGCGTGGGTCCCACTCCATTCTCTTCCAACATGTTGAATTCTTTCAACTCTATTTAATCCACCTCATTTTCAACACCACATTCAACACCCCCGTTACACCCATTCAACTATTTAATTCATCATTCAACTATTTAATCCACCTCATTTTCAACACCCCATTCATCTATTTAATTCATCATTCAACTGGCCTAAGAAGTCGGAACAGCGCTTGCTCTGCCTTCTCACGTGAGGGCAGGGGGCGGAATTTTTTCACCCACCCCCAACTCGCCTCATCTCCTCCTCCCCCTCCCTCCACAACCCCGACTCTACCGCCGAGCCCTCACCCGCGCCTGAGATCTACCCGTCACGGGCCCTAGTGGGCAGGGCCCGCGTCCACGTGCCCAACCTTGAAGACGCTATCGAGGTCTTCGTCGATGGGATGACTGTGCTTCAAGCTTGTTCTGTTGCTGGTGTTGATATCCCTAGATTTTGCTTCCATGAGCGGCTATCAATCGCTTAGAACTGCATGATGTGTCTCGTTGAGGTCGAGAAGTCCCCAAAGCCTGTGGCGTCTTGCGCGATGCCGGCGATGCCAGGTATGGATTTGATTGAGATTGGGATTTAGGGTTAGGGTTCGAGGGAGTCTTTTTGGTGAAATTGATGATTGCGAGGTGTGATTTGTGGTGGAATGAATGAAAGATTCGATTTTGATGTCTTTGTATTGAGTTTTAGAGCTGGTTGGAGGTCAGTAGCAGAGTTTAGTGAAAGAGGAGAGGAAACTGGCATTATTGTTGGTGAAGTAGTTAGACTTTGTTGTACACTCATGTGAGTTGAGCTTTCAGCTTGATGTTTGGCATTGGTTTTAGGTTTCCGAATGATATGATTTTGATGGTTTATGACCTCATTGAGCTTCTGTTTTGATGTTTTCTGGTTGGAGTTAAATAGTATAGATTTAGGAAAGAAGAGTGGTAATTATTATCGTTATTCGTAAATTGGGGATTCAGTAGCTACTAGAGAAATTTGTGGGATTAGTGGCTAGTTTATAGTGGAATGGAAATCTGAAGCCGAAAGAGGAAATCATGTGGTTTTTCCAGGATTAAGCTCTTTTTCTTTGATGTTTGTGGTTGGTTTTAGCTTTAGGAATTGCTGAAAGAATAAATGGGGAAGAGATAGTTAAGAAAAAAAGGAATTAGATTAATGGAGAGGAAAGGAATTGGATTAATGGAGAGAGTGTTAACGTTGGGTTTCTCTTGTTTACTAACCCTTTGATCTGGTTGGGTTAATTTTGATAGTTAGTAATGGGATTTAATTTCTGTACAGCTTGGTTTAGGTACTTGGTGATGGTTTCTGGGCTTGTTTAGGGGCTTGGTGAAGACAGGAAGCAAACTAAGACATCGGTAGCAAATAAATTTTATTTGCGAGAACACTAATAATTGAAAATGCCTACAAAACTCACAGATGTATCTGAAATAAACTCAATAATGACGAAAGCGGTATTTTTTTTAAAAATAATGAGATTAATCTTCTTAACCCCTCTTTATTTGCCAAACACAAAAGACTTAATCCCTTATCTTAACCATCATATCCAAACGGGTTTAGAATTTTTTTAACCCTTCACGATGGATTAACTAAGTTAACCCTTCTCTTTAATCCCTCATCTTTAATCCCTTTGTATAGAAATGGGAAAAGTGAGGGTAATTGTCCCAATCATTGTCCCAATTAATAAAACCTTAGGCCCCGTTTGGCAAATGGTTAATGAAGAGGGGTTAAATAGAAGGATTAATGTACTTAGCCCATTTGATAATCCGAAGGACTAAATTATTAACCCGTTAAATAAGTTTTATTTTAGCCCTTATGATCAGTTTTAGTGTTTGGGAATAACAATGATTTTGACTATTTTATTTATAATTAGAAGGGTTAAATCTTATTCCATCTAAATAGGAGTATTAGTAAACCCCTCATTTTGAGGAGTTAACTCATTTTAACCCCTCTAGAGGGGTTAACTTAACCCTTCTATATTTTTTATGTTTGGCAAATTATGGAGGGTTAACTCACTTTAACCCTTATATAGATTTGTTATGTTTGGCAGGTTAAGAAGGGATTAAGTCTCCTTAACCCCTCACTTAACCCTTTGCCAAACGATACCTTAAGTTGCAGAGGAGGACAATGAGAAGTTCTTGCAGATGTTAAGGGAACGAATTGATCGGTAATCATCAAATCTGTGATTTTTTTTAATTTGCTGACGTTTGCATTCTTGTGTAATTTTAGTTGTGTTATTATTGTTTATACGCAGAGTTGGAATCGATATTCCTATGATCGAGGTGAGGTATGAGAACTTGAATGTTGAAGCAGAGATTCATGTTGGCAATAGGGGATCGCCCACGATTCTTAATTTTGTGATCAATGTATTGGAGGTAAGTTGGTACTTGACATTTTGAAAAATTTTCTGTGATCAATGTATCGGACGTAAGTTGGTACTTGACATCTTGAAAATTTTGCAATTGTGCTTGCACTCTATACTGATACAATTTTATTTTCTTGATCAGGCTTTTGGAAACTACCTTCATATTTTGCCGAGTAGGAAGAAACCGTTATTGGTGCTTAGTAATATTAGTGGGATTGTCAAGCCTCAAAGGTAATTTCTTGGTAAAAGATAATATTTAGTCACTGTAAATTTTTATTCTCAATGTGAATAATTGGTTATATTTGCGCAATTTTTAGGATGACCTTGCTTTTAGGTCCTCCGGGTTCAGGAAAAACTACCTTATTATTGACATTGGCAGGGAAATTGGGGTCAGATTTAAAGGTTAGACATTCATATATAAAACTTTTTAAATCCGTTTGTACATCGATCTCATGGTGATATTGAACTAATCATACCTAGATCTACAGGTTTCAGGAAAAGTAACGTACAATGGTCATGGAAGTGATGAGTTTGTACTCCAGAGAACAGCTGCTTATATCGGTCAGCATGATCTTCATATAGGAGAGCTCACAGTACGTGAAACTTTAGCCTTCTGCTCGATGCCAGGGAGTTGGCACATGATATGGTAAGCATAACATGTCTCATTTCAGTATGTGTTACTTTAAGATAATTTCATATGATTTGAATAGAAATAAACATATATATCTTATGGGGGAAAATACAGACTTGCTTACTGAGCTATTAAGAAGAGAGAAAGCAGCAAATATCAGACCAGATCCTGGCATCGATGTCTTCATGAAGGTGAGCCTTAGACATTTAAATATCACAGTCAAATGTAAATAATTTCTCTTGCAAACATACGATACTGATATATATTTCCTTCGGTTTTGAATAAATCAGGCAGCTTCAGTGCCAGGACAGCAAATCGATGTAGGCACTGATTACATACTAAAGGTATGTGTTTCAATTCATTCAAATGAGAGCATATTCAAATTTAGCACTTATTAGATTGATATTACCTTTTAAAAAGTTAGAACCTAAGGATACCTTTGCTTTTGTTAATGATTGATTGATTTATTTAGTTAGTTTGGTAATGACAGATACTAGGGCTTGACATCTGTGGCAGTACTATGGTGGGAGATCAGATGAGAAAAGGCATCTCCGGAGGGCAAAAGAAGCGTGTTACAACAGGTAGTATCTATGTTAAAATTATAAATCTTAACCTCTTCATCGTATCATCAGAATTTTGATGCACTTTGTCAAACGTTCCTTCCCTACCAAAATCCCAAATTTCATGATGCATTTGTAGGGACCTTTGACATTGTACCAGAGTGATCAGGTTCAATCTTTACCACCTATGAATTTAATATGGATTGTAAAAGTTTTGATACCGCCGTGTGAATCCACTTTTCAACCCATAGGAACAGCTTTCGGCTGGGATGCTACAGTACAAAATTATAACCCTCATCAACCTTCACCATAACTTTTTGAAGTTTTGGTGTAATAGCAGGATCCTTTGACACTTAAGGAACCAAGATTCCAATCCTATTGTGTCTGCACTTAAAGCAGATTTTTCAGGAAGAAAAATACTAATGCATAAAATAATCAAGTTTTCTGGCCAGGGGATGCTACAGTACAAAATTATAACCCTCATCAACCTTCACCATAACTTTTTGAAGTTTTGGTGTAATAGCAGGATCCTTTGACACTTAAGGAACCAAGATTCCAATCCTATTGTGTCTGCACTTAAAGCAGATTTTTCAGGAAGAAAAATACTAATGCATAAAATAATCAAGTTTTCTGGCCATGAAAATAGTGCTAAAGCCGCATGATTGCTTAGAATATAAAATTTCAACCCTCAATTTTCGTTGTAACTTCAAGGATTTGATATAGTAAAAAGACTTTTAGATAATGTTCCGCCTGTGCTTCCTTGCTTCCTAACTTTCATGCATGTATGCTAATGTCGTCTCTTCACACAATTCTAGGTGAGATGCTTGTTGGACCGGCAAGAGCAGTATTCATGGATGAAATATCCACCGGCCTTGACAGCTCAACAACATTTCAGATTGTCAATTCACTCAGGCAATCCATTCATATACTAGGAGGAACAGCAGTTATCTCCCTCCTCCAGCCTGCACCGGAGACATATGACCTCTTTGATGACATTATCCCACTCCCTGATGACCTTATTGTATATCAAGGTCCCCGCGATCATGTGCTTGAGTTCTTTGAGTACATGGGGGTCAAATGCCCAGAGAGGAAAAAGGGGTAGCCGACTTCTTACAAGAAGTAGGCCATTCAAATTCACAACTCATGCAGAATAAAAAAAAAAGTTAATTGCACATAGGCACATTGTAGTACCTTTGTTTTAAACTTACTATTCAAATGCCCAGAGAGGAAAAAGGGGTAGCCGACTTCTTACAAGAAGTAGGCCATTCAAATTCACAACTCATGCAGAATAAAAAAAAAAGTTAATTGCACATAGGCACATTGTAGTACCTTTGTTTTAAACTTACTATCCTTTAGTTTCATTGTTACGGATAAAGATGCCTTAGGTTAAAATTTTTTGACTTTGTTACCCTTAGATAGATCACTTCAGGAAGGTTCAATGTCTGCCAAAATTTCACCAGTCACAATAAATAAATAAATAAATAAAAATAAATCCCGAAGGGCTATTCGTAACAATGAAACTACATGAATAGTTAGTTTAAAACAACGATGTTGCAGGGGAACTATATGCAAATAACCCACAATATAACCCTTCTTCATTTAAATGATACTTGAAACCCCTTTATTTTTATAGGTGACTTCAAGGAAAGATCAAGAACAGTATTGGACACGCAATGATGAACCTTATCGGTTTATACCTGTCATAGAGTTTGCAAACGTATTTGAATCATTCCACATTGGCAAGGACATAAAAAACGAGCTCTCGGTCGCATATGATAAGAGAAAGAGCCATCCTGCTGCCTTAAAAACTTTGAGATACGGTGTAAGCACGAAAAGCTAACACCGTATCTCAATGTTTTTAAGGCAGCAAGATGGCTCTTTCTCTTATCATATGGGACCGAGAGCTCGTTTTTTATGTCCTTGCCAATGTGGAATGATTCAAATGCGTTTGCAAACTCTATGACAGGTATAAACCGATAAGGTTCATCATTGCGTGCCCAATACTGTTCTTGATCTTTCCTTGAAGTCACCTATAAAAATAAAGGGGTTTCAAGTATCATTTAAATGAAGAAGGGTTATCTTGTGGGTTATTTGCATATAGTTCTCCTGCAACATCATTGTTTTAAACTTACTATTCCTGTAGTTTCATTGTTGCGAATAGCCCTTCGGGATTTATTTTTATTTATTTATTTATTATGAATGGTGAAATTTTGGCAGACATTGAACCTTCCTGAAAGTGATCTATCTGAGGGTAACAGAGTCAAAAAATTTTAACCTAGGGCATCTTTATCCACAACAATGAAACTAAAGGATAGTAAGTAGAATTTGACTTCCTCTAGATCGTTTCACGCTCTGATACCAGTTGCTGAAAATTTACCCGCCGGGGCTACGCAAAACCCCTAAAACAGTAGAAACGCGGAATAGAGAAAAATACACTAAGATTTACGAGGTTTAACAACTGTCTACGTCCTCAGGAGTCACACAGTTAATTTCTTATTAACCAACAAGAAATTACAAGGCAAGAGCAAATCTCAAACTTGAGATACCTCAATAAATACTAATTAATACTGTAGCTATAGTATTAATCTCTCTCACAAATACCCCTATTTAATTCTCTCTCAAATAGAGAATATTCCCTCACAATAAATTCCCCCTTCCTTTGGGTGTCGACCAAACCTGCAGGCGAGAATGAGTTGACGACAATGAGTTTTAGGCGAGGTTGAAGCTTTGGCGAGCTCGTGGCGATGAGGTTGAAGTGTGGACGAGTCAAGCGAGCTCGAGAATCCCACGCAGGCGAACTCAAGATCCAGAGTTGCAGGCGAGCTCGAGTTCCCCCCTTTTTTGCAGGCGAGCTTCGATTTCTCGTGTAGGCGAGGTCTTCGCAGCTGCAGGCTAGATTGACTCACTCGAGGCGCTCGTGACAGGCGAGCTCGTGGCGGATCTAGGCTGTCGATAGCCTGTCGACATCTCAGCTAGGGTTTCCCCATAAAAGGGAAACCCCATGGCTGAAGATCGATGCTTCTTCCCTCTCTCTCCTCGCGATTCTCGACGGCGGCGTGCTCCCCCTTTTTCTCGTGAACCTAGCTCTCTCTCTCTCTCTCCTCTCCCGGTGTTTTCTCTAGCGATTTTTGTGAGAGAGATTTAAGAAAGGGGGAGTTTATTGTAGGGGAATGTTCTCTATTTAAGAGAGAATTAAATAGGGGTATTTGAGAGAGAGAGAGAGAGATTAATACTGTAGCTACAATATTAATTAGTATTTATTAAGAGATCTCAAGTTTGAGATCTGTTCTTGCCTTGTAATTTCTTGTTGGTTAATAATAAATTAACTGTGTGGCTCTCGATGACGTAGGCAGTTGCCGAACCTCATAAATCTTAGTGTACTTTTCTCTATTCCGCATTTCTGTTGTTTTAGGTGTTTTGCGTAGCCACGACGGGTAAATTTCCAACAACTGGTATCAGAACGTGAAACGATCTAGAGGAAGTCAGATTCTAGTGGGAGTCATGGCCACAGATGAAGAAAAAATAAGACTTAAGAAGTTTAATGGAACAGATTTTGGATTCTAGAAAATACAGATAAAGAATTATTTGTATCAGAAAAATCTGTATCAGCAACTATCGAGGAAGAACCCAGATTCTATGAAGGTAGATGAGTGGAATCTTCTAGACAGACAAGCCCTCGGTGTTATCAGATTGATGTTGACTCGTAATGTTACGTTCAACATAGCGAAGGAGAAGACTACAGCGGGTCTTATGGCAGCACTCTCAAATATGTATGAGAAGCCATTAGCCGCAAATAAAGTTTATTTGATGCAGCGGTTATTCAATCTGAGAATGGCGAAAGGCGCGTCAGTAGCACAACATCTCAATAAACTCAACACGATCATAACCCAATTGTTTTCAGTTGAAATTGAGTTTGATGAGGAAGTTCGGGCGTTGATACTTTTGTCTTCCCTATCAGAGAGTTAGAATGCTACAGTCACAACCGTGAGTAGCTCGTCGGGAAGCAACAAGTTAAAGTTCGATAACGTTCGTGATTTGGTTCTCAGTGAGGAGATCCGATGGAGAGAGTCATGTGAAGCTACAACCTCTTCAGTATTGCATACAGAGTCAAGAGGTAGAAATTCAACCAGAGGGAACAGACGAGACAAATCAAACTACAGAGGTAGATCAAAGGACATGAGGTCCAAGTCGAGGAATCCAAGCAACAGCTCGAAGGTTATCGAGTGTTGGAATTATGGAAAGACCGGGCACTATAAGAATCAGTGCAAGAGTGCACATAAGGAGAAGGAGGCGAAGGCAGAGGTGAATGTCACTTCCACCTCAGGAGGAGATGACGCGTTGATATGCTCTTTGGAGAGCAAGGAAGAATCATGGGTATTAGGTTCTGGAACGTCGTTTCATGCCACTTCTCAGAAAGAATTCTTCGAGAAGTATGTTCCCAAAAATCTTGGATACGTATACCTTGGTGATGATCAACTGTGTGCTATTGTGGGCAAAGGTATGGTAAAAATTAAGTTGAACGGGTTAGTATTTGAGCTGAAGGATGTCAGACATATTCCCGACCTGAGAAAGAACTTAATATTCGTAGGATAGTTGGCTGGCGAAGGATACACTATAACCTTCTATGGAGAGGATTGGAAGATCTCAAAGGGCACAATAACGATTGTCCGAGACAAGAAGAATGATACCCTGTATATGACAGCAGGTGCACGTTGTTTGATCTCAGTTGCAGTAGGCAATAAGACTTTAAAGTTGTGGCACCAGAGACTCGGTCATATGAGTGAGAAGGGGATGAAGATCATGCACACAAAGGGAAAACTCCCAGGACTGCAGTCAGTGGAGATGGATATGTGTGAAGAATGTATACTTGGAAAGCAGAAGAGAGTCAGCTTTCAGACAAGTGGCAGAACCCCCAGGAAGCAGAAGCTAGAGCTCGTTCACTCAGATGTTTGGGGACCAACCACCACTGCGTCCATTGGTGGAAAACACTACTTCATGAATTTTATCGATGATCACTCTCAGAGAAGTTCTGCTATGAGCACGGGATCAGAATGGAGAGAACCATGCCCGACACGCCTCAGCAAAATAGTGTAGCTAAACGGTTGAACCAAACATTGACAGAGAGATCCAGAAGCATTCGGGTACAGTTAGGCCTACCGAAGTAGTTCTGGGCAGAAGCGATCAACATAGCAGCTTACTTGATCAACCGAGGTTCATCGGTTCTATTAGAGCAAAGAATACCAGAGGAGGTATGGTGCGGAAAAGAGGTAAGCCTCTCACATCTCAAACTTTTCGGTTGTATAACTTATGTGCATAGTAGTGATCAAGGCAGGAATAAACTTGATCCCAAGTCCAAGAAATGCACATCCATCGGGTATGGTGAAGATGAGTTCAGCTACCGTATTTGGGATAACAAAAACAAGAAAGTGATCCGCAGCAGAGATGTGATATTCAACGAGAAGGTGATGTATAAGGACATGCACAAGACAGATGACTTAGAGAGCAAGTTAACATTTATAGATGCAGATAATGTCCCAAGTAACCCTTCGGAAGAACCCAATGCAGAAGGTCCTCGGACAGAAGAGCCTATTTGACAGGATGGTGCGCAGGAGCCCGACGCACCAGCTCCGATATTAAGATCTTCTCGTCCTCCTGTGCCCAACAAGAGATACATGAACTATCTGTTGCTGACAGATGGACGTGAGCCTGAAAGCTATGATGAATCTTGTTAGGATAGAGATGCAAGCAAGTGGGAGCTTGCCATAAAAGATGAGATGGAGTCTTTCATCTCAAACAATACATGAAAACTAGCTGAGTTGCCCACGGGTAAGAATGCACTCCACAACAAATGGGTGTACTGGGTGAAAGAGGAGTTGGACAACTCCAAAAGATATAAAGCTAGGCTAGTTGTCAAAGGATTTTAACAGAAGGAAGGAAATGACTACACCGATATTTTTACTCCCGTGGTGAAGCTAAATACTATCAGGATAGTGATGAGTAGTGTATCTATTGAAGATCTTCATCTCGAGCAGTTAGACGTGAAGACGGTGTTTCTTCACGGAGATCTAGAAGAGGAGATATACATGCATCAGTCAGAATGTTTCTCATAAGAAAAGAAGAACCTGGTGTGCAGACTCAAGAAGAGCTTATATGGCTTGAAACAAGCCTCAAGACAGTGGTACAGAAAGTTTGACGGTTTTATGCATAAGGAAGGTTTCCAGGAGTGTAACACCGACCACTGTTGCTGCTTCAAAAGATATCGGTCCAGTTATATCATCCTACTGTTACATGATGATATATTGGTTGTAGGTGCAGATATAAAGGATATCAGGAGTTTGAAGCAGCAACTTCAAAATAGTTTGACATGAAGGACTTGGGTCTAGCGAAGAAGATCATTGGAATGCAAATCACGAGAGATAAGAAGAGAGGTTTCTTGCAGTTAGCTCAGACGGAGTACATCAACCGTGTTTTGTAAAGATTTAACATGGGTGATGCCAAGCCAGTGAGCACACCCTTAGCCAGTCATTTTCGTCTATCGAAGGATCAGTCTCCTCAGTCAGAAGAAGAGAAAAATAGTATAGCTTAGGTCCCTTACGCCTCAGCTATCAGAAGTTTGATATACGCAATGGTCTGTACGAGACCAGACATTGGTCATGTAGTAGGAGTGGTCAGTCGGTTTATGTCGAATCCAAGAAAAACTCATTGGGAAGCGATCAAGTGGATTCTGGGATATCTATGAGGCACCACATATAAGTATTTGCACTTTGGGAAGGGAGAGGTGGAAGTGCAAGGGTACGTAGATGCAGACTTTGGAGGTGAAGTCGATCACCGAAGCACCACCGGCTATGTATTCACTGTCGGAACTACAGCTGTTAGTTGGATGTCACAGATACAGAAGATTGTCACTCTATCCACTACAGAAGTTGAGTATGTAGCAGTGACTGAAGCTAGTAGATGCAGACTTTGGAGGTGAAGTCGATCACCGAAGCACCACCGGCTATGTATTCACTGTCGGAACTACAACTGTTAGTTGGATGTCACAGATACAGAAGATTGTCACTCTATCCACTACAGAAGTTGAGTATGTAGCAGTGACTGAAGCTAGTAAATAGATGATATGACTTCATGGTTTGTTAACTGAGCTGGGATTCATACAGGAAAGTAATATCTTGCACAGCAATTGTCAGAGTGTGATTCACTTGGCTAAGAATTCTGCATTTCGCTCTAGAATGAAGCATATTGGTCTTCAGTACCACTTCTTCAGATCTCTGCTGGAAGATGACGTGTTGAAACTGGAGAAGATTCCAGAAAGTAAGAATCCAGCAGATATGTTAACAAACACGGTGACCTTTCAGAAACTAGAGTTGTGCGCAACTTCAGTTGGTCTTCATGCATAGGTGATAAGGGCAGAACCACACAGGAGATGATGCTTGTAGAGGTAGCCTACTAACGGCAGTTTGATCTCCAAGTGGGAGATTATTAGTTTGGGTGTCGACCAAACCTGCAGGCGAGAATGAGTCGACGACAATGAGCTTCGGGTGAGGTCGAAGCTTTGGTGAGCTCGTGGCGACGAGGTCGAAGTGTGGACGTGTCAGGCGAGCTCGAGAATCCCATGCATGCGAGCTCGAGATCCAGAGTTGCAAGCGAGCTCGAGTTCCCCTCTTTTTGCAGGCGAGCTTCGATTTCTCATGTAGGCGAGGTCTTCGTAGCTGCAGGCGAGATTGACTCACAGGCGGGCTCGTAGCTAGCAGACGGGGTCGAGGCGCTTGTGACAGGCGAGCTCGTAGCTGATCCAGGCTATCGCCAACCTGTCGACAGCTCAGCTAAGGTTTCCCTATAAAAGGGAAACCCTAAGGCTAAAGATCGATGCTTTTTCCCTCTCTCTCCTCGCGATTATCGACGACGGCGTGTTCACCCTTTTTCTCGTGAACCTGGCTCTCTGTCTCTCTTCTCTCCCGATCTTTTTTTCCTCTAGCGGTTTTTGTGAGAGAGATTTAAGAAAGGGGGAATTTATTGTGGGGGAATATTCTCTATTTAAGATAGAATTAAATAGGGGTATTTGAGAGAGAGAGAGATTAACATTATAGCTACAGTATTAATTAGTATTTATTGAGAGATCTCAAGTTTGAGATCTGCTATTGCCTTGTAATTTCTTGTTGGTTACTAAGAAAATAACTGTGTGGTTCCTGAGGACGTAGGCAGTTGCCGAACCTCGTAAATCTTGGTGTTCTTTTCTCCATTCCGTAGTTCTGCTGTTTTAGGGGTTTTGCGTAGCCCCGCGGGTAAATTCCCAACACATTGTAGTACCCTTGTTTTAAACTTACTATCCTTTAGTTTCATTGTTGTGGATAAAGATGCCCTAGGTTAAAAAATTTTGACTCTGTTACCCTCAGATAAATCACTTTCAGGAAGGTTCAATGTCTGCTAAAATTTCACTAGTCACAATAAATAAATAAAAATAAATTCCGAAGGGCTATTCGCAGCAATGAAACTGCAGGAATAGTAAGTTTAAAACAACGATGTTGCAGGGGAACTATATGCAAATAACCCACAAGATAATCCTTCTTCATTTAAATGATGTAATTTATGTTCCAACTTTCAGTCTGTTCAGACGGTTGCTGGTTCCTACTATCAATCAAATGGCATTCTGGTCTTTTTCGGTTCATTTACTGGATTGACTCCGACAAATGATCATCGCAAACAAATGTGGGTGTTCATGACTTACTATGTCATAGGATTTGATCCAAACGTCGAAAGGTAAGAAAAGCTGAGAACATCAATCTAGATTTTTGGGTTAATTGTGTGTAGAACCCCTGTATTATCTTCAGATTGAATTAGTATCTCTATAGTTCTACCGTTGCAGATAGACCCCCTGAGTGAATATATTTTGACCCTTTTCAGGGGGTCTATCTGCAACAAGAAATTTTCACTCAGGGGCCTATCTGCAACAAATGAATACTTTCAGGGGATCTATCTGCAACAATAGAACTACAGGGGTAGTAAGTTAAATTTGGCGATTGTGCAGGAGGTCTATTTGCAATTAACCCTAGATTGTTTTTGAAAGTAATAATTATATTATGTTCAACTTTTCAGGTTCTTTAGACAGTTTCTGGTCTTCCTACTTATCAATCAAATGGCATCTGGTCTTTTTCGGTTCATTTACTGGATTGACTCGACAAATGATCATCGCAAACACTGTTGGATCTTTTGCACTTCTTATGATTATGGTGCTCGGTGGATTCGTTATAGGAAGAGGTAAGCTACAGAAAACATGAACAAAATAGGTTTCTGTTGTCTATCACAGGTTAAAAAAAAGCTAAAACACACTTTATTTTCATATATGACAGATGATGTGAAGAAATGTGGAAGAAATGGTGGATGTGTGGATACTGGTCATCACCGTTGATGTATGCACAAAATGCAGTATTGGCAAATGAATTCCTTGGCAAAAGTGTTGGAATAACAAATTAAAATGCTAGAATAAATAAGGTTAATAGCATGAGTTTTAGAAGTGCAAGGGTTATAAGTTTAGAAGGTGAAGAGATATAGATTATGGAAGAATAGGAGTTACTCACTCCTTTATGATATTTTATATTTATGACATTTAACGAGGAGTTTAATTTGTGACTATTGGTGTGCCTGTACGTTTTGTTTTTGAAGCCTATATAAATGGCTATTGTAATCCTTGTTTCATCAAGAAAAAATTAAAGAAATAAAAAGTAAGTTTTTTTTCTTCATTTGGGAAACTTCTAAGTTCGTTTACTTAAGGTTCAACAGTGGTATCAGAGCCACTTGATCCAATTTTCCATTCTCTCTACTTCTCATGGCTACAAAAAATAATCTTATCAATCCTCAAGTACCCAAATTATCGAAAGATAACTATGAGAGTTGGTCAATCCAAATAAGAGGCTTATTTTATTCTCAGGAGTTGTGGGAGCTGATCATTGATGGGTTCACGAAACCTACACCAGCAGTAGAAGCCACCTACACCGCCGAAGAGAAGAAGACTCTCAGAGAGCAAAGAAAGAAGGATAGTGAGGCTCGTTTTCTACTCTATCAAGGGTTGGACGAGTCTACTTTTGAGAGACTTGCCGAAGCAACAACGAGCAAGGAAGCATGAGAAATCCTTGCTACCATCTACAAAGGTGTCGAGCGGGTGAAGCGAATTCGTCATCAAAGTTTGAGGGGCGATCTTGAAGCTGCTCAAATGAAAGATGAAGAAAAAATCTTTGATAATTATTCACAATTACTTCTAATTGTGAATAAAATGAGGAGAAATGGGGAGAAGATGAAGGACATCCGAGTGATGGAGAATTTGCTCTAATCCCTCACATCAAAATTTGAGCATGTGGTGGCGCAATTGAGGAGTCAAAGAATTTGGAGGAGATCTCAATAGAGGAGCTCTTGGGATCTCTCCAAGTTCATAAATAACCCACAAGATAATCCTTCTTCATTTAAATGATACTTGAAACCCCTTTATTTTTATAGGTGACTTTAAGGAAAGATCAAGAACAGTATTGGGCACGCAATGATGAACCTTATCGGTTTATACCTGTCATAGAGTTAGCAAACGCATTTGAATCATTCCACATTGGCAAGGACATAAAAAAACGAGCTCTCGGTCCCATATTATAAGAGAAAGGCCATCCTGCTGCCTTAAAAACTTCGAGATACAGTGTTAGCACGAAAGAGCTGTTTAAAGCTCTTTTTTGAGAGAGAACTATTACTAATGAAGAGGAACTCCTTTGTCTACATTTTTAAGGCAACTCAGCTTGCGATCACTTCTCAACTTTTCAGGTTCTTTAGACAGTTTCTGGTCTTCCTACTTATCAATCAAATGGCATCTGGTCTTTTTCGGTTCATTTACTGGATTGACTCGACAAATGATCATCGCAAACACTGTTGGATCTTTTGCACTTCTTATGATTATGGTGCTCGGTGGATTCGTTATAGGAAGAGGTAAGCTACAGAAAACATGAACAAAATAGGTTTCTGTTGTCTATCACAGGTTAAAAAAAAGCTAAAACACACTTTATTTTCATATATGACAGATGATGTGAAGAAATGTGGAAGAAATGGTGGATGTGTGGATACTGGTCATCACCGTTGATGTATGCACAAAATGCAGTATTGGCAAATGAATTCCTTGGCAAAAGTGTTGGAATAACAAATTAAAATGCTAGAATAAATAAGGTTAATAGCATGAGTTTTAGAAGTGCAAGGGTTATAAGTTTAGAAGGTGAAGAGATATAGATTATGGAAGAATAGGAGTTACTCACTCCTTTATGATATTTTATATTTATGACATTTAACGAGGAGTTTAATTTGTGACTATTGGTGTGCCTGTACGTTTTGTTTTTGAAGCCTATATAAATGGCTATTGTAATCCTTGTTTCATCAAGAAAAAATTAAAGAAATAAAAAGTAAGTTTTTTTTCTTCATTTGGGAAACTTCTAAGTTCGTTTACTTAAGGTTCAACAGTGGTATCAGAGCCACTTGATCCAATTTTCCATTCTCTCTACTTCTCATGGCTACAAAAAATAATCTTATCAATCCTCAAGTACCCAAATTATCGAAAGATAACTATGAGAGTTGGTCAATCCAAATAAGAGGCTTATTTTATTCTCAGGAGTTGTGGGAGCTGATCATTGATGGGTTCACGAAACCTACACCAGCAGTAGAAGCCACCTACACCGCCGAAGAGAAGAAGACTCTCAGAGAGCAAAGAAAGAAGGATAGTGAGGCTCGTTTTCTACTCTATCAAGGGTTGGACGAGTCTACTTTTGAGAGACTTGCCGAAGCAACAACGAGCAAGGAAGCATGAGAAATCCTTGCTACCATCTACAAAGGTGTCGAGCGGGTGAAGCGAATTCGTCATCAAAGTTTGAGGGGCGATCTTGAAGCTGCTCAAATGAA
Source organism: Asparagus officinalis (assembly GCF_001876935.1). Taxonomy (NCBI): domain Eukaryota; kingdom Viridiplantae; phylum Streptophyta; class Magnoliopsida; order Asparagales; family Asparagaceae; genus Asparagus; species Asparagus officinalis. The sequence goes on along the minus strand of NC_033799.1, from coordinate 31,729,378 downwards.
AGATGAAGAAAAAATCTTTGATAATTATTCACAATTACTTCTAATTGTGAATAAAATGAGGAGAAATGGGGAGAAGATGAAGGACATCCGAGTGATGGAGAATTTGCTCTAATCCCTCACATCAAAATTTGAGCATGTGGTGGCGCAATTGAGGAGTCAAAGAATTTGGAGGAGATCTCAATAGAGGAGCTCTTGGGATCTCTCCAAGTTCATGAACAACGAATGCAAAAGAATGCTAGTTCCATAGTTTTGGAACAAGTACTAGAGTCAACATTGACTCTTAAGTAATCAAGGCTCACAAGGTAGAGGTCGTGGTCATGGTCGTGATCGGGGACATGGTCCCCAACAACAAACCACTCAAAATCAAGTAGTGACTCAAAGCTTTAGAGGACAAGGACGAAGCAATCATGGAAGATCCACACCTATGCGTGGAAACAACAAGTATGTTCAGGTGTTATAACTGTCACAAGTTTGGGCACTATGCTTTAGATTGTTGGCACAAAACTAGACCAAACCAATTTTCCCGAAGCAACAAATGATGTGGGTAACATCTCTATGCTTCTTTTTGCTAATGATGATCCAAGTGTTGAGAATGATGCTTAGTACCTTGAATCAGGTGCTAGCAACCACATGTGCGGGAAGAAAGAACTTTTCATGGAACTCACAGAATGAGTTCATGGAAGTGTGAGCCTCGGAGATTCTTCAAAACTCACGGTTGAAGGCAAAGGGAAGATTAAAATCTACCAAAATGATGGTAAGCCCGAGTATATTTCCGATGTTTACTATATTCCTAACATGAAAAGTAATATTTTTAGCATCAGTCAATTACTCGGAAAGGGATACAAAATATATATGGAGAACAACTATCTTTGGTTGAAAAATGCAAATGGAGGCCTCATAGCTTGTGTTAAGATGATAAGGAACCGCATGTTTCCCTTGCACCTAAACACGAAAATCGAGAAGTGTTTTCAAGGACTCATGGAGAATGAGTCATGGAGGTGGCATCTTCGCTTCGACCATCTAAACTTCAATGACCTGAAGTTACTGTCTACAGCTGGCATGGTACGAGGTCTACTAACAATCGATCCATCGAATCATATTTGTGAAGGTTGTGTAATTGGCAAGCAACCACGACTTTATTTTCCCAGTGGAGAATCATGAGCAGAGGCACAATTGCAACTTATTCACACCGACATCTGTGGACCAATCGATCCCGTCTCTTTGGGAGGTAATAGATATTTTATAACATTCATTGATGACTTCAGTAGAAGCTCGCAGCCTCTACAAAATAAAATACAAGTCTAAAGTCTGAACATAAACAACTAACTGTGGAGTTCTGAAATAACTACTAAACAATAATAACAAGATGGAATCTATGAAAAAAATCTCATCAACCTGCGATTCTCCGTGCGTCGGACTCGCTGCCTGAAAGAGGGGAAAACAACGAGCATCAAAGCGCTATAGCGAGATCATCTCCACCTCTCCCCAGGGGAAGGGGTAGGAGTATATAGAAAATAGAGTTAATACATATATATATATATATGAAATCATTCATAAAATTCTAACTGGAAATTAATATTTAGGAAATCACAACACGAGAGTTAGTACGTCGAGCGAAATAATCTAAACAAGGAAACCCTCATGTATATACCATGTCTCAAATTGTGGCTCCCTAAATACCAACTTCGAATCCTATGAATGAAAATAGTAAACCAAAAAGGAAACACTCCAAACCTCAAAAAAATATATGCCTCAATTTATACTCGAAAAGACAACTCTAACATAAGAGCGATCTCATCCAAAACAAAAATCAACTATGAGCCATATCATGTGAGGCACGATCCTAAAGAAAATACATTACTCACAGGAATCCAACATGAAATCAAAATACGACAAATAAAACTTACATGTGTGCATCTCCATATACAATAACGATACTTTTGTAATATTCTTACTCAATCGCTCTGCAGCAATAGGTTTTATCTCCTTATCCCAGAATACAATGAAATGATAATACTTTTATGATACTCTCACTTAATCGTCCTGCGAAAATAGGTTTTATCTCCCTATTCCGGAATACAATAAAATGATGATACTTTTGTATTACTCATACTCAATCGCCATGCGGAAATAGGTTTTATCTCCCTATTCCGGAATACAATGCAATATTATATGCTCTTCATGTTCATCAACTTAAATTAGGACAAAAATACATTAACACAATATATTCTAACCATTCGTGCACGTATCTCGGTGTGCATGTCCATATCTGGTGTTTACTGACATCTCAGGTGTTAAACAACTCATAAACATTGTATCATAACAGTATAAGGTCGAGAGACTCACTCGAAAACTCAACCAGTCGAAACAAACATACACAGGGCCACTTACAGGTGGCGGCCGACCGCGATTATGCGGCGGTCGACCGCGACTGATTCCTGAGCTTACCCGGGTCTCGGTCCTACAAGCGGTCGACCGCCGCTAGGGCGCGATCGACTGTGGGTTGATTTTCCAGATTCTTAATCTGGTTTTGTGTGTGTGTTCATATCATGTTTAGATGATTCAAACATGATTAAAAAAACATGAAACTTGTACACAAACATGTCTACAGCAGGTAAAAACTTTTGGAAACAAATCCTACACATATAGCATATTATTTGTATTGATATATATATATATACACACACACACACACACACACACACACACACACTAGGAAATGGATATGGGCTTTAGAAAATTGAAACCAACTCAAAACAGGAAACAGATCTCTACAGGTTTCGCGGTCGACCGTGACGGTCGACCGACGGTGGTCGACCGGACTGGAATTTTCTAGTTTTTCATGGTTTGGTCGTTGTGCATGTTTCGACTCTTTTCTTTCTCATGTATGGACTCGTTCATACTCAAAATACATGGTATCATACTCATACACCATTTAACTATATTTATCAAAATAAATATCCATAGATTATAATTAATCTCACATTAATTATATTAACATAAAATTTTTAGGGTTTTACATTCACCCCCCTAAAAGAATTTTATCCTCGAAATTCCGTAGTCACATCACAGAGATTAATAATACGAGAAAAGCACAAAAAGGGGATAATCTAAACAGGGAAACCCTCACGTACACATCTCGTATCATTAATCTCCCGATTTGAAATATAAGCAACATTTAAACTTAACAATCTAAAATGCGTACATTCTCACTTAACCCCTAATTAGACGGAACTAGTACGTCGGGCGAAAAATCCGAACAAGGAACCCCCATGTATATACCATATGTTCCGAATAATTAAGAGCTAAGTGTTGAATGACCCATTCTAGCGTTAAATATAAATATAACTAAACAACACATATAATCAAATCTATCAACGCATATAAGCACATTCAAATATCAACCTTACCTGTTCAAACAGGTGCGGGTAGTCGCGACGAACATCTTCCTCACGCTCCTAAGAAATCTCTTCGGTTCCTTGCCGGTTCCACTGGACTTTCACTAATGAAATAACTTTGTTTCTAAGTTTTTTATTCTCTCTAGCAAGAATGCATACCTGAATCTCTACAGTAGTCAAATCATCCTGAACCTCGACCTCTAGTGAATCAATCACCCTCTGCTGCTCTTCGTCACGCAAATGCTTCTTAAGCATCGAAATATGAAATATATCGTGTATACTCGACATCAATGCCGGAAGATCTAATCTATAAGAAACAGCTCCAATGCGCTCAATAATCCTGAAGGGACTAACATATCTCGGGGCAAGCTTCCTTCGTCTACCGAATCGCTGGACGCCCTTCATCGGTGATACTTTTAACATAACTAAGTCCCCGACCTGAAACTCTAAGGGTTGTCTCCGCTAGTCCGCATAACTCTTTTACCTACTCTGTGCAGCAAGAACGTGCTCTCGAATCAATGTCACCTTTTCTGTGGTTTGCCTAACTAGCTCCGGGTCAAGTAATAGACTATCATCTGGCTCTGTCCAACATATATGCGATCTACAAGGCCTCCCGTATAAGGCGTCGTACGGTGTCATCCCGATGGTAGCTTGATAACTAATATTATATGCAAATTCAATCAATAAGATGTGTTCCTCCCAGCTACCCTGAAAATCTATAACACATACTCTCAGCATATCCTCCAACACTTGATTCACCCTCTCGGTCTGACCATCTGTCTGGGAATGGAAAACACTACTGAATGATAACTAGCTGCCAAAAGAGTCCTGAAAACTCCTCCAGAAGTGGGACGTGAAAACTGAGCCCTGATTTGATATAATCGTTTCCGGAACTCCATGCAATCTGACAATCTCTCGAATAAAAATCATCGCATATGTGTCTGCCGTATAAGTCATTCTCACGGGTAAGAAATGCGTCGACTTTGTCAATCTGTCTACTATAACCCAAATAGAATCATTTCCTTTCTTTGATTTAGGCAACCCTACTATAAAATCCATAGAAATATCTACCCACTTCCACTCGGGAATGGGTAAAGGCTGTAAGGTTCCTACAGGTCTCTAATATTCTACCTTGACTTGCTGGCAGGTAAGACATTTAGCCACGTACTCTGCAATCTCTCTGCGCATACCACTCCATCAGAAATGTCTCTTCAGGTCCTTATACATTTTCGTCATGCCCGGGTGCACTGTATATCTGCTACGATGTGCCTTGTCAAAAAGTTTCCTCTTTAGTTATAGATCATTCGGCATGACAATCCTACCCTTCATCCGAAGGCTTCCGTCTACTCCAATAGTCCAATCATCCTTGGGCACCTTGAAAATCTTCCCCTTATGGGTTTAAATCCAAGAATCCTCTAACTGAGCTCCGACTACTTTATCTCTCCAAGACGACTGCACTGATAAAGCTCCTAAGAAAACACAGCTCCTGCCAATCTCTGGCCTAAAATCATAATGGTTGAGGATATAAAGATCCCAATATAGTGAACACCTCAAAGCCGCTAGCCCGCGACGATGCTTCCTACTCAACGCGTCTGCTACTATGTTCGTCTTTTCCGGATGGTACTGTAAGGCGAATTCGTAATCCTTTATAAACTCTATCCATCGTCGTTGTCTCTGATTGAGTTCTTTCTATAAAAAGAGGTATTTTAAACTCTGATGATCTGTGAATAACTCAAACTATACTCCATACAAATAATGCATCCACGTCTTCAATGGAAAGATCACTGCTGCTAGCTCCAAATCATGTGTGGGATAATTCTGCTCATGCGTCCTCAACTACCTCGAGATATGGGCTACAACTCTTTGGGTCTGCATCAATACTCCTCCAAGACCCGATAAGGATGCATCAGTATAGACAACAAAAGTCTTATCACTGCTGGGAATAATAAATACTGGTGCTGAAGTCAACTTAGTCTTCAATGTCTCAAATGCCTTATGGCAATCTGTGCTCCAAATGAACTCTACACCCTTTTAGTAAGGTGTGTAAGTGGCGTGACAATCTTCGAGAAATCTTGAATAAATTTTCTATAATAGCCTATCAGACCTAAGAAGCTATGAATCTCTGTAACTGTCTTTGTTGGTTCTCAATCAAGTACGACCTCTACTTTAGCCGGATCTACTGCAATGCCCTCTCGGCTAATGACATGGCCCAAAAATCTGACCTCTGATAACAAGAATTCACATTTGCTTAATTTTGCATACAGCTGGTGTTCCCGTAAAATCTGCAATGCCAACCTCAAATGATGCTTGTGCTATGTCTCTGATCTCGAATAGATAAGAATATCATCGATAAAAACTATCACGAACTGGTCCAAGTGTGGACGGAAAACCTGATTCGTCAAATCCATGAATACTGCAGGTGCATTGGTCAGCCCAAAAGGCATGATAAGAAACTCAAAAGACCCATATCGAGTCAAGAAGGCGGTCTTGGGAATATCAATCTCCCGAACCCACAACTGATGATAACCG
>NC_033799.1:31679607-31722451 GCF_001876935.1 Asparagus officinalis | reverse complement strand
TTATTTCTTGATTTTATTCATTCTTCTTTCTTGCCTTGTGATTTTATTTATTCTTTGATTCTTTCTTCTATAAAATTTATTTTATTATCTCTTGCACATAAATCAAAACAATCACTCATCACAATCACACTTATTCTTTATTCCTAATTGTCATGCACAAAACATAAGAACCATTTCTAATAATCTCTTAAAATCACCTTCCTCGTGGGATCGATATTTTTTTTATACTATAACTTGATAAATTGTGCACTTGCAATTTTGGTACATAATTATGCCGCATCAAGTTTTTGGCGCCGTTGCCGGGGAAGGTGCTAAAATAGGATTTTATAAATTTGGTTCTTTAATTTGTGCATTTTTCTTGTAAAGGAACCACTTGGAGCTTGAAAATCTTGGATTGAAGATCAAGAATTTGGAGCATTGCTTTCGGGTAAGTCTTCCTTCTAGTTTTCAATTCCACCCTCTTTAGCTAGCTTCACAATTAGAGACAATTAGGATTTTTCTAGTTTTCAATTCCACCCTCTTTAGCTAGCTTCACAATTAGAGACAATTAGGATTTAAAAAAAAGAGATTTTATTTTTGTTGACCATAATAAAATTCATCTTTCACTTGGATATTAACTAACAAGATAATAAACTCAAACAATTTTCCCCCTTCTTACATTTGATTGTTGTTGACCATAATTAAAAAAATATATATTTTCTTTTTATCATCCTTTTTAGTCGCTCTTAATTTCTAGGGTTGCATTTCATATAGTGTAGGAATTCACCAAAGTGATTGTAGCACTTGATTTGGCACACACTTAAAACATTCTTAAGGGCAAAACCCCAATCAAGATAAGGTAAGGGATTTCATCACCCTTTCCTTAGCCCACAAATCACTAATTCCTCACTTCACAAATCCAAGCCTTCTAAAACTCATTAGACGTTGGCCCCTAAGGATTCGAGCTCAATAAGGAACAAGAAATCCTTAAGTGAACGGTTTAAGTTTTCTCAGAATAGTTGGTGTTTAAGGCAAGGTTTAGGGGTTACGTAAAGCGCTCCGCAAGGAAAGAGGTACTTAATTAATCTTTGATCACCCTCTAGTACTATCCTTACCTGGCTATCTATCTGGGTAAAATTTTGATCTTTTCACTGTAGGAATTTTTGGTTAGGAGCTGGTCTAGTGGAGTTAGGCTAAACCCTAGAATTAGAGTTGATTGAAAAGTGATTGCCTTGATTTGTTTTAGTTAGGATTTTTCTTTTTCTTTATCTTTTCATATAAAAAAACTAATTTTCTTTCTTTCCTTAAAAGAAAAAAAACTAATTTTCATTCTTTCCTTTAAAAAAAAATTTGTTTTGGTGTATGCAAATTTGGGTTCGGGATAATTTTCATCGCTTAATCCGTGTTGAACCAATCCAAGAAATGGCAAATCAACCAGTTTTTCAGGATATGTGTTACCCCACCAGAAATGCAATTCCATCTTGCATAAGACTCCCCGAAGTAAATGGAGCAAATTTCGAGCTTAGACCGCATTTTATAAACATGCTTCCCAAATTCCTAGGTAATGAAACAGAAGATGCATATATATTTATCTCGGAATTTGAGGAAGTATGTATTATGATTAAAATGAGAGAATTAACTGAAGATGCGATTAAGCTTAGATTTATTCCATTTGCCCTTAAGGACAAAGCTAAAAAATGGCTGTACAGCTTACCGACAAATTCCATCTCAACTTGGGAGGAATTTGTCACCGTTTTTCTCAAGAAATTTTTCCCTATTCACAAAACGGTAAAGCTTAGGAACAACATTCAGAATTTCAAAATTTTCCCGGGAGAGCCATTTTGGAAATATTTTGACCGATTTAAAGATCTTTTAATCCAATGTCCTCATTACGGTCTAGAAAAATAGCGATTGTGCCAAGTCATATATGAAGGATTGGACTATTCTTCAAAAACATCTTTAGAATCGATGTGTTAGGGAGATTTTATGAGAAAAAAATGCAGATGAAGCTTGGGAATTTCTAGAGAGTTTATCCAAAAAACAATGCAGTGGGAAAACTGTGATGACAGGGTTTCATCTGTTCCCCAATCTAAGTCTAGTGGTTTTTCCTTGGAGTCAAATATTGCTTCTGAAGCAAAGATGGCGACGATTATGCGGAGGTTAGAAGCCTTAGAAGTTAAGGAACGAGCTCCGGCTCAAATCAATCATATTTCTGCCCCGGGATGTCATAACTGTCAGTCTCCTACCCACGTTTCGGAGGAATGTCCTCTTCTAGGAAACAACCACGCTTTAGAACAGATGAACGCTGCATTTCAGCATCCTAGAAATGATCCATTTTTTCCAACCTACAATCCAGGTTGGAGAAATCATCCCAATTTTGCTTGGAACCAAGGAAATTATCATGGAAACCAAAACTTCATTTCCGCGTCGAACCAACAATTCCCTAGGGGAAACACTGTCCCGTTCAATGCACCAAACAATTTCCAACAAGCTAACCCACCTTTTCCAAACCAACATCCTCATCCTCACCAGCCCACAAATCAATCAAATTCCGATCATGACAAACGTTTAAATGTCTTAGAAAAGGGTTTAGAAGCTATGATCAAAGCTTCTACACAAACTACCAACATGTTGACCCAATCATCCACCACTCTAAATTCATTCATGCAAACCACCAGCCAAGTGCTTAACTCGAACACACAAGCCATAGCCTGATTAGAAACCCAACTTAGGCAATTAGCCGCTGCCGTGAGTGAGAGAGAAAAAGAAAAATTCCCTAGTCAACCTATTACAAACCCTAAAGACACTGGATCCAGTTCAAACCATCCAGCTCATGTGAATGCAGTACACACACTACGATCAGGAAAACAAATAGACAATCAAGTTAGAATGCCACCGGATCAAACCCCTTCTCCCATTCAAAACACTCCTTCCGATGAAGCAATTCCTTCCAATGACCAAAACGCTGAACGTGAGATTGAGCCTGATCTAGATAGGTATAGGCCCGTTGCCCCCTTTCCAGATAGACTCAAACCTAGGAAAAACTCCCAGCAGGTTGAGAAAATCCTAGGAACATTCAAACAGGTCAAGATCAACATCCCTCTCCTAGATGCAATCGAACAAATCCCCTCTTATGCAAAGTTCTTGAAGGACTTATGCACTAAGAAAAGAACCACCAACGTCCCCAAGAAAGTCTTCTTAGCTGCCAACCTTAGTGAAATTTTTTCGAAGCTCATGCCGTTGAAATACAAGGACCCTGGTTGTCCCACAATTCCATGCGTCATAGGTAACACTCACATTGATAAGGCACTTCTAGACTTGGGAGCCAGCGTCAACCTCCTTCCTTACTCGGTCTATCAACAGCTAGGTGTAGGAGAACTTAAACCTACAAGATGCACTCTACAGTTAGCTGATAGATCTGTAAAAAATCCCAAAGGAGAGGTAGATGATGTTCTGATCAAAGTTGGAGAGTTTATTTTCCCTGTTAATTTTATTGTCTTGGAAACACAACCCGTTTCCAATCTCAAAAGTCAAATCCCCGTCATTCTAGGAAGACCGTTCTTAGCCACCTCAAATGCTTTGATAAACTGTAGAACCGATCAGATGAAACTATCTTTTGGGAATATGACTGTTGACCTTAATATTTTCAACTTAGGGAGATAGCCTAGTGATCCAACTGATGAACCCATGGAAGTGAATTTCATTCAAGGAATATCCAGTGAACAACAAGAGGGAGAGTGTGAGTCTGATTCAAATGCATCTGATTTAATGATTGAGGAGCTTTCTGATGACGAACTTGAGATAGAACCGCTAGTCAATCATGTTTTTGCTGTTGGCTGGCAACGAGAACCTTTAGAGATAGAACCCCGAGTCCAGCTTCGCCCATCTGTGGAGGAACCCCCTAAGTTAGAGCTCAAACCTCTACCCGAAAATCTAGAGTATGCCTACTTAGGGGAGAACGAGTCTTTACCAGTTATCATTTCTTCTGAGTTGACTACCGGTCAAAAGGAAGCTCTCTTAGCTGTTTTAAGAGAGAAGGGGAAAGCCATTGGATGGACCATGGCTGATATCAAAGGGATTAGTCTAACCATTGTTCAACACCGAATCCATTTGATAGATGATGCTAAACCTACTAGAGATGCTCAACGTAGGTTAAACCCAGTGATGAAAGAAGCCGTTAGGAAAGACATTCTGAAATGTCTCGATCATGGGATCATTTATCCCATTTCTGATAGTTCATGGGTGAGTCCAGTCCAAGTTGTTCCAAAGAAATCTGGGATCACCGTGATCCAAAATGAGGCTAATGAGCTGATTCCCACTCGGATCCAAACTGGATGGCGAGTCTGTATTGACTACCGAAAGCTCAACTTAGCCACTAGGAAAGATCACTTCCCTCTTCCTTTCATTGACCAAATGTTAGAGCGTTTAGCAGGACACGAGTTCTACTGTTTCCTGGATGGATATTCAGGTTACAATCAAATCCCTATCGCTCCAGAAGATCAGGAGAAAACCACCTTCACTTGCCCGTATGGAACATTCGCATACCGACGCATGCCTTTTGGCCTGTGCAATGCACCGGCCACATTCCAACGTTGCATGATCAGTATTTTTTCCGACATGGTAGAGCGATTTCTCGAAATTTTCATGGATGACTTTTCCATTTTTGGTGACACATTTTCCCAATGTTTGCATCATCTTAAACTGGTCCTAGAACGGTGTAGGGAGAAAAATCTGACTCTCAATTGGGAGAAATGTCATTTCATGGTCAAACAAGGCATTGTCTTAGGACATGTAGTTTCCAATAGGGGAATCGAAGTGGACAAAGCTAAGGTAGATCTCATTTCCAATCTCCCTCCTCCCAAAACTGTCAAAGATGTCAGATCGTTTCTTGGTCATGCTGGTTTTTACCGACGTTTCATCAAGGATTTCAGCAAAATTGCTAGACCCTTGACCAATCTCTTAGCCAAGGATACATCATTTGTCTTCTCTCCCGACTGCCTCAAAGCTTTTGAATATCTGAAAAAGGAGCTAACCACAGCTCCTATCATTCATGCACCGGACTGGACCTTACCATTCGAACTGATGTGTGATGCATCTGATTCTGCGATTGGAGCTGTTTTAGGACAACGGTTTGATGGAAAACCGCATGTGATCTACTACGCCAGTAGGACTCTGAATGATGCCCAGCAAAACTACTCTGTCACAGAGAAAGAGTTTTTAGCTGTAGTCTTTGCCTTAGAAAAATTCAGGTCCTACCTCATCGGTTCCTTAACCAAAGTTTTCACTGATCATGCCGCACTAAAGTATCTTTTGACCAAAAAGGATGCTAAAGCACGGCTCATTAGATGGATTCTCCTTCTTCAAGAGTTTGACATTCAAATTCTTGACAGAAGGGGAACAGAGAACCCCGTAGCAGATCACCTCTCTCGACTCCCAAATGCACCAACATCAACCGTTCCAATCAATGAACATTTTCCAGATGAACAACTCCTAGAAATCCAATCTGTTCCCTGGTTCGCCGACATTGTGAACTACATAGTCATGAACCAGATCCCTTCTCATTGGTCCAAACAGGATAGATCCCGTTTTCTCTCCCAAGTAAAATACTTTTACTGGGATGATCCATATCTGTTCAAATACTGTCCTGATCAGATCTTTAGGAGGTGTGTTCCCACTGAAGAAACTAGGAGTGTTATATCCTTTTGTCATAAGGAAGCCTGTGGGGGCCACTTTGGCCCGAGAAAAACAGCTGAAAAAGTTCTCCAATCTGGGCTGTATTGGCCCACTCTCTTTAAGGATTCATTCGAGTTTTGCAAAACCTGTAACCGCTGTCAGCTTTTAGGGAAGGTCACTAGGAGAAATATGATGCCTTTACAACCCATCTTATCTGTTGAACTTTTTGATCTGTGGGGTATCGATTTCATGGGACCATTTCCAAATTCCTTTGGAAATGTCTACATTCTAGTAGCCGTTGAATACATGTCAAAATGGGTTGAGGCGGTAGCTTGCAAAACTAATGACAACAAGGTCGTTGTCAAGTTTTTGAAAGAGAACATTTTTGCCCGATTTGGAGTACCTCGAGCGATCATCAGTGATAACGATACACATTTTTGTAACCGTTCTTTCGAGGCTTTGATGAGGAAATATTCAATCACACACAAATTGTCAACTCCTTATCACCCCCAAACCAGTGGACAAGTAGAGGTCACAAACAGGCAGATCAAACAAATCTTAGAAAAAACAGTTAACCATAACAGAAAAGATTAGTCTGTAAAATTGTGTGATGCTCTGTGGGCATATAGAACAGCTTTTAAGGCCAATTTAGGGATGTCACCATACAGACTGGTATTCGGGAAAGCTTGTTAATTTGGGGATGTCACCATACAGACTGGTATTCGGGAAAGCTTGCCACCTACCAGTAGAATTGGAACATCGAGCAATGTGGGCAATAAAACAGTTAAATTTTGACTCAAACTCAGCAGGTAAGAACAGATTGCTCCAAATAAATGAGTTGGAAGAAATTCGGAATGATGCATACATAAACTCAAAAATTTACAAAGAGAAAACAAAAGTTTTTCATGACAAATCAATTTTGCGAAAAAATTTCTCTCCAGGACAGAAAGTTTTATTGTACAATTCAAAATTACATCTTTTTCCGGGAAAATTGAGATCAAGATGGACAGGTCCATTTTTTGTTAAACAAGTTTTTTCACATGGAGCTGTCGAGATAGAAAATCCTAAAAATGGTAATATTTTTAAAATAAATGGTCAACGTCTGAAACCATTTTTAGAATTTTCTACGCTCGGAGAGGAAAAGGTGTTGGTTCTTCATGAACCTCATTATCTATAAAAAAATATTTGTCCTTTTGTTTCTTTAAAAAAAAAAACAAAACAAAATTTGAATAAGTAACATAGAAAAAAAAAGAAAATTACTTACAATTTTCCTTTTATTTGATTTCTTCATCCTCATACTAACAGTAATTGCAGATCCTTATCATCATTGTCAACCAAACAACTGTAAGTTCTTCAATTTTATCTGCTTTACTTTGTGCTTCAGTGAATTTGCATTGAGGACAATGCAAAATTTAGGTGTGGGGGTGAGAAATACATATTTTCCTCTTTATTTTACCTTTTTAGTTATATTTTTCTTTCCATTTGTTTAAATTTTTTTTTTTTTTGAAAATATTGTCACTTGCCAAATTGATAGAGTTAAGTAATAATTGATCAAATTGATAGATTTTAAATTTTCTAATTCTTAGTTAGTGACATATTCAAGTTCACCTTTTATGATAACTCCAAATAAAATTATTAAGAAATGATTTTTAATGATTTTTCAACTAGTATACTTTACTTAAGTCTTACCTTAGACTTTTAATTAAAAATAATGAAATTTTTGCATGCTTAACTTAGAGTTGAAAATATTTTTTTCAAGTTATCTTGATTTACACAATTTTTTTAAAGACTATATATACTTACACATATATATATTAAAAAAAACAAAAAACTAATCTTATAAAAGAAGAGTGCGAAAAATGGGCACCACAAAAAAAAAAAAAAACTCTTAAATTCAAGGTGATTCTATCTTATAAAGCCTAAGTTGACTAAGCAATTAAGCCCAAGGAGTATCTCTATACTTAATGACCTAAGCCCAATTGGGTTGGGATTCATTGGCTCAAAACTCGTTAAATGGTCACTTAGAAAGCCCGTTAAAATAGAAAACAATCACCAAGAATTAGAGAGTGAAAAAAAAAATATATATAACTAGCTTCAATTAGAATGTTTAAATATATCAAGGAAAATCTGTTATTTACTGACTTATTTAACTTGGCAAGTTGACCGAATTTTGTGGGTATATTCACTGCAAACCCTCACGAGACTACAACTCGTTCACTAGGGTAACCTAGGGGTTTAAAGGCTTGTTGTATGCGCTAAATACAACCGTGATTCCTGCGAAAGTGAGTTAAGATTTTCTTTTTATTTTCTTTGCTAGAGGACTAGCAAAAGTTTAGGTGTGTGGATATTTGATAATCACATTTTATTACAATTTTATACCCTCATTATCTATTTTATATGAATAAATATACCACTAATAATTATTGTTAGATTAGTTTGCACATAATTGAATGAAAATATAAATAAATATTATTAAATGTAAAAAACCCCACAAAAATCTATCTTCTCTATTTTGTAGCATTTTTGAAGCCCAAAGCCCATCAAGAAAAATAATTACACCAAAGAGTTGGAATGGACTTGGATGCAAAAAGTGGAATGGAATGGACTTGGATGAAAAAGAGTAGAAGAGACCGAATGCTGCATAGTTGAATTTCTTCATTAGGCCGCTCTTCAAACTTGATTGCTGAACATCCATTGGGCCGGTTGCTTTGATTGGAAAATCATCAATATAATGGACAAGGACTTGGGCTGCAAGACTACATGGCCGGTTGCTTTGAGTTTGAAAATCAATTTAATCATGGCCGAACTATGTGCTGCAGATTATCAAATGCAACCGGACTTGGACAAGTTGCTGCAGTGGTTGGAAGAATTTAATGAAGTGGGCCAGATTTTCATCAAATGAAGACTAAGGACCGGACTTGTTTGTTTTCTTTTTGAAAATAAATGGAACTTGGGTTGCTGGAGATTTAATTTCCATATGGGCTGGACTTGATTGCTTCATGGATCAACTTAATTTTCAATTGTTTCTTGAAAATCAATTAGGCCTCTTATGTTGGATTAGAGAAGAACAAAAAGCAAATTCAAAGGTGGAGATTGTTGCTTGGGGCTCAAGACAAATCCAATGGCTCATATTCATTGAAGATTACTATAAATAGGGGTAGAGAGTGAGGGGTTAATGGTGTGAAAATTTTGTAAACTCCTTTTGGAGAGGAGGGCTACTCTTAATTGAGAAGGCCTTCCAAAAATTGTAACTTTAGTTGCAATTAATAAAAATAATTTTTTCCTCTTTAAATTTGTTCTTTCTCCTCTTTGTTGAATGATGAGGATGGAGATGAAGAGCAATTTGAAGGTTTGCATTTCTTTTCTCTTTTATTTCTTTTTAGTAATTTCTTTATTATTGCTTATTAGTTAGATTTAAATTCATGGCTTGTAGTGTAGATTTATTTTCTTGTCTTTTTATTTCTTTTTGCACTTTAATTTGTAGAATAGATTTATTTTCTTGTATATAATTTTTGCAATTTATTTTGTAGCTTAGATTTTAATTCTTTGTAATTAGATTTATTTCTTGTTCATAGTTTAGATTTTTCTTTTCTTTTTAATTTTGTAATTAGTTCTTTTTCTTGTTTTTATTTCTTAATATATGAATTTAATTCTTGTAAGAATCTTAGAATTATATGAAACTAGTCTAATTTCCTTTATATTGTATGAATTATTCTCTTGCACTTAAAATGTTCATGTTTAGGATAATCAACTGGAGAACTAATCGGTAGAAGAAGAATTTGATAATCTATGTTTTCCTTAAATGGTTTGATAGGTTATGCTTATGAATTCTAGGATTATTATTATGTTGTTGTTCTTATCATGAATAGTAATTTTAACTTAGATGATAATTTGATAGGTTACACTTTTCTTAAATGGTTTGATAATCTATGCTTAATAAATCTAAGTTGAAATATGATAAAAAGAGAATAGTTTATATTTTGTAATTGAAATTGGTTAGTGGATTATATTCTAGATTTCTTACCTCTTTTGAATCCTCCATCTTAACTTTCTTAAATTTTCTTTTCATTATTGGTTTATTTCTTGATTTTATTCATTCTTCTTTCTTGCCTTGTGATTTTATTTATTCTTTGATTCTTTCTTCTCTAAAATTTATTTTATTATCTCTTGCACATAAATCAAAACAACCACTCATCACAATCACACTTGTTCTTTATTCCTAATTGTCATGCACAAAACATAAGAACCATTTCTAATAATCTCTTAAAATCACCTTCCTCGTGGGATCGATATTTTTATACTATAACTTGATAAATTATACACTTGTAATTTTTGGTACATGTTTATGCCGCATCAACCCTTTTCTAAGAAGTGGGTTCAATTTTAGATTATCCATATCTTTAATTGAATCTACCATCTTTACTTTCTTGAATTTTATTTTTCATTCTTGATTTTTATTTGTTCTTGATTTTTCCTTCTTGCCTTGTTGATCACATTTATATTATCACTTCTACTCTCAAATATATTCATTTACACAATAATTTTCATTCTCTCCATCTCTCCACAATCACATTCACTCATCACTCCTATTTGTCACGCACACAACATAAGAACCGATTTTATATTTTCTCCTACAAAACACCTTCCTCGTGGGATCGATATCTTTATACTATAACTTGACATGGTTGTGCACTTGTAATATTTTTGGTACATGTTTATGCCGCATCACCTATAGTCGCAAAGCAGGAGATTTAGCTTCGTCTAGTTGAGAGATATTAGAAGTTGAGGGCCCTAGAGTTTCAGGGTTCATCGGATTCACTGGCAGCCCATAAGTGGAAGGAGGATGTGGGGAACATCCTAGATTTGCTTGATGTCGACCCTGTCCAGAAGCAGAGATTGGCCTCATTCAATCTCAAGGGCAATGCCGGATGATGGTATAGACTCTAATTTACACCAGAGCAACGGATGACACTTACTTAGGAAGATTTTATCTATTTATTTGATGAGTAGTATATATCATCTGCAGCAAAGGTAGGCTAGCCCGGTTGGAGCAGGGAGACATGTCAGTAGCTGATTATGAAAGCAAGTTCATGGGTTTACTCAGGTTTATGGTCATGTGCCACATAGGAGAGCGTTAGACTCAGATGTTTTTTATGGGACTTCGCCCGAGCCTACGTCGCTATCTCGTATCTAGACAATTCCACTTAAAGCAGGAGGTTTCTGATGTCGCCATTTTACAGGAGACTGAGACCGTCATGTTCCAGAAGAGTAATGAAGGAAGTTCTAAAGCGGGACAGTCTGAAGATAAGGACAAAGGAAAGAGATCATTTTCAAGACCTGGAGGACCCCAATAGCAGAGCAAGGGTTGTCAGCAGCAGCAGCAAGGTTCACATAAGAAGGGATCATAGCAGGATCAGAGAGAGTCGCAGTAGCGTAAATTTAAGGGTACTTGTTTTCACTGCCATAAGTTCAACCATAAAGTCGTAGAGTGTCGCAGTGCACCAACAGGAGGCCAGCAGGACAAAGGTCAGTGTAAGCACTAGGGCCAAGTTCATGGCCAGCAGCCGAGACTATAGGTACTACCGGTAGTTTCGAGGATATAGGGTTAGGTGCATGCTATCCAGGAGTTATCTTAGGGACAGATGGTCTCGTATACTTTAGAGCCTTCAGCACAGTAGTCCACAGCTTTCGATTGAGTTTACGTAGTTATACCACATGATCATGGTGCGAGTGGGGTCGTAGTGGAAGGTACGTTCCTTGTGAACTCCTTCCCAGCCCGGTTTCTTTTTGATTCAGGAGCTTTGCATTTATTTATATCTCTTGCATTTATGGAGAGGCTTCAGCTAGATGCACAACCTTTAGACATTCTTCTAACAGTTTCTACTCGTTTAGGTGATGTGTCCCTATTAGAGAGTATCTATAAGAGATGTGTTGTTAGCCTAGATGAGTCTGAGTTTATAATTGATTTGGTCATATTGCGCATGTCTGAGTTTGATGTGATTCTTAGTATGGATTGATTATCTTCCTATCATGTTAGTATCGACTGGTTTTCCAAAACAGTCGGTTTGCGAGCGTTCGATGGGACTAAGTTGATTATAGCGACCTCACATGGGAACCAGTTTACAGATTCACTTCTGGCATACATTAAGGAAGCGTTGCAGTGGGATCATGGTGCCATTTTGTGTGAGACCAGAGTAGTCTCAGAGTATCAGGATGTCTTTCAGGATATACATGAATTGCCTCCAGTGATAGAGGTTGAGTTCTGCATAGAGTTACAGCCGGGTACAATACCAATATCCCGTGCACCCTATCATATGGCACTTGTTAAGATGAGGGAGTTATAGACTTAGTTAGAGGAGCTCAGTGCGTAGGGATTTATTCATTAGAGCCATTCTCTATTGGGAGCACCGATCCTTTTCTTTGAAGAAGAAGGACGACAGCCTCCATTTATATATTGATTACCGTGAGTTGAATAAGGTCACCATTCGAAACAGGTATCCATTACCAAGGATTGATAACTTATTCGACCAGTTAGAGGGAGCACAATATTTCTTGAAGATTGATCTTCGATCTGTTTATCACCAGTTGTGAGTCCGGGAGATGGATATTCCCAAGACCGCATTCTTGACTTAGTAAGGGTCCTTTGAGTTCATTGTCATGCCATTTGGGTTGACTAATGTATCTATAGTATTCATGGACTTGATAAACCAGGTTTTTTGTCTATATCTGGAGAAGTTCGTGATTGTTTTCATTAACGACATCCTCATCTACTCGAGGTCAGAGGCTGAGCATAAGCAGCATCTTCGTTTGGTATTGTAGACTTTGTGAGAGCACCGATTGTATGTGAAGTTTAGGATATGTGAGTTTTGGCTTTCAGAGGTTATATTCTTGGGCCACGTTATTACCAAGGAGGGTACTGCAATTGATCCCTCTAAGGTTGAGGTAGTTCTTGATTAGGAGCCGCCGAAGATAGTTACATAGATTCGTAGCTTCTTAGCGCTTACTGGTTACTACAGGAAATTCATCCAGGATTTTTTTTTAAATTGCTAACCCACTGACATGCCTTACGAAAAAGGGTGTTCAGTTTGTTTGGGGGTCGGAGTGTCAGAATGCCTTTGAGATTCTAAAGGCCAAGTTGACTACCGCACCGGTATTGATTATCCCGAGTAGTGATAAGACTTTTGTTATCTACACAGATGCATCATTATCGAGACTAGGGGCATTTTGATGTAGACTCAGAGAGTGGTTACTTATATCTCATGGCACTTGAGGACTCATGAGCAGAATTATCCCACTCACGATTTAGAGTTGACAGTGGTGGTTTTCGCACTTAAGGTGTGGAGGCATTATCTTTGTGGGCTTCAGTTTTAATTATTTATAGATCATCAGAGCCTGAGATATCTATTTTCTCAGAAGGAACTCAACCGGAGGTAGAGGTGACGGATCGAGTTCATTAAGGACTACGAGTTCATGCTTCAGTACCATCCGAGGAAGACGAACGTCGTAGCAGATGCTTTGAGTAGGAAGCATCATCACCGGCTTGTAGCTTTGAGGTGGTCATTGTACCGAGACATTCTTACCCTCAGTCAGTTTGATTTTAGACTAGAGGTTGGTGGATGTAGTGTATTTTAGGAGTGTTAGCAGTGCAGTCATCATGGACCTATAGAGTGATTAGTGCCCAATTAGAAGACTCTTGGATTCAAGTCTGAAAGGGAGAGGTTTTCGGAAAGCCCATAGCAGATTAGACTGTCGGGTCAGATGGAGGCCTTCAGATGAAAGGCTGGTTAGTAGTGCTAGATATTCCATAGTTGAAGAAAGATATGTTCGATGAGGCACACTATACCAGGTACATTATGCATCTAGGCATAACCAAGATGTACAAGGATTTGAAGAGGCATTTTTGGTGGAACGCCATGCATAGGGATATATCAGAGTATATCTCTAAATGCTTTACATGTCAGTAGGTGAAGATAGAGCATCAGAGACCAGCTGGAACCCTACAGCTCTTACCTATTCTTGAGTGGAAGTGGGCAGATATTTTAATGGATTTTATTGTGGGATTGCCGAGGTCTAGCAAAGAAAATGATTCCATTTGGGTGATTGTCGATCGATTGACGAAGTCGGTGCATACCAGCTAGGACAACCCACACCACAGAGATTTATGCAAGGATTTTCATTCGGGAGATTGTGAGACTACATGGAGTTCCAGAGACGATTGTATCAGATTATGGATCAGTATTCACATCACATTTCTAGAAGAGCTTTTAGAATTCTTTCTATAGCCAGCTAGCTTATAGCAGTGTTTTTCACCTGCAGACAAATGGTCAGACCGAGAGAGTCAACCAAGTGTTGGAAGACATGCTTTGGACATGTATAATCAATTTCCAAGGAAGTTGGGAAAATCACATACCATTGATTGAGTTTGCCTACAACAATAGTTATCAATCGACTATAGGTATGGCTCCTTATGAAGCATTGTATGGGAGGCCATGTAGATCTCCAATTTGTTGGGCAGTACCAGAGGATAACTTACTACTTAGTCAGATCTTGTGAGACAGACTAAAGAGCATGTAGCATTGATTCGAGAGCGTATTCTTACAGCCCAGAGCCGACAAAAGAGTTACGCAAATTAGAGGTGACGACCCTTAGAGTTCCAGGTTAGAAACTATGTCTTATTGAAAGCATCACCGATGAATGGAGTCATACGGTTTGGCAGACGGGAAAGCTTACCCCAAGATATATCTGTTCGTTCAGGATTTCCAATTATGTTGGAGCCGTCTCGTACCGACTAGACCTTCCAGCATCGATGTCGGGTGTGTATAATATCTTTTATGTCTCGATGCTCAAGAAGCACTTACGAGACAAGGAGTAGCAGAGAGTGTTTGATGTGCCAGATTTAGAGCTTCAAGCGGATTTGACAATAGTTGAGACTCCAGTCCATATTCTTTCTAGGGAGGACAAGAAACTTCGGAATAAAGTTATTCCATTGGCTAAAGTGCAGTGGAACAGGAAAGGGGTTGAGGAAGCTTCCTGGGAGCACGAGGAGGATATACGTCGTGACTACCCATATATCTTCGAGTAGGTATATTGCTAATTAGAATATTATTGGTATTTATCTTATCTATATTGTCACATTTACACTTCATGTTGGAATGTAGATGTTAACACTTAACTGCTAATCATTCGGAACATATGGTATATACATGGGGGTTCCTTATTTGGATTTATTCGCCTAACGTACTAGTTCTTTTTAATTAGAGGTTAAGTGTGAATATTCACATTCTAGATGTTAAGTGTAAGTATTTCATGTATGATCCATATCTTGTGATTAATGATACGAGATGTGTACATGAGGGTTTTCTTGTTTGGATTATCTCCTCAACGTGCTTTTCTTGTATTATTAACCTCTAAGATTAAATTGCTGAATTTCGCGAACGAAATTCTCTTTAAGGAGGGGTGAATGTTGTTGGCCTTCTTATTTTGATGATGTTTAACAAATAATTTACAACTAATGTTGTTTGTCTAGTGTTTATGTTTTTTTGTATTTATTCTAGGCAAACAACGAGTTGGAGGTTGGATGGATTGCGCCATAATGATCATATCAAATGGAGGTTGGCGGATATAGTGGGCGAAGCTATATAATTCAAGTTAAAGATTCAAGTTCAAGCTTCATCCGCAAGATTACCAAGTCAAGCTATTGAAGATCAAGATCAAGCTTGGGTAATTTAGTTTAGGAGTTTATATTATGTGTGTTGGTACTTTAAGCTTAATATTATATGCACACACATTTATTGGTTTCTTGTACATATATAGTTATATATATACATATATGTTTTGGTTTGATAGTTTTTAAGTTTTATTATGAAACAATTAAATACAATTGAAAATACATTTCTTGTTTCATACTTATATGCATATATATGATTTCATCAATATTAATTTTATTTAGTTCGATGAAATCATGTTTTAGTGCATTATATGTGTATTTTGATAAAATACTATATTCATTGTTTATAGACTTCATAATAATAGTTTACATCTTCTATTAAGTATACAAAATTATTTTGTACTGTTTCAAAACATGGTTTAGCCAAAATGTCAAAATTCATATGTTCTCATTTTCATGTTTTGGACTATTTTGCAAAATGATGATATTTCTTATTTGGGAGGTCATTTCTAAAAACTAGTTTTTGTAGCATGTGTATTATCATGTCTACAATAATTTTCCAAACTTTTACATTTTTTGGAATTTATTTGATATTTTTAAACAGGGTTTTAAAATCAGCATTTCACTTTCAAACCTGAAATATTTTGTATTAGTTTGCGGTCGACCACCACGGTCGACCGCGCCTGAGGTCTTACCACAGTGGGCAGTAAAAACTTTCACGATCGACCGCTGCGGTCGACCGTGAGCCCAAAAATTCCCATGGTCGACCGTCACGGTCGACCGCGTAAGTCTCTGGAAATTTTCTGGGTTTCTTAGCTAGCTCGCGGTCGACCGCGAGTTTTCCACGGTCGACCGCCGTTCACCCCAACGGCTCTTTTTGTACAGATTGGTAATCCTGATTTTTTAGGATTTTTGTTGCTTTGTTTGGGGTGTTGGCTGTTGGTTTCTCTTCCTATAAAAACCCCTCAACCCCTCTTCTACCAAGTAGATTTGGAGAAAGTTTTAAACAAGTTTAAGAGGGTTTTACAGTTTGTTTAGTTTGTTTTTGGGGTTTGCTTTTACAAAGAGGAGCTTGCATCATCTGTTGAGGAGTTCATCTTCAATATCTTCTCATCCTCTCTTTGTGTTTATAGAGAAGTTTTCTATCTCTTTTCTCTAGCAATATTATTATTGATTTTCATATTCTTATTATTGCTAGTTTGCTATTTGAGTTAGATTTGATTTTACTCATTGTTACACATACCCACATTGAGCTTATTGTATTTTCATATATAGTATATTTGGGTTGGTGAGAGTTGTAACAATTGAGTGTGAGCTTTCATTGTGTTCTCATCCATATTAGAGAACAATCATTTATTGTAATTGTGCTTATTGTGAGAATCACTTTGTAATACACTTGTACACCGAGAGAAGTGTATGGCGAGAGTTGGGGATCGTCCCAAGAGGAGTGGCATCGGTTGACGAACCTAGGGAGAGGTTGTATCCAAGCACTTAAGGGAGACACGTCTAGTTCAACACTTGAGAGTGTGTAGAGTGGGATTACAAGAGTGTGTTAGTTGTAGAGTTTTCGGTAAACTAGAAAACCGTATTGTGTGGTGTAAACGTTGTTCGGGTAAGCGTAGAAAACCCGGTTGTTGTGATAATGGAGATCTCCTCGAGGTGAGGAGCGGAGACGTAGGTCAAGTGGTTAGACCGAACTCCGTGATCATATCGTTTTGTTTGTGCTTGCATTGACGTTCTTATTCTTGTATTCATATCTTATATCGCTTTTGTGTATTGCTCTTCATATTGCCCTATCTCTTTTGTAGATTGTTTATTTTACCCTTGTGTTAGTTTATATATCCTTGCTCATATATTTATAATATCTCATTGCTAGGATATATTCATTTGTTCATATTGCTTATCCTAGCTCATATATCTTGTTGTATTTTATACTTACTAGGATAACTTATTAATTAGTTTTAGTTGGCATAAAATCGGATTAGATTAGCATAAGACCCTAATCACCCCCCCTCTAGGGTCTAACAAATATAACACCCCAAAAATTTAAAAAAATATTTTAAATAATAATACATGAGTTTTTTTTATGGTTGGTGATCATTCTGAGGTGAACATATCAGATTGAAATCGATTTGAGATCGATTCACAATTTTAGCCTCGGTATCGCGAGTCTGTTGAAACCTACTACATTTCTATTTTTTATAATTATTCTATTGATTAGATGGACATGAGGTTAGCGCCATTGATCTTAGAATATTAAGACCATGTTGTGGGTAAAGTTTCATTGCGTTCTGATGACAGAGACGGAAACCTAATTTTTAAATAATAATAAAATACTATATATATATGAGAAATATGGAGAACCTTGGTACCATGTTTCTTCATTGAACTTGGTAGTAACGTAGATAGATATGGCCCCTACATCATGCCTCAAAAATAGAGCCTCAATCACTTGTCACCTACTCCAAAACAAATTCTCTATTTTCGAGGAGTGATGTAGGGGCTAGATTTGTCCACTTCACTACCAAGTTTAATAAAAAACTTGGTACCAAGCTTCTCCATATTTCTCTCTCTCTCTCTCTATATATATATATATATATATAAACCCTTACCTTTCTCTCTCCCCTTCTTCTTCTCTCTCACGCTTAGCAGCTGCCTTCTCCCCTCTTAAAAACCAAAAATTTTCATTGGAATTTGGAAATTTTTTGTGAAGCAAAGTTCTAGAGGAGGGCGAGATCTATAACTTTTGTGAAGGAATTTTGTACGAATCAACCGTTTGAGAGATCAAAACCTTTTCTAAAGTCAAGTTCATCTCTTTCCAATCGCATCCTAATTAGTTTTAATTTTAATGGATTAAACCCTAAATTGATGAATAAATCTTTAGATCCAATCCCTAAATGAAGAAAAGACATGATCTGGATGATTAAAACCGCTAAAACAACCGTTCACCATTGGAATTACTGTTCATTGCTAGAATTACTATTCACCACCGAAATTACTGTTAAACAATCTAGACTTGTTAGTTGCGCACGTTCGTCGCTCAGTCGACTGATGAGATATCAGTCAACTGATCGAATGTCAGTTGACTGATCTTCAAGGGCAGTCGACTGATCTGGTGCTGTTCTACATATGTTGATCTTCCATGCACATTTGGTCACAAACACAAAGTACAAGCCACACATCGATACACGTGTGTGACCATGGGAGTGCACATTTTGGGTTTGAGCACGCACGGGCCTTTGGGAGTGCGTAGTCTAATGTCTTGTGTTTTTCACGATAGGGAGTGACGATTGTTTCAGTTTACAATAGTTTTGGATGCTTGAGTGCGTTAGTCCATGCACCGCATAAGAACGCTGGCAACTACACTTCGAGTGTCTTAGTCCATATACAGCAAGAGATTGCGGGCGACTACACACCGTGGTGCATCTTTGTTTAGGTGGTTGAGTGCGTTTGTCCGTGCACCGCATGATATTGCGAGCGACAGCACTTCGAGTGTGTTAGTCCATGAGTCACATGATATTGTGAATGACTACACTATACATCTTTGGGATGCCTAGGACTCAGGCGAGTATTATTTGTGGACGTAGTGCAACATTTTAGCATTCGTATGTGACGGTACACACTTTTGATGAGGATTTCACAGGGTTGTATATTTGTTTCCGTGCCACTACCCAAGAGTAGTGTGAGATACTATGATTGACATGCATGACATGTCCTAGATGAGATGTTGATGATGTATTTTTGTATTACTTGTTCATAGGATTTGGAGTTGATATTTAGCAACTCACAATTTGAGATACATGGCATATATATGAGGGTTTCCTTGTTTTGATTATTCGCTCAATGTACTCATCTCGTGATGTGGGTTTCTAAATCTTAACTTCTCTTAGTACAGGGTGTATGATTCATATATTATGTGCTATGACTAGTATTATATACATTTTAACCCCTTCCCCCTGCGAGTGGTAGAGATGTTCTTGCTAGCGCTCTGACACTCGTTGATTCCATCTTTTTTAGGTAGCAGGTCAGGGATCCGAAAAGCCACAGATTGACGGAGACTCATCATAGTTTACCGTCATTTATAGGTAGCTAGGTAGTACTCCACAATAGACTATTTATTGTTTTAATCTTTTAAAGATGTATTTCATTTTTAGAGGCTGAGTGCCTATGTATTATTCAGTTGACTCTTATGTGTTGGAGACTCATTGTTCTTATTTTAGTTTATCAGATGTATTTTCTATTTCTTCTATTGGACATAATTACAGTTAATGTTGGATATCTCTTCTCTACATTATTTTCCTTGTAGTCTCATCTCTCTTATATCTGCTTGTACCCTTACTTCTTTGCATTTGATTTTTTCTAGAGTGATATTAATGGTGATAGTAAAATGTGTTTATGCACAGTGATGGGTGCATGGTAGGTTTGACATCTTTGGGTTCACTTTGGACTGCAACCATGTGTGAAATCAGGGGCGTCACATATAATTTTAAAACCACCACTGAAGATAATATGTTATAATATTTAAAATTTAAAAAGGAAAAAAATATTATTCTTAAATATAGCATAGGAATGTTAGGATTTGGTTGAAGGCAACGTGGCCCCAACAAGTGCAAGTAGGGGTGATAAATCATATCCGTATTCGAAGAAATATTCGTACCGTATCCATTAGGATATGGATATAGCTACTCAAATCTATAACTGATAGGATATAGTTATAGATATGACTTTTTTTTGTGAAATATTCGGATCCATATCCAAAATATTCGAATATATGTTAATCATAGAGCTATAATTGAATCAATCTTTAGATTATTTGAGTTATGGCTCTTTTTCGAGCTAACTTCACCGCTTTGAGTCTTGGCACACGAACGTCACCTATAGTGGCATTGGCCTGACTTTCGCTTAGCGGGATTAGACGAATCACTATTAGGGATGTCATTCCCTTGTGGGAATTTGGATAAGGAGTTACCCTCATTCTTTGCTTATGTTAAGGAAACATAGCGAGCATCACAAGATTCTTTAAATTGAATCCTTAAAGGAGTTGTTGACTGATGTCCAAAATTAGAAGACGTGATAACATCTTAACCTTTGCTCGAGGTGAAGGTCAATATTTATTCACTCTTGGCAAAGTTCATTTGACTTCCTGTGAAGCTCAAATGCCTTTGGTGAAGGTTACCCTTACACATGCGGGGGTTGATTTAGACCCTAGGTATGCACTACGGTGAATTTTGTGACAACTCCTCATAGTTGTTGTTGTCGATTGGTTCAAGGAAATGAATTCCACAAACTTCACTTAGTTAAATTCTATGACCAGCGATTCAGCAAAAGACACAAGGGTCTTAGTGTTAGACTGTGACATTATTTCCTCATTGGAGAAAAAAGTAGTCACCAGTAGAGTTGCCATCCTGTTTCGTGTCTTTTGAATTACAATTAACACATATTATAATTCAAAGAGAAACAAAAAAATTTATATTTCTTGTGTTCTTTTCAGTGTGCTGATGGAGCATCAATCTTATACTCCATTAATAGCCTGACTAAGATGATGGGTCTCTTGCTATTGATCTCTGATTTGGTTACTTGAAAGATAACTTAGTCTTCTCTTGGAAACGGATATAAAAAATAAAGAGAGAAAATGTTAATTTTGCACGTGTGGGGGTATTCGATCTCTCAGTTTTTGATCCTCCTGAATGAATAATCTCCTCCTCTTATAGGCTAAGAGAGAGAGAGAGAGAGAGAGAGAGAGAGAGAGAGAGGGATGGGCAGGAGGTTGAGGGAGGGAGGGAGGGAGGGAGAGAGAGAGTGTTAATGACCTTTAATTATAGATTAAGTGGCCATTAAAGTAGGAGATAATTGGAGAACAATTACCTCATTGAGAGTAGATCTCAAACATCTGATTGGCGAAGTTTGCTAATTAATTAGTTGACGAAGCTCGTTAAAAGTGTTTGGGCGATGCTCACTTAGACGTGGGTGGGCCATCACTTCTGAATCATGGGTGACATCTCTCATGTGCGTAGGTGCAGGCGAAGTTGGCTAACATCAAACAGTGAACTTTGCATGTCTCATTTTTTATTTGTTTGGATTGAGTCGAAGTAGGCTGTATGGCGATGTTCGCATGCTTGTTTGAGCAAGTTTTGCCATAGCTTATTGTGAGCTTGACTTTGGACCCATTTGAAGTACTTAGCTAATGGGCATTCACTTCTTGGATCCATGTTGAACATTGGCCTAGTAGAATATATTTTAACTGTCTACACTAAGAAAATAACCACTAATATTCCTAAGAAAGTCTTTTTACCAACTAACCTCAATGACATACTTTCAAAGTCCATACCCCAATAGTATTCTGGTTGTCCTACTATTCTATATGTCATAGAAAATACTTTCATTGATAAGGCACTTCTAGACTTAGGAACTAGTGTAAATCTTCTTTGCTATTCAGTCTATCAACCTCTAGGGGTAAGTGAACTAAAACCAACCAGACACACCCTACAATTAGCTGATAGATTCTTGAAAATTCTTAAGAGAGAGGTAGAATATGTTTTGATCAAGTTTGGAGATTTTATTTTTCTCATCAATTTCATAGTTTTGGAAACGCAGCCCATTTCCAATCTCAAATGTCAAATCCTAGTTATCTTATGTAGACCGTTCTTAGCAACTTCAAATGCTTTGATATATTGTAGAACCAGTCAAATAAAGTTATCTTTTATGAAAATAACTATTGAGCTTAATATTTTCAATTAAGGGAAATAGTCCAATGATTTATTTGATCAACCCCTGGAGGTGTACTTTATGTAAGAAATTTCAAGTGAGTAGCAAGATGGAGAGTGTGAGCCAGATCTTTGTTTATCAGACTTGAGTCTTGAGGAGATTTTTAATGAGGAAATTAGACTTTTAGACCCAATAATGAAAGAAGCAGTTAGGAAAGATATTTTGAAATGTCTTGATAATGGGATCATTTATCCTATTTTGGATAGTTCTTGGGTAAGTCCAGTCAAAATAGTTTCAAAGAAGTATGTGATCACCTCATTCAGAATGAGGCTTATGAGCTGATTTCCACTCGAATTCAAACTGGATGACGATTCTGCATAGATTGTAGGAAACTCAACTTTGCTACTCGAAAAGATCATTTCCCTCTCCCTTTCATAGATCAAATGCTTCAACATTTAGCAGGACATGTGTTCTACTGTTTCTTAGATCGATATTCATGTTACAATCAGATTTCTATTGTCTTGAAGATCAGGGGATAAACAATTTCACATGCCCATACAGAACTTCTACCTACCATCGCATGCCCTTTCGGTTATGCAATGCTGCAAACACTTTTTCAATGGTGCATGATTAGTATTTCTTTCGATATAGTTGAGCAATTCTTAAAAATGTTCATGGATGATTTTTCAATATTTGTTAACTCATTTTTTGAGTGTTTGCATCACCTCCAACTTGTCCTAATCTGGTGTAAGGAGAAAAATCTGACCCACAATTAGGAGAAATATCACTACATGGTCAAACAACAAATTATCTTAAGGCATGTTAGTTTCTAATAAAAGAATAGAAGTTAACAATACTAAAGTAGATCTCATATCTAACCTTCCTCCTCCTAAAAAATGTTAAGGATGTCAGATCATTCCTTAGACATATTGATTTTTACTGACAATTCATTAAAGACTTCAGCAAATTGCTAGGGCTTTGACCAATCTTTTAGCCAAGGATACACCCTTCGATTTCTCTCCTGAATGATTTAGGGCCTTTGGTCATTTGAAAAAGAAGCTCACCCTAGCTCCTATCATTCATGCACCAGATTGGACCCTATCCTTTGAGTTAATATGTGATGCATACAATTTTACAACTGGTGCTATTTTAGGATAACACATAGATAGGAAATCTCTTCCGACCTACTATGCAAGTAAGACACTAAATGATGCACAACAAAATTATTCCGTCACAGAGAAAGAGTTTTTAGCTATTGTTTTTGCCTTAGAAAAACTCAAGTCCTATCTTATCGGTCTTTGACTAAAGGTTTTCATTGATCACACTGCACTAAAGTATCATTTGTTAGACCTTATGTTTTGATGATGATTTACAACCACCATTATGGGTACTAATTGCTTGTTGAGTGATATTATAGTTAATATGAATATCAAGCTTGTTAGTACCATATATGAAGGATTGGATGGAATATGAGCTACAACGTCAATATCTAAAGGAGGTGGAGGCAAAGTGATGAAGCAATGTTTATCAAGAACACTTAATGCAATGAGAAGCTTCATCAACTCTAAAGCAATATCAAGACTCAAGAAATGTATTTCTATGTGAGAGATATTTGCTATTTTATTTTCTCTCTAGTACTTAAATGTAGGCAAGTAATTATAGATTTCATTAGAAACTATTTGGGATATCACACACACACTTATACATTTTCAAAACTCATATTTTGGTACTTGTGTTAAAATGATGTTTTTCACAAATACGAGGAATTTTTTACAAAATTTCTTTTCAAACAAGTTTTTCAAAATGTTTATAAACTATTCTAAAAGTTTTACATTTTTCTGAATTTATTTGATAATTTTTAACAAGGTTCAAAGTTGATATTTTCTGAGTGCATGTTTATGAGTCGACTAATGAACAGTATTGAGTCGACTCACAAACTGCTGCGTAGTTTTCAATTGTTTCTGATGAGTTGACTCACAACATCATGAGTCGACCCATCAGGTTGAGTCGACTCATGCCTATCATAAGTCGACTCATAAACACAACATCATGAGTCGACCCATCAGGTTGAGTCGACTCATGCCTATCATAAGTCGACTCATAAACTGTGTTGGAAAATGTGTTTTGTTTCTGCTGATTCGACCCATGACTTCATGAGTCAACCCATGCATGATGAGTCGACTCATGAATTTTATGAGTCGACCCATAAGTTGATTTTTAGCCTGTAACGGCTACTTATGAGTTGACTCATGAACAGTACTGAGTCGACTCATAACACTGTAACGACTATTTTTGTACAGTTTCAGAAATCCTATTTTTGGGGGATTTTGTCTGATTCTTTGGGGCTTTGGCTGCTGTTTTCTTTTACCATAAATACCCAACACCCCAACTACTTCAGACTTAAGCCTTAATTGCAAAACTCTTGTTTTCAAGTTTATTGTTTTCAAAGAGCTTCAACTTTCATTGTATTATTCACTGTTTCGTTTTCACATCCCAAGCTTCAAGTGCAATCTCTCTTCTTGCCATAAGGCTATTGTAAAGAGTCTTTCCTATGATTGCCACTTTTGTGAGTGTGATCTCATGGAGATCAATTGTGTGATTGTGAGATCTCGTGGAGATCGTTGTGTAGAAGAAGTTTTGGCTTCCAAACCAGGTTGTGTAGTGGATTCTTCTCGTGAGTGGGGAGCGGGGACGTAGGTCAGCGGACCGAACCTCGTGAACACATCGCGCGTCACTTGGATAACGATTTCTAACATTATCTCTTTTACTCTCGCTTTTCATTTTGTAGTGTATTGCTTGTCATAATTTTTATTGCACTATTATTGCCTCTAGACCCTAATCACCCCCTCTAGGATCTAACAATTGGTATCAGAGCTTGGTCTCTATAGTTAATTTTGCTCTAACCACCTTAGAGGAATGATCCAATGGAGGCTTCATTAAATGTACATATGCTGGAGGGACAATCAACCACTAGACCCCCACTTTTCACCGGTAGTAATTTTGCTTATTGGAAAGCCAGAATGAGGATCTACCTTTGTTGCATTGATCTTGACATCTTGGATATCATAGAAAAGAAATATGTAGAAAAGTCCAAGATTAGTACCATGACCGATGGAGAAAGACACCTAGCTAATCGTAATGCGAAGGCCATGAATGTGTTTGGTGGAAAATTTGTAATAAGAAAAATAATGAAAGAATCATATTTGATTTATTCTCTCTAACTGCTTAGAAAAAGAATGATTGCAACCCTCTCAATCTCGATTACATTTGGATTTCCTGATTACAAAAGAGAGGAGAATTTGTTGGACCCTAGAGGGGGGTGATTAGGGTCTTATGCTAATCTAATCCGATTTTATGCCAATAAAAATTAATTAAAACGTTATCCCAGCAAGTATGAAATACAACAAGATATGTAAGCTAGGATAAGTAATATGAACAACAAAGAGATATATCCTATATATATGCAAGGATATATAAACTAACACAAGATAATATATCCTACCAAAACGATATACAATATGATATATGCAAGGATATGAAACTAACACAAGGGGTAAACAATATGAACTAAATAGTGGATCATATAGATAATGAGCTATGGCCAATGGCGATATAAGATATGAACATAAATATAAATGAACGCCAAAACACACTCAAACACAATCAAGTGATCACGGAGTTCGGACATTCCGTCCTACGTCTCCGCTCCCCACTCCCGGGGAGAAATCCACTAACACAATCCGGTTTGGAAGCCGGAACTTCTTCTACACACTCGGTTTTCTAGCTAACCGAAAACTCTACAACTCACACTCTTGCAATCACACTCTACACCCACTAAGTGTTAGACCTAGTTGTGTCTCCCTCAAGTGCTCGGTTACAACCTCTCCCTAGGCACGTCAACCGACGCCACTCCTCTTGGGACGATCCCCGACTCTCACCACACACTCCTCACTCGGTGTACAAGTGTATTACAAAGTGAATCTCACAATAAGCACAATATAACAAATGATTGTTCTCAAATATGGATGAGAACTCAATTAAGCCTAACAAGGTGAGAACTCAATTAAGCACAACTCTTAGTCACAAAACCCACAACCCCAAATTATACTATGAATGTCAATACAATAAGCTCAAAAGGTTGTGTGTGAACAAAGAGATATAAATCAAAACTAAACTCAAAGTAGTTCTAGCTTAATAACAATGATAATCAAATATATAAAAGAGCTAGAAATAGAGTTTAGAAAACTTCTCAATATATCAAGAGTGGAGGGAGAAGAGTTGGATGCCCAAACACCAATAGATGATCTCCTCAAGCTCTTGTTGAATTGAATCACAAAACCGAAACACTCAAATGCTTAAAAGCTTCTTAAAACAAACTTAAACAAACACTAAACAAGTTTAAACCCTTGTTAAAACCTTTTAAACCATTCTATTAACATCTAGAATTGAATGCAATGAGGGTATATATAGGAAGAGGAAATATCAGCAAAAACCCCAAAACAGAAAGACCAAAATGCCCCAGAAAAGTCAGCTCAGAAATAGCCGTTGGAAGTCCAACGGTCACATTGTCGGTCGACCGAAAATTTCGGCGGTCGACCGACGGAGAGCAAAACACGAAGAATCAATTCTGGACCATCGTCGGTCGACCGGTGCGGTCGACCGATGAAAACTTTCGGTCGACCGACGGAAATTTCGGTCGACCGATTGGAGCTCTCGGTCGACCGGACCGGTCGACCGACGAATCTCTGGAAAAATACTGACGAATGGTCAATTGACCGGTCGACCGTACCGGTCGACCGAAAACTGACATTTCCAGAAAAATCGGTTTTAGAGCTGATTTTAAAACACTGTTTAAAAATATCAAATAAATTCAGAAAAATGTAAAACTTTGGGGAATGATTGTAGACATGATAATAAACATGCTACAATGACTGGTTATCAAAAAGGACTTCCCAAATGAAAAATATCATCATTTTACAAAATAGTCCAAAACATGAAAATATGAGATACTTGAATTTTGATGTTTTGACATAAACCAACTTTTGAAACTTTGTAAAATGTTTTTATAGACTTAGTAAAACATGTATAAACTGATATTGAAGTCTATAAACTAAGAATACAATATTTTCACAAAATTGCATATTCTATGCAATGTTTTCAAAAACACAATAGTAAATATGAAATATGTGATTTCATAAAAACTCAAAAACTATGTATGTATATATATAACTATATATATGCATAGAAACCAAAACTTATATAAATATATATGACTATATATATATATATATACGAAGAAACCAATAAATGTGTGTGTATAAGATATTGAGCTTAACGTACTTAACACACATAATATAAATCCTAAACTAAATTACCCAAGCTAGATCTTGATCTTCAATAAGCTCTTCTAGGTAATCTCGCGGATGAAGCTTTAACTTGGATCTTGAACTTTGAATAGCAAGGCTTACACATGCATATAAATGTATACTCACAATATTTCTCCCCCTTTGACAACATCAAAAAGGGGACAAAAGGATTAAGAGAGCGAAAGCTCCCCCTATAAATAAGCATGGGTGAGTATCAAACATAAAAAGATATAGGGATTTCTCCCCCTATCAAGAAGCCATATGGAATATATAAAATGAAGTGCAAGGCAAACATGTGAGCAAGCATAACCATGCTAAACAAGACTCACATACAAAAATACAATGATGACACATATTAATATGCCATTTAAATAATGTGTCTCAAAACATAAACATAAAAATCATGTATAAAAATAGATTTATGAAATCAAATGAAAAGAAACATGAAAATCATGCAAAAAGTTTTCAAATGAAAACAAATCAACCAAATGAAATCATAAATCAACCATTTAAACCAAAAATGATGTTTGATCATCAAAAAAAAATTCTTTTGTAAGACTTGATCAAAACACTCATAGAATACATTATAAAGCACGAATAGATGATCCATTAGCACAAACACATAAATATCATCATATAAGTGAATTATAATGAATTCAAAAGCAACAAATCAAAACACAATTTTTAAGAGAGGCAACAATTATATCAAGCTCTTGAGCTTGTTCCAACCCATATAATCATTTTAGCGTCCGGTAAACTTGATTTGGGAATAAACACCCAATAAACCCGGAGGGTTATATAAACACAAACCTCTCATCAAAATCAAGATTAATAATTAAGAAAACAAAAGATTTGATAAAAAAAAATTATTTTCATAACAAAAAGATTTTAAAATGTAATTTTCAAAACCAAGAAAAGGAAAAATAAGAACACTAAAATTCTTGGTTAAAAGAAAAATCATTTCGGCACCCAAGCATTCTTGGTGCCGGATTGGTTAGGGACATGACCCCTATCATTTAAGCTCAAAGCCCTAGGGTTATGAGCCCTCTTGGGCACATATGGTGCACGAACACGGTCAAAACAAAAATTGTGTAAATGACCTTTCCGATTGCAATTAGTGCAATGAAAGAGGCCCATTTGATTTTGTTGACCATAAACATGTGCACGAGAAACATTAGAAACATTTGCAAACATGGATGATCTTTTAAAATTATTTTGCAAATGTGAAACTCTCTTTAAATCAAAACAAAATTTGGCCAAATGACCAAATCGACCACAATGATCACATTTAAACACATGAGCATGCTTATGATGAACATGATGAGTATGTGCATGTGTATGTGAAAAATGTGATGATGAAGCTTCACAATGAGCTTTAGTATTCTTATATTTATGTGCATCATAGCAAAATTTAGATAAGTGGCCTTTACGACCACAAATTGAACACTTGTAAACTTTGCCCGCAATTTGTGCATTTGTAGACTTTACTATACACGTGTGCATGATGAATAGTATGTTTAGATGTTTTAGCATGAGATTTAGCACACATGTCCATAAGCTTGTTATTATTGACAATGCATGATTTAAGAGTTGAATCTAAGGATGATATTCTATTTTTAATATTATTCAACTCATCATTAGGCACATATGCATTAGCATTAGAAGTAGAACATATATGATCATTTGTAAAAGAATTAAACTCATTTCTAATGTTCTCTACTTCTAATATGGCATTGTTCTTAGCATGAGATAAGCTAGAAATGGATGAGGTCAATTTTTCATTTTCCAAATTTAATAAGTCATTGTTTTCTTTAAGCATAGTATTTTCATTTTCAATGACATCAAATTTGGACACTAGCTTCTCATGATCGGATTTTAAAACATCATGCTTGCTTTTTAAATCATTAAAATCATTTTGCAATTTATTATAGGCATGCAATAATTTTTCACTAGCACAAGCAAGTTCATCATTAGATAAATCACTAATAGATTCGAACTTGCAAACCTCACTAGGGCTATCGCCTAGTGCTCGTGTGCATGAGGCTCCACAAGGATTTTAAAACATCATGCTTGCTTTTTAAATCATTAAAATCATTTTGCAATTTATTATAGGCATGCAATAATTTTTCACTAGCACAAGCAAGTTCATCACTAGATAAATCATTATCGGGTTCGAACTCGCAAACCTCACTAGGGCTATCGCCTAGTGGCCGTGTGCATGAGGCTCCACATGAACTTGATCCATAAGGTGTAAGCACTATCAAAATGAACAAACTTGTTAGACATAGATGAGTTAAAAGCATTTAACAAATATTCTAACAAAATGTTGTTCATGGTAAACATGCGATGATCATTTTTATCCCACTTGGATTTCTCTAAAATGGGCACAATATAAGCATCATCTATAATTTCCCATAAATCAAAATGTTTAGATCTAACAAATAGTTTAAATCTAACACACCATTGGGCATAGGGGAAATTGTCTAATCTAGGAGCAATACTAGAATCATAGCCTAAACAAGATGCATCATTCATATTCATAATTTGTAAAAATATATGCAAGCAAGATACAAATAAAGCTCAAAATTAGATTAGCACAAATAAGATAACTTGGATCTTTAACTCAAGGCGGTTAGACCTTAAATCAAAGAGCACCAAGCTCTGATACCAATTGTTAGACCCTAGAGGGGGGGTGATTAGGGTCTTATGCTAATCTAATCCGATTTAATGCCAATTAAAATTAATTAACAACTATATTCTTGCAAGATAGATATACAAAGAGTTATGTGCAAGAATATGCAATATACACAAGGTGATATATCCTATATGATAGAAATATATGCAAGGATATATAAACAATAAGATATATCCTAACAAAGAGATATAGACAATGTAAGTGCAAGGATATAAAACTAACACAAGGGTAAATACTCTAAACTAGATAGTGGATCATAAAAAGGACGAGTAATGCACAATTGGCGATATAAGATAAATGCAAAAACAACTACGCCAAAGACAAACTCAAACAAGCAATATGATCACGGAGTTCGGACCTTCCGTCCTACGTCTCCGCTCCCCACTCCCGGGGAGAAATCCACTAACACAATCCGGTTTGGAAGCCGGAACTTCTTCTACACACTCGGTTTTCTAGCTAACCGAAAACTCTACAACTCACACTCTTGCAATCACACTCTACACCCACTAAGTGTTGGACCTAGCCGTGTCTCCCTCAAGTGTCAAAAGGTTGTGTGTGAACAAAGAGATATAAATCAAAACTAAACTCAAAGTAGTTCTAGCTTAATAACAATGATAATCAAATATATAAAAGAGCTAGAAATAGAGTTTAGAAAACTTCTCAATATATCAAGAGTGGAGGGAGAAGAGTTGGAGGCCCAAACACCAATAGATGATCTCCTCAAGCTCTTGTTGAATTGAATCACAAAACCGAAACACTCAAATGCTTAAAAGCTTCTTAAAACAAACTTAAACAAACACTAAACAAGTTTAAACCCTTGTTAAAACCTTTTAAACCATTCTCTTAGATTTTTTGAGAGTTGAAGGAAATGGGGTATTTATACCCTCTCACAACTCAGCCAAAAAAACCCCAAGCAAAAAGACAGAAACAGCCCCAGCAACGGTAAGAAAACTAGCCGTTGGAAGCTGAAAAAGCCATCGTCGGTCGACCGGAAATTTCATCGGTCGACCGGAAATTTCATCGTCGTCGGTCGACCGGTGCGGTCGACCGATGGAGCTTTCGGTCGACCGGACCGGTCGACCGACAGACTCTCTGTCGCCCAGTGAGCATATGAACTCAGGTTCGGTCGACCGGTTCGGTCGACCGAAAACTGACATATATAAAAAACAGGTTTTTGACACATTTAAACAATTTGTAAAATATTCATTTGACTTCCGAAAATTATGAAACTTTGGGAAAAGTATATAAACATGTAAATGAACATGTTACAAAAAGAATTTTCCAAATTACATTTCCCATTTGTGAAAAATCATTATTTTGCAAAATAGTTCAAAACACAAAAATGTAAACATGTGAAATTTGATATTTTGGCTAAACCATGTTTTGAAACTTTGCACAATGATTATATAGACTTAATAAAATATGTATATGATTATTGTTAAGTCCAAAAAACAATGAATACCATATTTTCACAAAATTGCATATTCTATGCAATATTTTCAAAAACACAATTGTAAATATGAAATATGTGATTTCATATTTATAAACATGAAAACCCAAAACATATGTATGTATATATATAAAACTATATATATATATAGAAACCAAAACTTGTGTATATATATATAACTATATATATACAAAGAAACCAATAAAATGTGTGTGTATAGATAATTGAGCTTAAGGTACTAAACACACATAATAGAAATCCTAAACTAAATTACCCAAGCTAGATCTTGATCTTCATTGAGCTCAACTTGGTACACGTTGCGGATGAAGCTAAACTTGGATCTTGAACTTGAATTGTACGATGCTTCACTCCACAATTCCGCCAACCTCCTCTTGATATGATCGTGTAGGCTCAATCCATCCAACCTCCAACTACGTTGTTTGTCTACAAAACATAGGAATGCACAAACACTAGACAAACAACATTAGTAATAAATTATTTGTTAAACATCATCAAAACAAGAAGGCCAACAGAATTAATCTGAATTCTCCCCTTTGTTTAATTCTGGGTTCTTCACAGTGGTGATGGAGTGCCTCTCTCGAATGCTCGTGTCGAGTTTGCTCTCCGTTGACGATCTGCACGTCTTGATTCACTGGAACGGTATCTCCTCCTCACGATTTGATGCTATGGAGAACTTGCAAAGCAAGTTTGAAACTCTTAATGAGTTGATAACTCTGAACGAGTTTGAAACTCTAAAGAAGAGTTGATTTAACCAAAAGTCGGTTATAAGGCAAGGATGAAGAAGCTCCTGTTACCGATCTCTAAAGCTCCAGCCGAAGGATGAAGGATGTTCTTTGCTGCCAAGCCCCCAGGATCGAAAGATCAAAGAGGAGGTGCCCTTTGCTGCTCTTTAGATCTGAAAATGTTCAAGGATCCTAAGATAATCTGCTAGCCCCAAAAGAGCCCTCAACTCAGTTGAATTTACTCGTTTTTATAGGGGATTAATGGGGTGTAACCGCCTCTTAAATCACTCCTAAGTGGGGTGTAACCGCCCCTAAATCGTGAGAAATGGTTTTGGAACCGTTCAGCTCATGTTGAATGAGTCAAACAACGCCTAAGTTGGCGTTCAGGACCCTAACTCCGCGTTTTAGACTGGAGACGCGGAGTTGGCCCCCGTTGGATGTTGAAAAACGCGAAGGTGAAGCGTTTTAGACTGGAGATGCGTAGTTGGTCTCCCGCTGGATGTTAAAAAATGTGAGGGCCGCCCGCATTTTGTTTGCTGAGGTTTGGAAACGCAGGGATTGCCTGCATTTCAAGAACTGAAACGCGAAGGTGAATTTTGCATTTTAGAAGGAGCTAATAACTTATAACTTCTTACGTAGAGCGTTATAAAGACCATTATTGAGTGATCTTCCCCTTGGCTGCTCGAAAATATGAGAGTTATCAGATTGTAACTCCCGATGTTGATTGTGAAGGCTATTGAACTAGAGCTTTCATCGGTTATTGTGAAGGTCGTCAGATTATAACCTTCATCGATCTACGTTAAAGTCTTCAAATTATAGCATTCTGAAAATCGTCAGATTGTAACTTCCATCATTGGTATTTGTTGGGGGATAAACTATCTATTGTGATTTTTAGACAGCCTACAGAACCCCCTCCAAAGTTTTCGAAAGTTCGCGGTTGACTAAGACGAATTTTTAGAATACTTTGGATCTCAACTCTGATCCTGGAGCTGTTGAAGGAGTCATTCTCTGCACTTGCTTCAAAGGCATCTTGGTTGAAGGGATTTGCCATGCAGGACCTGTATGAAGGTATGCGTAATAATCCTGCTTCTGGAATGCGGGGGTGGACCCTTGTGTTTTGAACTTGAGACACAGGTCTCACCCTTGCGTTTTAAATTTGGAACCCGGGTGTGACCTCGGCGTTGTGGTTTTTGCGACGCGGGTCTAACCTCGGTGTTTTGACTTGAGACTCGGAGGTGGCTTTTCATGCATTTTTGACTAAGTCTTTGAGACTTGTCTTTAGCTCATCTGTTTCAAGTCTCGGCTCACATCCATTAAGCTGATGAGCCTTCAAACATCCATAGGATTTTTGGCAAACCCTCAGCCATCAACGGATTTGATAAGCCTTTACCGACTACCGTTTGAGTTGGGCTAGCACATGGATTGTCTAAGTCCATTCCACATGTAATGTTGTGCAAAGAGAATGAACCCTCTTAGACTTGATGCTATAATTTTGAATACATAGACTTGGTCATTTTTATGAAAAAAGACTAACGGGCGACGCGTGTTAGGCGTAGACTTATCTCTAATTAGGGATCAAGATAAAGTCCCCCATGCATGTGAGGCATGAATTTTGGTGTCTTTATCGCGGCAAAAGACTAACCGGCAACACGTATTAAGTGTAGGCTTATCCCTACTTAGGATTTAGGATAAAGTTCCCCATGCGTGTAAGGCACGAATTTTGGCGTTATTAATAACGGTTTGCCACGATGTTGAATACATGGGCTTTTGTCCTGTTTACGACAAAAGACTAACCGGCAACGTGTGTTAGGCGTAGGCTTATCCCTATTTAGGATTTGGGATAAAGTTCCCCGTGCGTGTAAGGCACGGATTTTGGCGTTATTAATAACGGCCTGCCATGATGTTGAATACATGGGCTTTTGTCCTTTTTATGACAAAAGATTAACTGATAACGCGTGTTAGGCGTAGGCTTATCTCTACTTAGGATTTGGGATAAAGTTCCCCGTGTGTGTAAGGCACGGATTTTGGCGTTATTAATAACAGCCTGCCACGATGTTGAATACATGGGCTTTTGTCACTGTTTCTTCCTGTGTTATATTTTTACTTGAAACACTGAAAGAAAATTGGAAATGCCAGAGGTGTAGTATTAACTTGGTGTTAATTTTTACTTAGAGTGAAATTCAGAAACTTTCTTTATTATCACTGGGATAATTCTAGAAAATCTTTAATCCACTGGGGATTTTATAATAAAAACTTGCTATTCTTGTTAAAAAAGGATTAACAAGTTCATTGGGGGGTTTGACTGTTAGAGGTGTGATATTAACCTAACAGTATTTTATGGACCTATCGCTCTATTAAAGAGAGTCGATAAGTTGATTTGGTCGTCAGATGTGTGATGTTAACTTGACTGGTTTGTGGACCTATCGCTCTATTGAAGAGAGTCGATAAGTTGATTTTGTCGTCAGAGGTGTGATGTTAACTTGACGAGTTTATGGACCTATCGTTCTATTGAAGAAAGTCGATAAGTTAATTTTATCAGAGGTGTGATAATAACGTGACAAGAAGAATATTACGATAGGGGTAATTTTGAGTACCTATCGCTCTATTAGGGAGAGTCGATAAGTGGATTCTGTCAGAGGTGTGAGATTAACATGACAAGAATTTATTGCGATCGGAGCAACCTTGAGGACCTATCGCTCTATTGACGAGAGTCGATAAGTTAATTATCAGAGGTTTGGTGTTAACATGACGGGAATTTGTTGAGGTCGGAGTAACTTTGTGGACTTATCATCCTATTGAAGAGGATTGATAAGTTGATTTGTCAGAGGTGTGATATTAACATGACGAGAATTTGTAATTGTGACTTGCACAAGATTTTGGGAATTAGCGTCTCGCTGGGGAAACTTGCTAGGTGAGTTTATCACCAGAAGCGATGAATTTTGATACTTGTGATTTGAATAAGATTTTGAATACTTAGTGTCTTGCTGGGGAAGATTGCGATTTGAGCAATTTTGAGGACCTATCATCCTATTGTTAAGGATTGATAAGTTGATTGTTGTTAGAGGTATATTGTTAATGTGACAAATTAGGAGTGATGCAAACTGAATTCATAACTGAATTCATACTCAGTGGGGGTGATGATCGTCAGAAGTATAATGTTAACTCGATGATGTGAAAGATTCATTACTCTTAATCCAATAGATTCCAAGTAACCAACCCCTAGTCTTGATTAAGACTTAGCAGGGGAATAAAAAGAGGTTGACAAGGCACATCGCCTAGTGGGGCACTATCCATGAAGTCGGAATAGAGGCACATCACCTGGTAGGTCATTATCTGATGAGTTTGACTATCATAGGTAACTGTTAATGTGATAGTTTTGTGGACCTGCCATCCTATTGAAGAAGATTAACAAGTTGATGGACTATCAGAGGTAATTGTTAACGTGATAGTTTTGTGGACCTGCCATCCTATTGAAGAAGATTGATAAGTTGATGGACTATCAGAGGTAATTGTTAACGTGATTGTAGGCATATAAAATTGCTTATAGGTCCCTTCGCTCAGCTCGGCACGAACCGACAAACCAACGAGGCGACGAGATCGACGAATCGCACACAAGCAACGGAATACATCCATTCGCGTGCGGGATCAAGCCAAGTGTTCGAAGAGTCAACGAGTCATCCAACCGAAAGAGGACTAGAACGAATCACGATCGAATCAAGATCAGTTTCGGACTCCAACTAAGAAGCGGATTTACTGCCAAATCAGGTCATCAAATCAGAGACCAAGTTAATCAAATCACGGACAGAACCAAAGGCGGAAAACACCGAAAAACCACCACCTAGAGGGGCTCGGCCGAAGCCGAGCCAACTTCAGGTGGCTCGGCCCAAGCCGAGCCACCTTGGGGTGGCTCGGTGGCCGAGCCACCTCAAGGTGGCTCGGCCCAGAGCCGAGCCACCCTGAGGTGGCCGGCCCAGATCTGTGCCTAGGCACAGATCTGAGTGCCTATAAATAGGCTAGGCCTTGGTTCATTTGAGAGGTTGGAAAATTTGGAGAGGCGAAGCCCTGCTGGATTGGAGACTCAGAACTTAAAAAAGATTGGAACTTTGGGACTTCGAGGACTCACTCCTTCAGATCTGGTGCTCGGCGATCATCAACGTCAAATAAGGCAGGTGTTCGAGAGGATC
This sequence comes from Asparagus officinalis, assembly GCF_001876935.1. Classification (NCBI taxonomy): domain Eukaryota; kingdom Viridiplantae; phylum Streptophyta; class Magnoliopsida; order Asparagales; family Asparagaceae; genus Asparagus; species Asparagus officinalis. The sequence continues at coordinate 31,685,989 of NC_033799.1, read as the reverse complement.
AGATCTCAGATCTACGCGTACGAACTCCGGATCTAAGCTTGGTCTTAGATCCCGAGACTTGGACGATTGTTTCCTTGGTGAAACAATCCTCCCCGGCTATTATTTCCTTGGTGAAATAATACCCGTCGTACTGCGTAGATCCGACCGGATCTAGATCTCGCGGTGGTCCACGGCAAACAACCCCGGCGCAGGCAAAGAACCCACAAAGCGAGCGACCGCAAAACAGGAGCTCGTGATTCGTTCGACAAACAAGGAAACAAAGTTGTAATTTTCATTTCTTTTCAATTTGATTTTCGTTGTAACCGGATCTTATAAAAAGACCGGATCTTTGTAATCGATAAACTATTACAAGAGTGTACAATGGAATCATTAATGAAGAAAGCAACGGTTTTTCCCGCGAACAACTGGTTGTAGCCGAGAGGTCTTCTCTTCAGCTTCCCTCGGACAGGCCGTTAGTCCACTCCCTCGGTTTGACAGAGATCGCTCAGACGAATCTTGTCATTTGATACGGGAAGGAGGGCGTCATTGCCTGCGCCAGCTTATTACTGACGCCTCCTTTACTGCGGATTCTGCCTCTACTCAGGCTTTAAAGAAGCCGAGCTTCCTGTTCGGAGACCATGTCGAGGATCCTGCTACGTTGACCCTTGGCGAGGAGCACTGGCTGACTCTCGACGAGGGAGCTTGTTTGTACATTCCCTCCATTCCACGCCAATATTCTTTCAGTCACTTGAAGGGGCAGGCCGTGGAGCGACAGATGTCTTGGCACCTTACCGATGATGCTGAGCGAGTTCAGTGTGGATATGCCACTCACCACAAGACTCCTGGCTCTAACGGGTATCATGACGTTCGTGGTCTTCGACCCGGGATTATGGGCCTTAACACTGCACCCCCAGGCGAGGTATCAGCAGCTGCTCCTACCGTGGGTAATCGTCTGGCTCTTCTGGGGAGAAGGTTACCTCCACCAGATTATAGATGCTATGGTTGGGCTTCCTCACTAGCCAAGGGGTGGTGGGCACGCATGACCAGTTTTGTCTTAGCGCGTTGGGAGAGGGATCTGAAGAGCAGTGGGTTGTATGCGCCTATACGAGCCACCATGTACGGAATCCCAGTCAGCTGGAATCCCGGTCAGCTGCCGCCATTTCTTGGCGTTGCTAGAGACCTATATGCCTGACAGTAACACCTTCCTGACCAGCGGATGCGAGTTAGGGTTGGCCTTGCATGAGATGCATCAGGTTTCTGGTCTTCCGATGGGGGATTGTCTATATCAGGAGTATTTTCCCTCGAACCAGCAGTTGGAGTGTATGAAGAAAGATACTCCCGATATGTATGACACTCTCTGGGATCTTACTTGTCATTATCATACCTCTTTGGTCCAGACTTCTCCTCAAGCGAAAAGGAAGAGGCAGGTCAGCTTGAAGCAGTTTGCTTGCTATTTGTTCCAGAACTTGGAGGGTAATTCCGGCGAGCCCATTCATGAATTAGACGTGTTGACCCCTTCCGCAATTAATGAGTTGCTGGAGAAGGCTGAGGCTCGTTCTTACACCATCGCCAGTGCTGAGGGAGCTTTTCCTGCGGGAACCAAGTTTCGTTCTTTTCTCTGTTGTATTTTGCAAATATTCTGCTTTTAAGGTAGGAGTTATTATTATTTTTGGATGTTTTATTGGTGATTATGACTAAAAATTAAGAATAACTAAATGTAAACGCAAACCTTATATAGATGTTAACAATATCAATTATACGTTAAGTTTATGAGATTTAAAAAATCAAACAAACAAAATCAAATTTTAACAATTTAAGAGTTAAGGACAACCGAGCCCCTATTTCACATGTATTGAATATATTAAATAGACACATGATATAGTTAACAATTACTTGATATTAAACAGGAATATACAAAGTTTAATAGGTACATGATATAGTTAATATTATACTGGATAGAGTTAACAGATACTAGATATAGTTAACAGATACTTGATATAGTTAACATATTCTAGATATAGCTAACAAATACTTGATATAGCTAATATATAATAGATATAGTTAATAGATACCCAATATAGTTAACATGTACTGAATATTATTAATAGATACTTGATATAGTTAACAGATATTTGATATAATTAATAGATAAAAAGTATATTGAACAGATATTGATAATCTAGTATGGAACAAAGGACTGACTCATAACTCTTTTTAAATGCTTAACAGTACTATTAGTAAAAGTAACTTAACACTTAAAATTAGTAAAATACACACTACAATTATAAACATTAAAACCAAAATTAAGGTATATTTCATAACACTCGCTGTTATAATATAAGCTTAACATGTACTTGATATAGTTAATAGATATGACCCAATTTAAACTGATATGCTAGAATTTTAACAGGTACTTCCAAACGTAAACAACAATGATATAGTCAACATGTTTAGCTATATACGAACAAGTTTAACATTTCCCTCTCAAAAAGGAGAAAACACAAAACATTACACCATAGTCTTCTAACACCTTCCTAAAATTTCTAATTTTCAACCAAAATCTGAAAATTCTAGTGTTTGTAAATAATCACTATACATCCATTAATTCAAATGAATATTTTTATATGTAAACTTTTATTTCTCAATTATCAAAGCATTATGTACAAACTACATATAATTTCCAAGCCAACAAAATAGAATCTTTAAAATAAAATTTAAAGCAAGATTAATCCTCTCAACAATATCTCTCGTATCCTATGAACGACCAACAAAGTAAACCAACAATACCATAGAAATTTGAGCTCCTTCTTTTGATAAATTTAGGCTTCAGTAGCAATGCAGAGCTCCATGTAATAACATTTTTGTGTGGTATTTTATTAAATATCTTTTTTTACATCCAACTCCTATTCGGGCTTAAAGTACATGTTCTTAGTAGCAGAAGCAACATAGACATCATTAATGAGACCCATCTTAATAGATAAATAATAAATTTGGGAACCAATGAAAGGGTTAGAGAGGGAAGCCAAGGACTAGACGATAAAGGGGATAGTGAAATCGTTAGGACGGACGAGGGAGCAGAGCATGGAGATGAAGGCGGAGAGGGAGAGATGGAGGCGAGAGTTTGGGCAGAGTCGGAGATGAAGGCAGTGAAGGAGGGAACAGAGGGGAAAGGGTAGAGGATGTGGAGGAGGAGGAAGAAAAAAGTAGTTATGGTTTTGGAAAGGGGTGAGGAGGCAATATGGTTTATGCGTTTATGACAACATTGAGGGGGAAAAGCAAGTGAGGGACTTAGCTTTAAGAAGAGGAGAACAAGGAAGAAGTAGGGTATTAGGTGTTTGTGTCAAAAGTTGCCTTTTCCATTGCTTTCAAACCTGTTTTACCGTTTATCGATTACAAGTTCAAACTGAAAGAAAAGTTGATCTTTTTATAAGATCTTCTTACAACGAAAAATAAAGATTACAACTTTATCAAACAAAACGCAGCAGTAGTTTATCTCCCGCTGCTTTGCGTGGGATCTTTGCCTGTGCCGGGGACGCGTTAGTCCGTGGACCACCGCAGATCAAACCCGATAGACATTATAACTATGCTCTTGTTTCACAAATGAAACAATTGCGGAAGCGACAATCACGACCAAGCGAGATTGTGGCTCTTCTCGAGATTAAAACCAAGTTTAATCCGGAGGAAAGAAGGGGAAAGAATCATAAACCTTTCGAAGGGATTTCTTTATGAAAGTGTTCGCCAAGATCTGATGACTCTCCTATGAAATTCGTGGTTAACTGGACAATTTGACAGCACCTCGCCTTCTCAATTTCAGATCCTCTTGAAAGAAGACCTTAGGCTTCTATTTATAGGCTTTTGGAGATGTCCTTTCGAATAAGAATTTGTGTTTAAACGTTATCTGCAGTTAATAATCACTTAACCGCGTTTAAGGATAACCTCAAAATGATTGGGGAGGTTCTGGGACGAAAGAATCCTTAAAAATCATCGAAATCCGTGTTTGGAAAGGTTTTGTACTCAATAAGAGTCCTGGTGGCTCGGGACTGTGCGAGTCACCATTTGGTGGCTCGCATGGGTGCGAGCCACCAATTGGTGGCTCGCGCCTACACGGGCCTCCGAATGGTGTTTCGTTCATCTTTTTGATATTTTCGCGATTCGTGGTTCTTCCAATTCCCTTGTTTTGCGTATGCTTCATCGCTTCGCTGACTTGTGCACTCTATTGATCCATTTCATACACTTACTGATGTTGGACAAATTCCCTTGACTTGGATAATAACGTTTATCGTCTTCTCATTGTCTTGAACTGTGTTTGAGGACCTATAGGCAATTTTTAACGCCTACAGATACCCCCTCCAAAGTGTTTCAGTCTCGTTTCTTTTATAGAAGAGCCTGAAATACTATGGATGTGATAGGCCCAACCTTCAATCGGTGCAAAAGGACCTGTAATGGATTTGTTCTATCAAATAGATGAAGCTTTTACGGTTCTGCGTTTATCGTCTGATCGCTGTCGAAATCTTGAATTGAAGCTTTTATATTAAATGGTGTCGTCGAGCTGACTACCTTTGTCGGAAATTTATAGTCGACGACGTCTTGACAGGCATTGACCAAAAGTTATGCGTTGAAGCGGAGAGGACCAGTTTATACTCGTATACTCTTAGGAGTTTTGGGAATTAGTTTAGCCTCATATACCCATCGGAGGTCGTTGGGTTATCATTAAGAATATTTTACACGATATTCTCCAGAAACTTCCCGTCGAGGGTGGGAAACAGTTTAAACTCGTATACCCATTGGAGTACGAATACGGGTACCATATATGTCAAAAGTATTCAAAAAAAAAAATGGGTCAGAATACCCATAAATTGGCCCGATAATCTCAGACATGCGAGCCAGTAAATGGCGACTCGCACGTGTGCGAGCCAGCAAATGGTGGCTCGCATGCGTGCGAGCCAGCAAATGGCGAACTAGTAAATGCTGGCTCGGATCTTGTTGGGCGGCTCGAACGGTTCAGACCGGGTTTGGTTTGGGGTTTAAAAGAACGAACTGTTCTTCTTCCTCTCTTCTTCTTTTCGTCTTCGTCATTTGAAATATTTTTTTTTCGAGCCTTTTCTTCAAGAACTCATTTCAGAACCTCTGAGTCCCCTTTCTTAAGATTGTTTTCTCTTTAAAGGTGTTCTTGAACCTTTGATTTCGAACAGCGAGGCCACTTGGAGATCTAGGGTTTCACCTCTTCATCAATTGAGTTCGGGCTCTGTTCTTGACGAATTCTAGGTAAGACCCGTTGCCCTCATTTCAATTTCAATTAAATCTTCATCTTTGGGTGCTTGATTCATGGCCGAAACTCCATTTCTAGACCTAGGGTTTTAGACCGAAACCCCAATTCTTGGTTTGTTCGATCGCATTCAAGACCCAAGCACTTGATTCTTGAATTTGGGTGCCCCCCCTTCAATTTCAATGGTTTCACTTCTTTAAATGTGGCCAAATCAGCGGATTTTAGGTCCTTTTTTTTTGTTTCGGGTTTGAGGGTGAAACCCAAGAATATAGCTTCCAGACTCGGATGATAACCAAAACATTTAATCTTGAACTGTGACTGATCCCCCAATTCCTAACTTTGGATGGAAACTGCAGTTCTTGAGTGGATTGAACTTGTATATAAACTTTGTCGAAACTCAAATTTGCATGAGATCGGTTTATGAACTGTGCTTTAATGTTGTGAATTTTGAGCTCATGAAAAGAAAGGGTTGGAGTTTTCATCTTTGCTTGTAGGCATTATTGAGCTTTCCCACTTTTTCCCCTGATCCCTGTGTATAACCCTCGAGCTTTTGGTTTGAATGGTTTTGTATCTTGATTAAGTCGTCACCCTTGACTTGTTTGAACTTGGCTAGACTTAGGCTTGTAACCCTCGGGCTTTTAGTCATGTACGAGAATCGCACTTATAGGCACGTCTTGCTTTATTCCTGGTTGCGTAAATGACTTTAACCGAAATCCTGAAATTCAGGCTTAAATTGTTGCACGACCTGTTGTGGGTTGAAACTGAACCTGCCCCAGGCTCGCTACTTAAGTCTGATTAGAGCACCATTTTTCTTTGCATTAATCTGATATTTCTTAATTTTCTTCGTAATTGACCTGTTAATTCTCTCTGCAGATATGTCGCCTAAGAGATCTCACGTCGTTCGAGGCCGTTCAGCGACTCAGTCGCCCGAGCCAGCGCCATTTAGCTGCACAGGTATATCACCACCGCCTCTTTCATTCACATGTTAAATATTTGAGATATCATGCCGCATGTTGTATCCCCGCTTTGTTCTCCTTGGTGAGGCAATTGGGAAGAGCCGCCACCCTCCTTCGTAGGGGTGGACGCTTTACAAGTCGTGTTTTGCTTGGTCAAGACATGACTGAATTATCTTGGGGC
>NC_033799.1:31657762-31678260 GCF_001876935.1 Asparagus officinalis | reverse complement strand
CTCACCCCCATCTCTGTGAGAGTTTTGGCTGGTCCCCGTTTATTCACCCCCTGCTCACTAGGTGGTGGATAGTTGTAGTGATACTGATTTCCGCTCCTAGTGGCGAAGACTTCTTGTTCTTCTTTAGAGAGCGGGAAAGCTATGATTCTTTCGTCATCTTCCCCTGGGATAGCAGAGACTCCGCAGCAAGACTTTCCTTTCTCTTTGGACTTCTTCTTGGATGACGATCCAGCCCATTGTTCATCTTCAATCAGATCGGGGTGAACCCAGAGGATTTCGCCGTTTGGGGCTGTATGTGGCACAAGTCCTTTTCCGTCTTCATTCCCACCTTGGTGACGCGTTTCGGCTCGAACCATGTTGTGGGCACCGATCCAAAACTGATTGACACTGCGTTTGCTCCCACATTCTTGGCAGGCTTCGGGGTGATAACGCCTACATCAATTAGCGCCTGGATCTTGTCCTTGAGGTGGTAGCACGACTTAGTTGGGTGATGGACCGCTCTATGGTATGCGCAATACTTCGGATCCGTCACCTTGTTTGCTCCTTCTTGATCCACGATCGCCGGCAGTTGGATCTTGTTGTTCTCCAGCAGGTATTTGAAGATGCCGGGAACTTCGTCATCCTTGAAGGAGTACACTTTAGGAAACCTCGGCTCCGCAGATTTCTGCTTCTGAGGCCGTTGTTGCCATTGCCCTCGAGATTATTGTGGTGCTTGTTGCTGAGGTTGCAATTGGAAAGTTTGATTAGCATCAACTGCATTAGCATGTGCCTTACCTTTCCCCCGTGGGACGAAATTCTGCTTTGGAGCATTCGTCGCATGTTGGCCTCTTTCTGCCTTCTTCCTTTTGAGGAACCGCTCGGCTTGCTCTCCTCGGACTTTCAGATCCTTCCATGTCTTGGACGGTGCTGTCCCCATTGCTTCCAACACGTCCAATGCGAGGTTGTTGTGGCAAGTCTGGAGAATCACGTCCAGCGCGAGATTGTTGTGGCAAGTCTGGAGGATGAATTCCTCAGTGGTTGGGTCCCGACAGTTCATCGCCTTGTTCCGGAACCTTTTGACGAAGGTGTCGACTAATTCCCCGTCCTTCTGCTTCTCATCGAGCAACGATCCGATAGATACCTCGGTGTCGTCATCGAAAAAATTGGCAAGGAACTTGGTCTCCATATCGTCCCAGCTATTTACGCTGCCTGGCTTGAGGCGGCGATACCAATCGAAGGCGGCTCCGCGAAGAGTGCCGACGAATGACCACACCATTAGAGGCTCATTACCAGAAATAACCCCCAGGTGTGATTTGAAGTAAATTAAATGTTGAGTGGGTGAACCCATCCCATTAAACGGCGTGAAGTTAATTAGATTAAACTTCGCCGGATATGGGATCGATTCCCATTCTCTTGGGTATGGGCAAGGAATGCCTGTTTTCTTCGTCTCTTGAGCGGAAATCAATGTATTGATTTTGCTCTCGAGATTTTTAATCTTCAAGTTTTCACCTGTGTTTTCACTAGCATTCTCATTACCACCCCCTGTATTGACGGGAGGATTATTGGTATTACGAGCTTCATTCGTATCCTCGTCTTCCAGATTAACCGGGTTACGACGACTTGGCTCGCCTTGCTGGTTCGTCAATGCTTGGATTTGTTGGTCATGCATCCTTTGATTTCGAACAGCGAGGCCACTTGGAGATCTAGGGTTTCACCTCTCCATCAATTGAGTTCGGGCTCTGTTCTTGACGAATTCTAGGTAAGACCCGTTGCCCTCATTTCAATTTCAATTAAATCTTCATCTTTGGGTGCTTGATTCATGGCCGAAACTCCATTTCTAGACCTAGGGTTTTAGATCGAAACCCCAATTCTTGGTTTGTTCGATCGCATTCAAGACCCAAGCACTTGATTCTTGAATTTGGGTGCCCCCCCTTCAATTTCAATGGTTTCACTTCTTTAAATGTGGCCAAATCAGCGGATTTTAGGTCCTTTTTTTTTGTTTCGGGTTTGAGGGTGAAACCCAAGAATATAGCTTCCAGACTCGGATGATAACCAAAACATTTAATCTTGAACTGTGACTGATCCCCCAATTCCTAACTTTGGATGGAAACTGCAGTTCTTGAGTGGATTGAACTTGTATATAAACTTTGTCGAAACTCAAATTTGCATGAGATCGGTTTATGAACTGTGCTTTAATGTTGTGAATTTTGAGCTCATGAAAAGAAAGGGTTGGAGTTTTCATCTTTGCTTGTAGGCATTATTGAGCTTTCCCACTTTTTCCCCTGATCCCTGTGTATAACCCTCGAGCTTTTGGTTTGAATGGTTTTGTATCTTGATTAAGTCGTCACCCTTGACTTGTTTGAACTTGGCTAGACTTAGGCTTGTAACCCTCGGGCTTTTAGTCATGTACGAGAATCGCACTTATAGGCACGTCTTGCTTTATTCCTGGTTGCGTAAATGACTTTAACCGAAATCCTGAAATTCAGGCTTAAATTGTTGCACGACCTGTTGTGGGTTGAAACTGACCCTGCCCCAGGCCCGCTACTTAAGTCTAATTGGAGCACCATTTTTCTTTGCATTAATCTGATATTTCTTAATTTTCTTCGTAATTGACCTGTTAATTCTCTCTGCAGATATGTCGCCTAAGAGATCTCACGTCGTTCGAGGCCGTTCAGCGACTCAGTCGCCCGAGCCAGCGCCATTTAGCTGCACAGGTATATCACCACCGCCTCTTTCATTCACATGTTAAATATTTGAGATATCATGCCGCATGTTGTATCCCCGCTTTGTTCTCCTTGGTGAGGCAATTGGGAAGAGCCGCCACCCTCCTTCGTAGGGGTGGACGCTTTACGAGTCGTGTTTTGCTTGGTCAAGACTTGACTGAATTATCTTGGGGCGATTTCTCACTGTACTATGCTCCGAAGGACAGGTATATCGTCGCGTTATTCACGCGGTAGTATATCCCGTGCTTCATGTGTATAGTGTGTCTTTTAATCATCTCGCCTAGCTAATCCATCTTGAATACGTACTTGGTATGATATCCTCGCTTTGTACTCCTTTGTGGGGAAATTGAGAAGAGCCGCTACCCTCCTTCGTAGGGGTGGACGCTTCGCAAGACGTGTTTTGCTTAGTCAAGCCACGTCTTAAGGCAATATGGGGCGATCTCATGTTGTGTTACATCACACAGACTCGGGTATACTATCGTGAGGTTCTCACGTTATTTGTGTGTGTGATGTGATTGAGATCGTCTCACCATTTATAAGGCTATGACTCTACCTCACGATTTGTGAGGTGAGTTTGACGCCTACATTGTTTTAATATAGGCCTTTATGACTATATCTGATAAATACATATTATTTTTTCCTTAGTTGAATTTCTCTCGAGGGAGTTTAACGCTCATTCAGTGGAAGGCCGCTGTAGTGAGTCTTATGCCTCTACCGATGAACCAATTCCTGTTCCAGTAGCTCCTCTGTTTGCCCCGGGTGTACCAGAAGAGCTTCCACGGTTAATACGGAAAGGAGAGCGCCGCAGTTTAAGGCAACTTATCATGGATGCACCGTTAGTGAAGGACCAAAGTTCTACACATCCGCTAAGAAAGCCAGACTATCTGTTTAGGGATTCCATTGAAGATCCGCCGCTGTTTTTCTTGGGATGGAGCAGTGGCTGCATCATGACGACGGTGGCCACCTATACCTTTCTCCGATTCCTCGCCACCGTTCGCTCGCCGAGCTTCGGTGTCAAGCTGTTCCTCGGGAGATGTCATAGAGATTAACAGAAGAACATGAGCGCATTCACTATGGCTATATTACCCACGGCACGGTTAGCTCAAGTAATCGGAATCGGATAACAGGGTTACATCCGGGGATCACTGGATTGAATGACCCACCCAAAGGTGAGATCTTCACCGTTGCTAACACTGTGAGGAATCGGCTTGTAGCTTTGGGCCGAGAAATGCCAGCAACTGGCCATCGATGTTATGGCTGGGTACACTCGTCAGATAGACTATGGTGGACCCATTTGAGCCACTACATCTTAGACCGATTTGGTGAGGATTTGAAGGCTGGTGGTTTATATGCAGCTGTTCGTGCCACCACTTATGGACTAACCATGAGCGTTCCCCATTTCTTGGCATTGCTAGAACTCTATAATCCTAATGCCAATACGTTTCTGACTAAGCACGGGGAGTTAGGATTGGCGCTGCATGAGATGTATAAAATCTCCAGTCTTCCGATGAGGAATATGATTTATCAGGAGTACTTTCCTTCTAATAAGGAGCTGCAGCAATTGAAGTCACGGACTCCCAACCGTTACAACACCTTCTGGGATCTTGCCTACCATTATCATATAGCTCTTGCAGGTGTTGATCCGTTATCAAAGAGGCCGCGATCGCAAATTAGTCTAAAGAAGTTCGCGGATTATCTTTTCAAGAATACGGACAGCGTTCTGGATGAACCAATTTGTGAGTTGTCGCCGCTAACCACTTCCGAAGTGAATGAGCTAATCAAGAAGTCAAATGCTCAGTCCTATACCATGGCTGGTATTGAGGATGGCTTTGCTGCTGGAATGAAGTTCCAAACTTTATTGTGGCATGGAGTTAAACCAATCCGGCCTACGACATTACTTGCTGGGTATCTTGCTATCTGGCTAAAAAAGTGTGTAGTGCCATACCAATCTTCCGACGTACTTCCCTTAGAAGTGTTGTTTCCAGTGGTTCTACTTGCTCACCGGAAAAACTTATGTCTTCTTCCGGCAATGACCGCGGGTATTTACAGAGGGCTTCGCCAGATTATAAGCGGATTTACTCAGAAGGGGAACTCGCCGCCTACTCAGATTCCTCTCACAAAGGTGGAACTCCCCTATACTTATTTAATGGCTTGGTTAGTGCTTCATCGATCTGATATAATGTGGGTGCCGACCTCGGTGGATCCCTCCCTTCCCTTTCTTCAACTAATAGAGAACTGTAAATGGAAGGGACGAGGTTTCGCAGATATTAGGAAGAAATTTCAGAATCACAAATGCTGGGTCTTCCCTACTTGCTTCCCACAATTTTCAGGTCAGTACGGAGACTCGTTGATGGATGTAGAGAAGCCAGGTACGGGTCGAACTTCCCTTGATTCTGGCTGCTTCGATTGGTTGGTTAATATTCGGCCGGGCTACGTGATCTTCCGTGTTCAGAACCATTGTTACATAGAACCCTACTTGCCATGTCGGTTCGCTCATCAGTTTGGTTACGATCAAATTTATATCGGGAACCCAAACTAACAGCTCCGGACCCATGGAGGTTTAGTGGATGGGGCTCGAGCATGGATTTGGAACATCACTGTTGTACCGGTGCCAAATTTAACCTTCCGGGCGTTGAGCGCAAGTTGGAGCTGACTTTTCTACAGTGCCGGTGGCTTTTGGCGGCCAATGAACACGTACCAGTTCAAACGATCACCGAGTCAACCGACGAAGAAGCTTCTCGGGTTGCTACTCGTAGGGCCCATGAATCCAAGCTTGAAAAGAAGAGAAGGAGGGAACCAGTGGGTCCTTCTAGTCATTCAACGCAGAAGGAGCCAACTACGGAACCTTATTTTAGGGGTGGTGCAGAGGTTGGTGGAGATGATGGAGAAGAGGAGCCGGAAACAGGTGCGTTAGATCCCTTCTCTTTAGAGTTATTTGAATTAGAACTCGTCGCTTTCAACCGTCCAAACCTTCACCTCCTGCAAAGAAGCCAAAGATGCAAGTCTTGTTCACCTATCCTAACAAGATGTTGGTTGAAATCCCAGGTGCATTTTCCGAAGAGGAGAGAGAGGAGCCCAGCCTTCTTCCTCGGACGTGATCCCGATCCGCAACCCAGGTTACTCCAAGGCGCGAATTACGTTCTAAATTTTCTAAGGAGAGGCCTGCTGATCCAGAAGAGGGATGTCCGGCTAAATGCAAGAAGCTGGCTTCTAAACGGCGGAGCAGCCTTGAAACGGAACCAAAGACTCAAGGAGTTGCAGCCGAAAGGGGTGAGTACTTCTTCGTATAACTTCTTCCGATATATGTTGAGCTTTCGGACTTAAACAATTTTCGCACTTTGTAGAAGGGGATTTTGCAGGCGACTTTATTTTTGACGCTTCTTCGACTGATCTTGATTTCTCAGCACCAACTCCGGGAATCAGGCCGGAAGAGCATGCAGAGGCGGAAGTGGGTCACGATGTCGAGCCAGGTTTAACCGAACAGGCTGAGAGTCCAGGTATTCTTAAAACCAGTAGCATCTCTTTCGGATGGCGGGCACTGAACGATGGAGAATTCGTATCCCCGCTAACTGTTTCTATGCTTCTTACTCTGTTAGAAAAGCTTTTGAAGAAGAGGATCTAGCTTCACGTGATCCGGTATCAGCTTCTGACGATATGCTGCTGGACGATATGTTACGTGAACAAGCCTAATATGAGGCCGCCGATCCGATAATCACAGCTGACTTGCTCGCAAGTAAGATTCTTATTCCCACGTTTTACTTATTTATTCGTGGTTTTTTAGTCACTCATCGGAGGGTTCAAATCGTAGGACCAGTCGTAAAGACTGATACAACTAACGGAAAATCTGGTGAATCTGAGGGTCTTGATTTCTTGCTTTTGGCAGGAGTTGTTATTGACGCTCGGTCATCAGGCTTTCCGCAACAACTCCTGGTTTTTTGGGGAGTGCCAACTACCGTGCCTGCTATAACTATTAGCGAGAGTTCGCCTGAACTGACCATGAGACCAACTAAAGGAGTCGGTGCTTCAACGGTTACTACACCTATAGTGCTTCCTGCGACATATGAAGTTGAGCGACGAGAAGCAGGTGTAGTGAGTTCGGTCACCGAAAGCTCCTCGGGGACTGGTAAATCTCGTGTGCTGTCTTTTTTCTTTTATTTTTCTGACTTATCATTACTGGGTATTCATGTTTTCGCGCTTTCTTTTTCTAGGATCATCATCTCACCTGTGTGCGCGCGTTGATGCCTTATTGTCTGACGATGACCCGGATAAGCTCCTCCTCTGCTTGGAAGTCGGCAATTTTCTTAACTTCGTAGAGTCACTAATCGACAAACTCCTGGAGAAGAGGATCCCTTTCAGCGACTTCCGGCCGGTCCTTGAGCGCAAAATAGCCTTAATAAAGGACACTGGTTCGCTCGACATAGCTGAAGCTTTAACCGACAATGTGAATCAATTTGAGCGTAGGTTTGTGAAACTACAAGAGCTCCAATCTGTTGGTGTTTCTGGCTACGTTGCTGCGCGAATGGAGGCTCGTGTGCAGTCATGGCGTGAATCTCGAGAATCCGTCGGGCTTGGGATCCAGGCGCAGAGAAAACGTGTCGACCAAGCGGAGGGAGTTCTTTCCGAAAGATTGGCTCATTTGCGTGAAATCGACTCGTCGTTAGCCTCTGTTGACGTCGAAATAGCGGAGCTTGAGCAGAAACTGGTGGAAGCAATTGTGGCTGTTGTATCTGAACGCTTTTTTTTCTTGTTAATGATACGCGTGTTTTGTTCGGTCTTCTTTAATTCTCATTATGATTTCTCATTCTGTTTAGAATAATCAACCATAATACTTATAGGATTTTTGGCAAATCCTCAGCCGTCAACGGATTTGATATGCCTTTACCGATTACCGTTTGAATCGGGCTAGCCTGTGAATTATCTGGGTCCGTTTCACAAGTAACGTTGTGCTAAAGGGATGAACCCCTTTAGACTTGATGCTACGAATTTGAATACGTAGACTTAGTCATTTTCTTATGGTAAAAAACGAACCGGCAACGCGTATTATGCGCCGACTTATCCCTGCTTAGGATTCGGGATAAAATTCCCCATACGGGTAAGGCATGGATCATGGAGTTATTAAAAAAGTAGTATCCTTTTATAGGACGAAGACGAACCAGACACTGAAGAGGATGAATTTTATATTCTTTCTTTAGTCCTTCTTTCAAGGGAGAAGTGAACCCGATACCAAAGAGGGAGAATTTTATATTCTATCCTTGGTTGCAGAAGAAACTAAAAGTGGGATCTCCACTCCAAGAATCTGTGAAATGAAACTAAGAATGGGATCTCCATCCTGATAATCGAGAGGATTCAGTTAACCCTAATTCTTTATAGTCTAGGTTATCTGATCCGGACATAAGTTTTCTTGTTTATCAAGATGAGATTCAAACTCCAACCCTAACTTTTATTGGTTTGGCTGGAGGGACAGACATGAAATGTTTTCGTTTATCGAAGAGAAATCCGATCCTGGCCAGAGTGACTTGACAGTTTGACCAAAAGGGATATTGAGACGACTCTAACTTTTATAGGTTTGGTCGTTCAAGTGGAGTGAAAGCCTTCGTTTATCGAAAGGGAAAGCGTTTTGAAAGTGGGCCTCTCGTTCACTGAAAGGATCGAGAGGAGATTTTAGCTGTGGTCTTAACTAAAAAGGGTTTGACCGTATGAAAGTGGGAATGTGAATACAAATCATAATGGAAGTTAGACCAGACTTGGCCTGAGGAACTTTGTTAGGCCAGTCGCGAACTGATCTGATAGTGAGGAACAGTGAGAATTCTTTTGTGAGGAAAGATTGATTCTAGAGAGTAATCAAATCTCATCTCACAAGAGAGTGTTTAGAAGATTACAGCAGGGGTTCTCTATGACCAGACTTGAATTATTTAGAGAACAGCTGGTTGATTTCGGGTTATCCTTAAGAATATCGTATATGATATTCTCCAGAAACTTCCCGTTTAATAATCTGTTCTGAGCGTACTAAGGGTAGTACTTCTTCAGAAACTTGCCGTTTATTGGCATCATGATCTTATCACCGTCTTTAGTAATTAGGCGATATGCACCATTTGAGTAGACTGTCTCTATCACGAACGGTCCTTCCCATTTGGGTTGGAATTTACCTTTTTTCTTGGAATTGAGTATCATGGGCCGCCGGATGGCCAGAACCAAGTCTCCTTCCTTAAAGCTTCGTTGTTTAACTTTCTTGTCGAAAGCACGAGAGATTCTGGCTTGATAAAACTCAATTTGTTGTTGAGCCTACAAGCATTTTTCGTCTAACATTTCAAGTTCTTCGAGACGCTTCTGGTGTTGTTCTTCTGTCGTCATCCTTGTTGCAAGAGCGATGCGAAGGGATGGAATCTGGATTTCCAAAGGGAGAACAGCTTCGCATCCGTACACTAGTGAATACGGAGTAGTTCCGGTGGGCGTGCGGACCGTGGTACGATAGGCCCAAAGGGCTTCGCCAAGTTTATCATCCCAATCTCGCTTGTTAATTTTTACGAGTTTTGACAAGATCTTTATGATTGTCTTATTGAACGCTTCAACTAACTCATTCCCGTAGGATTATATGATGTAGAGGAAATGTCTTCAATCCCGAATTTTCCACAGAATTTAATGAAAGCGTTGCTTACGAATTGAGGACCGTTGTCGTGTATAATTCATCTAGGAATGCCATATCGATAGATAATATGGTGTTTGATAAATTTGACGACATCGCTTGTCTTCACTTCTTTGAGTGGGACTGCTTCGGCCCATTTTGAAAAATAATCGATGATTGCCAAAATGAAGCGGTCACCTTTAACTGATGGTGGGAAGATAGGACCAACAATATCAATCCCCCAAGTCTCGAATGGCCATGAAGTAGTCAAGGGGTGGAGGTGTTCCGGGGGTTGATGCATATAATTTGTGTGTATTTGACACGCATGGCATTGTCTAGCGTAGTCAACCGCGTCTTTGACCATGGTTGGCCAATAGTATCCTATTCTTCTGAGTCGATCACAGAGTTTGGGACCGGGTTGATGTGCACCGCAGATTCCGTCGTGAGCCTCTTTCAGAGCCTCTTCTGCCTCCCTGGTCGAGAGGCATCAGAGTAGTAGCCCATCGTATGCACGACGATATAATGTATGGGTTGTTGAATTATAATAAAATCTCGGAGCTCTTCTTCGGACCGAATCCTTTTCTTTTACGTCCTGTGGCAAAATACCATGCACAACGTAGTCAATTATAGGAAATCTCCACCGAATCCTTTTCTTTTACGTCCTGTGGCAAAATACCATGCACAACGTAGTCAATTATAGGAAATCTCCAGTCTCGGGGCTCAAGATCGACCAAAATACCATGCACAACGTAGTCAATTATAGGAAATCTCCAGTCTCGGGGCTCAAGATCGACCCTAGCTGTATATGATTCCTTAACGTTAATGGTGCAATCTGGCACAAATAATTGGTGGGTTCTGACGGTAATGGATTGTTCCGAATCAGGCGGTTGTGCCAAAGATACTGATAATGCTGCTAGCGCGTCTGCGTATGCGTTCTGGAGACGTGGAATGTACTCGATGAAAAATTGTTCGAATGAGTTTGCCATTTTGATAGCCACCTTATGGTACGGTATCAAGTCTTGATTCCTGACTTCGTATTCTCCCCGGATTTGGTTGACTATTAGTTGAGAATCTCCAAAAGCCTCGAGATATTCGACCCCCAGCTCTTTGGCAAAACTAAGTCCGATAAGCAGTGCGTTATATTCGGCCACATTATTAGAACACCTGCCTATCAATGAGTAGGCTCGGGGTATCACATGTTTTTCTGGAGAGACTAGGACGACTCCGACTCCTGCGGATATCCTAGAATTACCGGGTGCGCTTGCTGTATTGGTCGCTCATGAAGCTCCATCGAAATATAGTTGCCATACCTGTTGATGGAACGTAGTATTGACTTTGTGAGCTTCATCGGGTAAATCATCATACAACTCAGCTGTATCTGCTATGGGGTTAGCCGCTAGAAGATCACAAATTGCTTGTCCTTTGACCGACTTCTGCTATTTGAAGTGCAGATCGTATTAAGACAGGAGTAGGGCCCACTTTGCTAGTCTCCAGTTCATAGAGGCTGGTTGTGTCATGAACACTCGGACCGGATTAATGTTGGAAATAACATAAATCGTTTTTCCTACTAAGTAATGCCGCATCTTTTGAATAGCGAATACTAAGGCGAGGCATTCTTTCTCAATCATTGGATATCGAGACTCAGCACCAACCAAAGTTCGACTCAAGTAGTAAATGGCCTGTTCGTGACCGTTGTCATCGTCTTGTGCAAGTAAAGCACTTAACGAATGGTTCATCGCTTTAATATAGATTAAGAACGGCTTACCTGACTTCGGTGCCACAAGAACAGGAGGATTCGCCAAATATGTTTTGATGTCCTCGAATGCCTTTTGACATACGTCATCCCAGATGAAGGATACACCTTTCTTGGTGAGTTTAGAAAATGGCTGACATTTCCCAGATAGGTTTGAGATGAGCCGTCGTATATAGGCCAGCCGCCCCTGCAATCCTCGGAGTTCTTTGTGATTTCTCAGGGGTTGCAACTCGTGTATTGCTTTTACTTTGTCGGGGTCGATGCGGATACCCGTCGTAGTGACGACAAATCCTAAAAACTTACCGCTGGACATCCCGAGGAAAAATTTGGTGGGGTTCATTTTTAACTGGTGAGTTCGCATGAGCTCGAACATAGTCCTTAGATCTTTGATATGATCGTTTTTATTACGGCTCTTCACTACCAAATCATCGACATAGCACTCGACGGTTTTACGGAGATGTTCTTAAAAAATCTTAGACATTGCCTGTTGATAAGTGGCGCCTGCGTTCTTTAACCCAAAAGGCATCACTGTATAGCAGAATACGCCGAGAGGTGTCCTAAATGCGGTATGTTTTTCATCTTCTGAGTACATCTTGATTTGATTGTAACCCGAAAACCCATCCATAAAGGACATTCTCTCAAACCCACACGTGTTATCGATAATAACATCGGTGATAGGGAGAGGGAAATCATCTTTCGGACACGCATTATTCAAGTCTCTGAAGTCGATGCATATCCTTATTTTCCCATTCTTCTTGAGGACCGGAACAATATTTGCGAGCTAGTCCGGGTGCTGTTCTTCCCGGATAAAACCAGAATCGATTAATTTTTTGACCTCTTCTTCAATCGCTTCCATGATTTGTGGGCGAAATCGTCTTTGCTGTTACTTGATAGGTTTTGCATTTGGTTTGATGTTAAGACGGTGGGCTGCCACGTTCGGATCAAGCCCTGGCATATCTTCATAGTTCCAGGCAAAAACATCTATGAATTCTCTGATGAGGGAAATTAACTCTTCTTTTTCATCTGGTTGAAGACTATCGCTTATAAATATTGGCTTTGGATTCGTCTCATCACCCATATTTACCTGGACCACTTTATCTTCGGTGGGAGGTTCTTTTTGCTCGAATCGATCTCCATACTGTATATTTAGATGATGAATCCAGGGATCCTCCCAAGCCGGCAGTTGATCATCTTCTTGAATTGTAGAAGGATCGACTGTGGTCATATTCGACATTAGGCCTTTGAGTACCTCTCCTAGGCTGACATCTGAATCCCAATTAGAGGAGTCGGATGAATATCCATCTTGATTTGTTAAATGGTCTATAACTTGCCAGCAACACTCATCATCCGAAGCATAACCCAGGCCCCTTTTATAGTTATAATAGTTATAGGATTTTCCTTCTGGTACATAGGCCATACGAGGTGGAACTCGTGGGCCTCGACCAAAATAAAGACCCTCTTCAAGCGCAAAATTATATCCCCATTTTTCCATGAAATCACGCGCTTGCTGACTATATCTGGATGAATGAAGGCCAGGTCTCTCCTCATTTCTATCTTCGCTTGGAGGGAGATACGATGGCGGAGATATTTCTCCTTTGCCGAACACTAACTCCTTTTCACCCCCTGCTTTAGCAGAAATAACAAAGGTTGTTCCAAACGGATCTTGGAAGCGTTTTTTTGTGAAGCAAGATGACTGAAGCGGCATATGTATGTCGGGATTATCGTACAATCCCTACATTACATTAGCCAAACACGGTGGGTACTCTAAATCACCATTTATTACTTCTTCGGCAAGTTGCCAATTACAACTATCATCTGACGATTCACCATCGTCAAGACCGATTACAAAGGGTACAATGTCATTCAGTACAAAACCATCATTGTAATCAAATACTGCTTCTGTGTTAGCTTCTCCCCCGCTATCCGTGCCTTGAGCCGATGATTCAGTATCAGATTCAGCACCGTAAAGGAGGGAATCGGTAAAGTAATTTCCAATCCCTTAAACGGCTGCTTATCCGCGACCACCGTCTTGACTTCATTATTGGCATCTATATATTTTAGACACTGATGAAGAGTAGAGGGAACTATAAGATTACCATGGATCCACGGTCGACCCAATAGTAAATTATAAGAAGTCTCTGTGTCGATTACGTAGCACATAACTTCGAACTTTAGATCCCCAAGTTGACATTTTATCCGGATTTTACCCAAAGGTCTGGATCCACTGGTATTGAACCCATATATAACAGTACCTGTGGAAACCATCTTGCTTGTTGGGATTCCGAGATTGTACATCAACCGGAGTGGCATGATGCTAACAGCGGAACCCGGATTGACTTGGACCCGGTTAACAACGCTGGAGCTAATGTATCCGGTGAAGTATAAAGGCCTATCATGCTTTGAATTCCTCACTTGCATATCATCCTTAGTGAACGTAATATGAGGGAATTGTTTAGCCGATAAATTGCAAAGCTGAACTGGTGATTCCGTTTCTTCGCGGGCCGGCTTGACTTGAGTAAGGAATGCGTCAGAATTGGCTAAAGCTTCTCGCAAGGCTTCTCTAGTATCCTTGGAGAGGCGTAATAACTCATATAAAGTTATTCTTGCTGGGATGTTAGCTAGCTGAGCTATGACATCAAAGCGGTAAGGAGTGTTTGAACTTCCCAGTTTATCTCTCCTAATCGGACGATTGAATCGAGACTGCTTTGGGTTCTAAGCTTCCTGAGGTTGAGGCTCTTTCTCTTTTTGCTTATTGGCCGATTTCTGTTGAGATTTTTCAACTGGCGCAGGGGGAGTTATGACCACCCCCAGTTCGGCCAACGTCTTGGCATTTGGGTCAGAAGTTTCGGGGTATTTATAATGATATTCGTTCCCACCCCTAGTAACAAGAGCCTCTTGTTCATCTTCCGAAAGTGATAAGGTGGGGATACCTTCATCATCTTTTTCAGGAATTGCTGTGGTGGGACAGCAGGTCTTGCCCTTACCTCTGTATTTCTTCTTAGATGAGGATCCTACCCATTGATCATCTTCTAACAAGTTCGGATGGACCCAAAGAATTTCGCCGCTAGGAGCTATATGTTGTACAAGTCCTTTCTGACGTTGTCCATAAGGATCATCGTTGACGGTCTTCATTTGTACCTTATATACGGGCTCTGGCTGAAACCATGTCAGTGGGACAGAGCCAAAGCTAACAGAAATGGCATTTGCGCCACCTTCTTTTCTTTAGGCTGCTTTGGAGTGATGATTCCGACATCGATCAAGGCCTGAATCTTATCCTTAAGAGCGTAGCACGACTTTGTATG
Organism: Asparagus officinalis; assembly: GCF_001876935.1. Lineage (NCBI taxonomy): Eukaryota > Viridiplantae > Streptophyta > Magnoliopsida > Asparagales > Asparagaceae > Asparagus > Asparagus officinalis. The sequence goes on along the minus strand of NC_033799.1, from coordinate 31,663,881 downwards.
ATGATGGACTGTTCTGTGAAATGCGCAATATCGCGGATCTGTAATTTTCTTAGCTCCTTCATAATCAGCGATGGGAGGCAGCTTAATTTTGTTATTCTCCAGTAAATACTTGAAGAAGCCAGGGACTTCATCTTCTTTGAAGGAGTATTCTTTTGGGAATTTTGGCTCGGAAGTTTTCTACTGCCTTGGAGGTCGTTGTTGTCATTGAGGCGTTTGTTGCTTTGGCACTTGTTGCTGCGGCTGCTGTTGGGGTTGTAATTCAAATGTCTGATTTGCATCTACCGCATTCGCCGGTCCTTTCCCCTTACCCCGGGGGGTAAAGTTCTGTTTTTGGGTATTATTTGCTGGTTGTCCCCTTTTAGCTTTCTTCCTTTTGAGGAAGCGTTCAACCTGCTCTCCTCGCACCTTTAACTCCTTCCATGTTTTGGATGGGGCAGTGCCCATAGCTTCTAGTACATCTAAGGAAAGGTTGTTGTGGCATGTTTGGAGGATGAATTCCTCCGTGACCGGATCTCGACAGTTCATTGCCTTGTTCCGGAAGCGCTTAACAAAGTTCTCAACGAGCTCTCCATCTTTCTGCTTCTCTTCGAAGAGTGTTCGGATCGATACTTTCATATCATCGTCGAAGAAATTAGCAAGAAACATGCTTTCCATATCATCCCATGTATTGATACTTCCCGGTTTAAGCTGACGGTACCAATCAAAGGCAGCTGCACGAAGGGTTCCTACGAACGATCGTACCATCAAAGGTTCATTGCCCGAAATGATCCCCAGGTAGGACTTGAAATAAATCAAGTGTTGGGTAGGGGAACCTCTTCCATCGAACGGCGTGAAGTTAATCAAATTGAACTTCGGTGGGTTTGGAATGGAGTCCCATTCTCTCGGGTAGGGACACGGAATGCCAGTCTTTTTTACTTCTTGAGCAGACATCAAAGTATTGATCTTGTTTTCCAAGTCTTTCATCTTAAGGTCTTCGCCTACCTCTCTCTTCTGGCGATTTTGGGGATGGGTATTGGTACCACCCCCAGCGTTAAGGATACCTTCGGTATTTTTATTCTCAGGTGGAACCTCGACTTTGATATTTTCCTCTACTTCTGAGTCGCTATCTATCTGGTTAGTAGTCGGGCGACGACTAGATTCTCCATGCTGATTTGTCAACTGCTAGAGTTGTTGTGCATGTAAGTCTTTAACCCGTTGCACAGTCATCTCCATTTTGATTTTAAAGTCCTCTTTCTGCTTTGCTAAAGCTTCTTGGAGAAGTTGGGCCATCTGTTCAGTAGTAATCATGAATGACTCTTGAGTCTGTCCTGTACTAGATACAGTGGCATCTGAAGCGATCGCAGAGTTAGCGTCTGACGTTTCGTCATCTGATGACTGTCCCCTCTGAATTCTCCTATAATCCCGAGGCCTAATAGCCCCGGTTTGCAACCGAGTCAATCGTTGGGATATTTGCGGGAAAGGTTCAGGATTAAAGCGTCTCGTGGATTTTCCTTTATCTGCCATGTTAATCGTGACTTCTGAGAGTTCACGTTCTTGAACGGCCGGCTTCCTTTTACGGAAACGTTGTGATTTGTGTCTCAGTGTTTCTGTAGAAAGTCTTTCAAACACCAAAATTCTTTGCGAGGCGGTCTTGGAACAGTTACACTCTGACAATACCACCTTAATAAGTTTGGTACATGGACAACGAGAATCCGTTTCCCGGGTATTTCTCTTCCGAGATTTATTCATATCCCCAGTATGATAGTACAACTCATCAATACGATTATCGGAGCAACCTATTTTGTGCTGGCATAATTCTCCCATTCTAACGTCGTCATCTTCTGATGAATAGGGTTCTCTTTGAGGATATAATGCCCTGTCATTATTTTCAAGAGCCGCTCGTTTGAAAACACGCCTTCGTGCGCGTGAGGACTCAACAGGCTCTTGGACTTCTACCCGCAGTCCAAGGCGAGTGGTTACTGGTGCTTTCTCCGTAAGAGAGGTCTTTGACTTACTGGAGAATCGTGTACGACCCCCAGTCTGACGAACCATACGGGGTTCATCTTTATGCAAAGGACCGAGACGATCCATAATACTCACTTTAAATCGGGACAGATCCACGCTACCTTGAGGTTCTACTGAAGGTGAGGAAGTCGCTGGAACAGAAACCAGAGCTATCGGAGACTTGCAAATGACCACGGAAGGCGAATTTTCTACAAACAGAGACGAATTAGCTCGGCGGTGACTGTTTGGTGGCTCGGCCTTGGCCGAGCCAGCAGCCGATGACTTGGTTCTTTCGGGCCTTGTTTTGGATTTTGGTCTCCAGATTTGACGTGGTTTCGTCAGTTTGTCGTCTGCACCATTTGTTTGTAACTTCCTGGCTTCCTGCACCAGAATTCTTACGTGCGCAAGTAAAGCGTGGCGCTTCTTGATCCGTTCTTCAAGAGTTGAACATGTCCTTTTAACGGGGACCCATTCATTCGCTGTTGATTTGGACCAATCACCCGCTTGCTGCCGTGGCGGGTGGGGTCTTCTAGACTTCAGATCCGCTTCATAGCGGATTCCATTAACTTGCTCGGAGGCTTTGGCCAATTGGCGTGCAAGGCGTTGACGCCGTCTTTGACGCGCCCTCTTCAGTTTTGCAAGGTGTGTCTTGAGCCGTTGCGGGATGAAGCTCTTGGTTTTGAACCTTCAAATCCAAGCGTCCTCGACCTTTCCTCGTGGAGTTTCTCCTATTCCTGCGAGGGGAGGATGATCGGGAAGATGAGGATAAGTATTCTTCATACTTTGCTTGGTCAAACTCGTATTCGACCTCCTCGTTGATCGGGATGATGATCTTTGGTTGCGATACTATAGCTTCGGCAGAAAAGCTGTCGGCTCCCACTGTGGTCGCCAGTTTATTTATGTCAAAAGTTGCCTTTTCCATTGCTTTCAAACCTGTTACACCGTTTATCGATTACAAGTTCAAACTGAAAGAAAAGTTAATCTTTTTATAAGACCGTCTTACAATAAAAAATAAAGATTACAACTTTATCAAACAAAACGCAGCAGTAGTGTTTATCTCCCGCTGCTTTTCGTGGGATCTTTGCCTGTGCCGGAGACGCGTTAGTCCGTGGACCATCGCAGATCAACCCGATTGACAATATAACTACGCTCTTGTTTCACGAAGGAAACAATTGCGGAAGCGACAATCACGACCAAGCGAGATTGTGGCTCTTTTCGAGATTAAAACCAAGTTTAATCCGAAGGAAAGAAGGGGAAAGAATCACAAACCTTTCGAAGGGCTTTCTTTATGAAAGTGTTCGCCAAGATCTGATGACTCTCCTCTAAAATTCGTGGTTAACTGGATAATTTGACAGCACCTCGCCTTCTCAATTTCAGATCCTCTTGAAAGAAGACCTTAGGCTTCTATTTATAGGCTTTTGGAGATGTCCTTTCGAATAAGAATTTGTGTTTAAACGTTATCTGCAGTTAATAAACACTTAACCGCGTTTAAGGATAACCTCAAAACGATTGGGGGTGTTCTGGGACGAAAGAATCCTTAAAAATCATCGAAATCCGTGTTTGGGGAGGTTTTGTACTCAATAAGAGTCCTGGTGGCTCGGGACTGTGCGAGTCACCATTTGGTGGCTCGCATGGGTGCGAGCCACCAATTGGTGACTCGCGCCTACACGGGCCTCCGAATGGTGTTTCGTTCATCTTTTTGATATTTTCGCGATTCATGGTTCTTCCAATTCCCTTGTTTTGCGTATGCTTCATCGCTTCGCTGACTTGTGCACTCTATTGATCCATTTCATACACTTACTGATGTTGGACAAATTCCCTTGACTTGGATAATAACGTTTATCGTCTTCTCCTTGTCTTGAACTGTGTTTGAGGACCTATAGGCAATTTTTAAAGCGTACATTAGGAAGGTAAGAGGAAGGTGATGAACTTTTGTCGGATTTGTGATGGTAGTAATTGAGAATCGGATGGAAGGGAAGAGGAAGAGTAGGTCAGAAGTGAGAAGCTTGCCTTGAAGAGGAGGAGAGGAGGAAGAGCACGAGGAAGTTAGGGTTTAAGGGAGTGGAGAGAGAGCTGATGGAGTTTTTGTGGGATTTTGGGGAAAGAAAGGAGGGGAAAGGTTTAGGATTTTGAGGAAATACAGTAAACTAAGTGTATACTGCTGATGTCGAAGGGATGAATCACATTGAGCATGAGTTTTTAGGACTTTTGCACATAGGAAATGATATCAAGGACTGGACCACATGGGTCTTTCAATTTTCAATTTTGGGGCCTTACACATTTTTTCTTTTGTTTTTTATTTTATTCAATAAAGGTTACAACCTATTTGTGAGGTTGATTTATATTATTTTTACTTATTATTATTTATATTCACTCAATTGTTTAAACTTTTAATATATGTTGATGTTAATAAAAACTTACTAGATTGAGTTCGTAAGATTGGACTTGTTGAAAAGGCTCCCTGAATAAACTTAGATGACTAGAGAAGATTCTGGAGTTGAGATGTGCTTGATCGGCCTATGATACACAGAAAAAATGTTGTTAGGAATCTTGACCCTAAGATTAGTTTGTTTTGATGATAACAAATATTATATGTTGTGTGTATTATGTGCTAACATTTGTTTTGCAGTATCAGAGCTATATCAACAATTATATTCAAAGAGATACTCAAGACATAGATGAGTTCAAGGCAAAATGAAGCAAAGAAGAAGATATACTTTATTGTCAAAATGTAATTTTATATTTTCTTTGCTTAGAAATTTGTACAAGCCTTGATCACTCACACACGTGCACACACATAGTGTTAGAACACACTAACACATGCTTAGTGTGTTGGTTAACAATAGAAATCCCCTATGTTAGCCATTAGAGTTTATAGATATTAAGTGAGTCTTAAAACATTTCATTTACACCCCTTAGAAATTAGAATCTGGAAAAACTCAAAAGACTAAAGTTGTAGGTCTCTTCAAGAGCTTTCCAACAAATCTTAAATCACATCATTCCGATATCGGATGAGAATGTTATAGTCAAAATACTAAACAGAAAAATTTCAGAATCTGAGTTTACAGTGTAGTCGACTACTATGCCTTGTAGTCGACTACTGAGCAATTTTCCGACTTCACAGAGTCTGTTTAGACTCAGTGTAGTCGACTACTATGACTTGTAGTCGACTACAGATGCAGTTTTTCTAGATTTTAGGTTTAAAATAAGTGACTGTTTATAGCCGTTTTGTGGACGTTAATTGTGTTTAAAATTATGTCATTTCAGAGGCTATAAATAGGTTTAAACATCAGAAAACAACAACTAAGTTTTACACTTGCAAGATCAAACATTTTGTGCATATTCACTCTCTAATTTTCCAGATTTTCATGCTAAGTGTTTAGAAAAAGAGAGTTTCTGATATTGCCTTGGTTTCAATCATTCTTAGAGATTGTATAGACAATATTCAGAGAGTTAAAAGAATCCTAAGCCACTGCAGCACTTCACTACACATTCAAGGCTTATAGGATCAATTGTGTTCTTGCTTCAAAAAGGATTTCTCTCGGGTTTGAGAGGGTTGATCTCTTGGTTTAGAGATTGGGTGGCAATTGGCATGGTCTTGTCAATTGGTGTTGCAATTTGCATGGTCTTGCAAATTGGTCAGGTTTGCTTTTGATTTTGTAAGGTTTCAAAATCATAGTGGAAATCTCAAGCGGGATTTGCTTGGGGACTGGATGTACACCGGGTTGGTGGAACCAGTATAAAACTTTGTGTTTATGATTGTGAATTTCTGAGATTGCTATTTTTCTTTGCAATTTATAATCTACTTTGCATATATTTTAAAAGAACACTACTCACCCCTCTTCTAGTGTTCTAGTGTATCTATTTCAGATCCTACATTTGGTATCAGAGCAAGGTGAAAGATGGCATCAACAAATACATCACAATTCAAAGAGGGGTATTCCACACAGCGACCACCTCTATTCGATGGCACGAACTATAACTATTGGAAGTGCCGAATGAAGATTTACCTTCAATCAATTAGCTACGAACTTTGGAACGTCGTGGAAACAAAATATGAGAAGCCTACAACTCCTTTTGCAGAATGGACTACTTCTCAAAGAAATAATGCAAATTTGGATTCAAAAGCAATGAAT
>NC_033799.1:31608999-31656762 GCF_001876935.1 Asparagus officinalis | reverse complement strand
TGTTTATTTTCAAGAAAGTTATAATTTTTATTTCTTTGTTGTTTGAATTCATTTGTAACGTTTGAAGTTCTAATGAAATCGATGATGAAGGCAACTTTCGACGAAAACAGCGAGGAAGATCAAACTCCTAGAATCAATGCAACCTGAGGAGATGTTGAGAACGGATGATTCCAACTACTATGCGTACCGCATGATGGTTTGTCATCCCACCTCTATATGCTACATCTTGAAGGATAAGATCCAAGTTTTATTGGACGCAGGCGTTGTTATTCTTTAATCTTGATTATCGCTGGAGTGAGGGTAGTCTAGGTTTCTCCGGAAAACCATGTACTACCTTGATTCTTCTCTCTGATGAGTCATGACTGTTATGGTAATCTACCATTTATCAACAAAAATGATTAGAAGATTGTCTCCATGAGCCTAATGGAGTCATAATTCAAAATCGACTCAGCTAAAAAGGACCTAGCCAAAAGCCAAACGCTTTAGCCAAACGAAGCACGAGAAAGCAGGTCAGCCTTCGCTTTATAAGGGAGCTATCAGGAGTCTACCCCAACTCGAATCGAAGGTACGAATTTCCCCAGTGGCGGACTCGGCTGGCTCTACGAGCTGTTATGACTGGGCTAGGCGGCTTCACTTATTCTAGTTAACAAGTTACAAGAATGACCCGGCCTTCCAATTCAATCTTGCTGGGGAAGATAAAGATCCGAGTCATCCACTAAGCTATTTCCAAGATATACATCATTGCAGTTACCATAGTCTTGATCAGGTTCACATTTCAAAAGGTCTCAAACTTGACGAAGTCATTTTAAATGCAAAGACGGCTCATTCTATTCCCAAGTCACGTTCTGAATGGTAATCAAGACACCCTTCTGAGCTCAGATGACCTTTTGGACCAGTCGCACGCTGGCCATCTGTGAAAGCAATGGAGTGGCTAATCGGGTATAGCCTATCTTCCCTTTGATTCAATTATCTGTCAAACTGGGACGTTATCGAAGGTGCCTTATGTACTCGAGATTGCCTTCGCCCTCCAAATCACTAACCAGCCGTCTGTAAAGATAAGGGCGACTCAGCACCTCGCCGTATTCTCAGTCCATATGCCATCTAATCAAATCCCGTGGCTTTAAATCGAGGATCATCTCGGAAATAGTATCTTCTCAGTCGCCAGCGACACGTGGAAAGGACCAACTGCTGACTTAACCTCCAGCTCATCCACACCATCGTCCTCAGACCCCTGATGAAGCCACGTGTATTATCCGTCAACAGACAATAAAGAGGGGGGGCAATGGATCCAAAAAAGAGAGGAGCATGCTTTTTTGGGACTCAGGTTCTGTGACTCAAAAAACTAAAGAAGTTCATTCTTTTCTTCAAGTTGCTTCTTAATAAATTCTAAAATGAGAATGTTACCCTGCATGGACCTCACATGGCCTAAGTGGATCTCTCCCCAAAACCTCCCTCAAACTCAATCCTTAACTTGACGGTCGGAGGCTACCACGAGGGAAAACACGCCCCGGTTACCCTAACATGTCCTTATGTGTGCAAGGCCATCAGTCCACCCGTGCCATTCAGAGCTTAGGCATAAAGTAGGGTAGGAGGGGGGGGAGGGTCGCCCCTTTATCCTTGTATCATCCTCCCAGTCAGGAGTGATTCCAGACATCAACAATGACGACTCGGAAGCTCGTTGTCAATTAGCTCCAAGGTGAGGTACCGAAGTCGGACATGAGCATCTGGCCTCATCAAAATCTATCAATTAATTATACCTGGGACTTGATAGTTATTTTTCTCCAAATTCCTCACCAATCCTCTTCAATAGGATGGCGAGATCATAAAACTGTCAAGTTAATGATTACCTATGATAGTTATTTTCCTCCAAATTCTCTCGTCAATCCTCTCCAATAGGATGACGGGTCCCCACAAAACTATCACGTTAATGATTACCTTTGATAGTTTAATTTCCTCTAAATTCTTCCACCAATCCTCCTCAACAAGATGGCAGGTCCGTACAAAACTATCACGTTAATGATTATCTCTAATAGTTTAAATTCCCACCAAATTCTCCCACCGATCCTCTTCAACAGGATGACGTTAATGATTATCTCTAATAGTTTAAATTCCCACCAAATTCTCCCACCGATCCTCTTCAACAGGATGACGGATCCACAAAATACTAGCATGTTAGTAATTACCTCTGATAGTCAGTTCTCCCACTAATTCTTTTCAATAGGATGGCGGGTCCACAAAATATTATCACGTTAACGATTACTTCTGATAGTTAACTCTGTCAAGTAGTGACCTACCGTGCGATGAGCCCCTATTTGTCACTCGATCAGGATAGTAATCTACCGTGCGATGATTCCCTATCTGATCCATTCCGAATGTTCTATCTTTTTAGAACGATTGATGGTAGTGACCTACCATACGATGTACCACTATTCCAATCACAGTCGTTATACTCCTACATCACTGAACGACTTGATTATGTCCACACCGTCATTCCTACAAATGACGTTGTTCGTTGATAGTGGCCTACCAAGCGATGTGCCTTATCAACCCGAATAGCGACCTACCAAGCGATGAGTCATTATTCAAATCTCTCGAGTGGCGGGCTTACCATGTGATGAGTCTTGCTCTCAAATTCTTAGGCTAAGTCATCACACCAAACGACACAGCCAAACTCGATTACGGCTTAACCGTTGTAATCATGTTCAAACACTTAATCCAACATGGCTAAATATAGAGGAGAAACCTTAGCATTGAGCCTAAGGGAAACTCCTTGACAACTTACCATGCTAAGGGTAAAAGCATGGCTAGTCCAACTCAAATTGTAGTTAGTAAAAACAAATCAAGTTCGTTGATAGCTAAGGGTTAGCTAAAAATCTTAGGTAGCGATCATGAGCTACGTCTCAAGGTTTCAACTTTCAGCAAGTTCCGCCTGCAAGAACATTACCAAATAGTAAAAAATACATAAAAACGCTGATATCTCTTAAACCGAAGGGAATTAGGCAAAACAGATGGCGGAAAACCAAATTCGGTAGGTTGGTCGCCCGTCTCATTGAATATAGTCATTTCATATATAATTCGTCTAATTTCCGGATTTATGATTTGAAAGTTATGACTTGTTCTTCATAACAAGTTATTTTCTCGACGCCTATGTAGACTCTAAGTTCGCCTGAAGGCTGAGCTTCGCATGAAAGCTTGAAGTTCACCCGCAAAGGAACACTAAACTTCGCCCGCATGCTTAGCTCGCAAGTTGGCTAGCTCGCATGAATGCTTCGGCTTGCCGGCACGAGTCAAGCTCGCCCGCAAGAGGTTCCCCACACAATCCAAGCTCGCCAACAGGGTTTAAGCTCGCTTGAACGCTTACGGGGTTCGCATGTCAACCTCACCTGTTCGCCTTGTCGCCTGCAAGCTCGCATATTCGTCAAACTCGCCCGCTATGATCCAAGATCGGCCAACAGGGTTTAAGATCGTCTGAATGCTTAAGGGGGTTCGGTCTGTCAATCTCGCATGTTCGCCTAGCTCGCCTACGGGCTCGCTTGTTCACCTAGCTCGCCTGCAAAGCTCGCCAACCTTGCATGGCAAGCTCACTAGGCTCGCCTGAACTGTTAGAAACCACCTACTTGAATTGTGTTACGCCCACTTACCACGATTCAAGGGGTCGGTTATGATCTTCTCTCTGCTATAAAAAGCCATTGTCGGCTATATGAGAGGGGAGGGGGGGTTTGACTTTTTACGAACTTTTAAGGGAGATTCAAAAGAACAGAACTCTTGCATTCTTGTACATTCAGCTTTGGTATTCAAGCTCGGGTGATCAAGCTCTTCTAATCAAACTTCTACCACGCGCTGAAGTTTGTTCGTGTGCAATCTCGTTCAAATCGTTCAAGGGAAGCAATCTCGTCACAAGCATCGAGAGAGGCATCCTATCGCCCTAAAGAACCCACGTTAAATAAGGAGAGATCAATTTCATTCTCTCAGCTTCTGTGTAAAAGTGATTTTTGATTTGTAGTACCAATTCAATCAATACAAATCTTTGATCAATTTTACAACCTACAGATAGTTGTCCTTTTGTAACTTTAGTACATGTTTATTGTGGCACTATCATGAGCATAATTGAAAATCATCAAAATTAAAAAGATGAGACAAAAAATTTTGATCTAGCTATACTCTTTTTACACTATTTTTTTTCCGGCTTGACGAGTTGCTTTTCTTGGTCATACTAATCCTCCACGCGTCTTAGCAGAGAAAAAGGAGTCATACATGATGAATGGTCTGTGGGTCGTTAATTTGGTCTCCAATGGAAAACAAGAAGGAAATTGGGGAAACATAAGGGCCACGGAATTTTTTTGTCATCACTTTTACCCTTGTTTTCTTCTTGCTCTCCTCACAGATTTTGTTGCTATTTGGACTAAAATACTTCTCTAGAAGCTCTATGATTTGTCTATTAAGTATATATGTCTAACATACAATCTTACACAGAAGCCAAAAAATGATACTCCATATTAGAATAAATAACTTACTAGTAAGAAGAAGTTTCTTTATGTTTTACTTAGCACATTGACACGTGTGATGTATGTGCAAAATTATTTAATTATATGATTAATATTACATTTTGATATAATAGTTTAATGGTGATTTAATGTATGCAATTTTATTATGGAGCTTAACATAGAAAATATATCTTAAATTGCTATTTAGCAATTAAATCCATCCTTCAAAACAATTTTGTTGAGTATTTTTCAAATTAAGGATAATATAATTAGAGTAAGTGATTAGAATAAAAAAATGAGGATATATATTACAATTTAATATGTGATATGTGTATTGTCATTTGTTGATTTAGAATGTTCTAGAATAAGAAAGGATAAAAGGCAAGATAGAAAATAATTGTTTCACTTAGAAAATTATAATTTTAATTATGTGAGTTCCTACTCTCACGTCATTTAGAATCTTCTAGAATAAGAAATAAAAAGAAATAAATGGGGAAAAGTATCTTCCTTGTAAACTTACCATTTTATCATTCAACTTACAATATGAATGGAAAAATTTCAATACTCATCCAATTTATACTATCCTTAATATGTTCATTATATATAGTATAGATAGATGATCAAATGATGGCGGTCAATCATATAGATCATAGAATGTGCCATTTTGTAAGTTATGTGACAAGGATAAATTAATTTTATCAGAATACCCCCATATTATAGTGATGCATGTCATTCAGGTGGTAGGGTTAATGTGAACAAGAGAGAAATTCATAATGGAAATGTAGCTTTATCGTTATGGTCAAAATTAGGCCTGTCCATCTGGGCCGCCGGGCGGCAAAACCGGGGCCCGGACCCGGGCCTGGGTACCCCGGGTCGGGCCCGGGTTACGGGCTGGCCCGGATATTTTTCAATTTTTTTTATTTTTTTTCAAATTTTTTAGATTTTATTTAAATTTTAAATTATACAAAAAAGACAAGAAAAATAATAAAAAACAATAATTTTATTAATCACTTAAAATGACATAAATTATAAATAAAAAATGATAAAAACAAATTCTTTATTAATAATTAATAAATCATTTACAAATTACAAGTACAAATTTATTTTGAAATTAATCACATCACAATAGATAAGTAAATCCCAACTAGGTTGGCACATACTCACCTATATCACTATCATTTGCAATTATTTCCAAAATAATTCTTTACAAATTTTAAGCTAAGGCCTAAGATATAAAAATTATAATTTATTCTTTATATCTATCTGCTAGTCCCAATTCTTCAAATTTATCTTCAATTCCAGCCATCTGATCGATGCCTTGCGTTCGCTTCTTATACATCAACCAATCTTGTAAGCACATCACCGCTTGTACAGTGTACGGATCTAAGCATGTCCTGTGATCGTCGATCAAACGTCCTGCTGTGCTGAAGGCAGATTCCGAAGCTACCGTCGAAACCTGCACTGTTAGTAAGTCACAAACCTATGGTGGAAAAGTAAGGCATTATGAAACTATCCTCATATACTTTCCACCATTGTACAATATCTAAAGCATTGCCTTAACATTTTAACTAAAGTAAGCCAGAAATAATTCATCTAATTTCAGAATACTCTGCAATTGATAGACGATCACAAGTCCAGATCCCATGTTAGCTCAGCTACCATTGCGGCATAGCTAATCCAAACTTACATTTTACCTCAGGGGATGAGCCTCGAAATAAACCGAAAGCCTGTAGACTGTTGTGTAGCTACACATCCATGTCTGCTGCATACTTCATTCTATAGCGTTTTGAAAATAATTTTCTATTAGCTAAATAATGAGTTAGTAGCCAGTAAGGGTGGTTCATCATCTATTCGGGCGCCCGAGTCCGGCGTCATTACTGATTACCCATACAAGGATTGTAACAAACTTCGAAGGCCAATATTTCAAGCATAGGATTAATAATGAACCCACCAAAACGCAAAATATGGAGGAATTAGGCCTAAAGTAATTATAAATTTGCACTCCATTTAAGAATCATAGGTGCCAAAAGTATTATCCATACGATTATTTCCCAAAAAAATTTGAATATTTAAATTTGTAAATCAGCTAAAGTAATGGTTGGATAATAACAAGCCAGGTAATAACATTGTAGCATCATAAAAACTTGTAACATTTTATTTAAATACAATATACTTGGTCCATTCATCTTCAGTTTATTTCCATAAGTGCTACAGAAATAGAACTTAGAAGCATAATAGTTTATAAAATTAGTTATAATGTCGTTTATATTCTATTACATAACACTTAACATTGCATAGGTGATATTTCACCTATGGTCAACATCATTTTGGATTAGTTCTGGGCTTTACATTTTTTCTTTACAAAATTGTTTTCCATCTTTTAAGCTTTTTTCACGACGCATTATTGGCATGTAAGCAATTGTCTAAACTTTTCTATCATGGTTAATTTCATACAATACACTTTGAACAATTAAATTTAAAATATGACAGATACACCTAATATGAAATGATCACCATGACATGGCAATGATAAGTTTGATCTGATAAAATCAACAGGCTACATTGTTTTATTACTGCATTTATCTAGTGAAAGAAAAAAAATATTCTTTCTGAAATTTCTAATTTTATAAGTATCTTCAATTATTAAATTTGTCAACATTAATACCTAGTATGGTGATCTGTCTATTGCAATAAAAGAAACAACTCTTTTACAATATTTGCCAATTTTCAATCAATTCCCAGGTGTGTTGTGATCATAAAATATCCAGTTTGTGCTCTAGATGTCCAAATATCCGAAGCTTAAAAAAAATTTACAGTTTAAATTTTAAAATAAGAAATTATTTTTTCCTTGTTCCTCCTGATAATATTTTTAAAATATCACGGTTGACTAGGTTTGACGAGAAAATTTTTTAAATGCAGGATAAAAACCATCCCTTAACATATCTTCAAATTCCATTATTCTTCTCTAATATTAAAAGGGAAAGGTTTTTAAGAATTGATAACCTGATAACGCATTTCCTGCTCTTGGCAGCGTCATAGTTCCAACTACCGAGACTTACCAGAAGACGGAGGGATTAGAAATACATAGATTGTCGCGATATCACCTTTGAGGAGTCTGGCCTTTGTTGTGTTTATCTAAATGACGTTTGAGGTGGTTGGTGCGCTCTTATGATGACTTGAAATCTTACCCCGCACAACGCACACTTAGCCTTCTAAGTGGGCATCCTCACGTGTTCATTCCTTGGTGACGTCGATCTTCTCTGAGTAAAAATTCCACACATCGATTTGGCCTTTTAGAAGCTCTTGGTGCAGATTCGTCGCATCGGGATTCGACGATTAACTTTGGTAGGAAGTAGACCCAGTAGGAGCGACTCAATTTGCAGGATCGCGGAGATAATGTTTTGCTCTTCATAATCAGATCGGAAGCATTTGATGAAAGGATTAGAAAGTATTAAATAAGAGAGTTAAGAGTAGTAAGAGAGAAGTAGATGGTTTTGGTGTGAAGAAAAACAAATGAAAACCCCCCTCTATTTATAAACCAGCCCCCTAAGAAATGACCAAAAATAACACTCACAAAATAGCCGTTTTTGACCGTTTTTGCGGAACAAAACGGTCAACGGACATTTTATGAGCCCATTGCGGCCGTGCCCCGGGCGGGGCGGGCCCGTTTTTGGCACAACACGTCACGAAGTGACGTTGTGGGCGGGCCGCGGCCGCGGCCTAGCCCGGCCCCGGCGTTTTTTACGGCAACGGTCACACTGGTGACCGTTGCCACCGGCGGGCTCCGAGCCCGGCCGCAGCCCGGATTGTTTGCTCGACGCGCCCTGTTCCGGCCGGCCCGGGCTTGGGCCGCTGAGACGAGCCGGACCGGGCCTGGAACGCGGTTTGGCCCGGGATTTCCGGCCGGGCCCGGGCCGCAGGCTTTTTGTGTATAGGCTTAGTCAAAATCAACCACTCCTGAAGAGTGGTTCTCGAAGGATTTGTGATTCACTGTATAAAAGTAATATAGATTCAAGTTGTTTATCACTTATCAATCGAAGTTCAAATCATCAGTATTAGCTTCTTTGGTGTCTTTATCATCGTTAACCCAATGATTTAGTTGAAAATTGTTGTTATTCCATCCGTAAAAGTTTATTCTTTATGTGGCTGCAAAGTAAATGAAGATGGTGTAATTACTAAAGATAATATAATTTCTAAATGAAAATTGTTATGGATTTGGCCTCTCAATTAACAAAAAGTAGGATGGACACACATACATTTTGATCACATGCATTAATTATTTGAGGAGGTTATTAATTATATCACATATTTTTGGATGGTTTAATTTATTCTAAAGCAAGTATTTTTGGTTGGCTTGCATAGGTAAGTTTACCATGTAGATAAGTCTGTTGTGCGCATCGCAGAAATTTCAACAGGGAGTTTTCTGGTGCCACAATAAGAGAGAAAGATCGCAATAAGAATTCTCGTCTGCCCAAGGAAACAATGAATCTGAAGCGATATCTCTAACAAAAGTGACGATATCAGCTCTTCTACTCATCAGTTCTTAGGACTGACATTGTCGAGAGAGAACCTAATAAACTATTACAATTGGCACAAACAGCCAAATCACAGTAAGTTTACGTGGTCGGCAAATTGCCTACGTCCACGCGGCAAGGAGGAGCGATGCTACAATTTGAGAGAAAAGTAATACAAATGGGGTTTACAATACACAATTCTCACACAATTAAACCCTAAAATAGCTCCTTGCTTTTCTTTCTAAAAAAAAGTCAGCCCTCCAAATACTTTTTCTCTGCTGCGAATTACTTTGTCTCTCTGACGTTAACACGCTGCACACAGGCCCGAACTTTACACGCTTACGCAGCCGCTTTTTCTTTGCAGAAGCCTCTGTCTTCTGCGCTCTACTCCTGCCCCCGCTCTTTGAATCTCCTTGCAACGCAAACTAGGTCACGAGCTGAAAGATATATATATTAGCGCGGAAGATGCATATCGGTGGCCTTCAAAAAATATTGATCACGCCGTCTTTTCCATCTCCTCACGCGATTGTTTTCCGCCACGTCACAATTGTAAACGACAGTGAGTGGTCCCATGTGCCTACCGCCTCCAAATAAGTACTTTGTAGAGGATAGCGGAAACCAATCTGTAATCATTAGCTTGGAAAGGAAGACGTACGATTCTTTTTTTTAATACTACTATAATGCAGTGCTTGCACGTGAATGCTGTTTTTAAATTTTTGAATTTTTTTATTAATAGTAAATACTATATGTTATAAATAAAATTGTATAATAAGATTGCTTAAAGAAATGTATGAATTAATTACTTATATGTATAGTTACTATAATTGAATAATTTTTTATAATGATGCGCTCATTTTAAAGTTGTTTTATAAATAAGTCCCACAAATCTAAAATTATTCTTAAAATAAAATTGTTCAAATTCTATAATTTCTCTTAAATATAACCCTCCAACGTTGAAAGTTGTTAACATAAATCTAAATTAGCTGGGCATTACTATTGGTAAGTTTTTTCTATGTCCTCTTAGTATAGTTACACGCTGATACATCAATATACTAAATAAGTTACTTCTCATTCTAATTTTTAATGGGTAACTTACCATTAAATCTTTGTGACTTTTCAGCTATTATCAAACTTTAAAATACACTAACCTAATGGCCTTTTTTATTTTCAAAGAAGGACCGCCTAATAATTTCTAATTTACAGATAACTTGTAAATTAGAACTTAGAAAATGGCATTTTAAACGGCATTTTGAAAGTTCATCAGGGGTTGGTGTAATTTATCTGAAAGGGTATGTAGGGGCTCTTTACAAAAAGTTATAAGGGGTTTTAGGTGTGATTTTGAAAGTGCATAGGATCTATTTTATTATAAAATACTAAAAGTTAATGATGGTTACTATAATTTACCCATTTTAATATTATATTCTTAGCTCAAGTAATACTATTAAAATAATTATATTGTTTGTATGTGATAAAATATTAATTTAGATTTAATTTTTTAATATATACTATTAAATAATTTACTACTATAAATTTTATAAATTTTATCTATACTATTATTAACATAATTTGTATTATTATTTAATATAAATATTTAAAATAGGCTCCTTGCTTTTCTTCTAAAAAAAAGTCAGCCTCCAAATACTTTTTCTCTCTGCGAATACTTTTTCTCTCTGCGGTACACCTGCACACAGCCCAAGACTTACACAGCTTACACAGCCGCCTTTTTCCTTTTGCACGAAGCCTCTGTCTTCTGCCTCTACTCCTGCACCCCGCTCTTGAATCTCCTTGCACACCAAACTAGGTCACGAGTGAAAGATATATATATAGCGCAGATCATATCGGGTGGGCCTTCAAAAAATTAATTGATCACGCGTTTTCCATCTCCTCACGCGATTGTTTTCCCCACGTCACAATTGTAAACGAGTGAGTGGTCCCCATGTGCACCGCCTCCAACATAAGTAACTTTGAGAGGATAGCGGAAACCAAATCTGTATCATTAGCTTGGAAAGGAAGACGTACGATTCTTTTTTTTAATACTACTATAATGCACGTGCTTGCACGTGAATGTACATGTTTTAAATTTTGAATTTTTTTATTAAATAGTAAAACTATATGTTAATAAATAAAATTGTATAATAAGATTGCTTAAAAGATATGTATGAATTAATTATTATTGTATAGTTACTATAATTGAATAATTTTTTATAATGATCGCTCATTATTAAAGTTGTTTATAAATAAGTCCCCAAATCTAAAATTATTCTTAAATAAAATTGTCAATTCTATAATTTCTCTTAAATATAACCCTCCAACTTGAAAGTTGTTAACATAAATCTAAATTAAGCTGCATTAATATTGGTAGTTTTTTCTGATGTCCTCTAGATAGTTACACTTGATACATGCAATATACTACAATAGTTACTTCTCATTATAATTATTTAATAGGGTAACTTACATTAAATCTTTGTGAACTTTCAGTCATATAAACTTTTAAAATTACACTAAACCCTAATGCCTTTTTTATTTCAAAGAAGACCCCTAATAACTTTCTAAATTTTACAGATAACCTTGTAAATTAGAACTAGAAAATGGCATAAAAAGGCATTTTGAAAGTTATCAGGGTTTGGTGTAATTTATCTAAAGGATATTAGGGGCTCTTTACAAAAGTTATAAGGGGTTTAGTGTGATTTTGAAAGTGCATAGGATCTATTTATTATAAAATACTAAAAGTTAATGATGGTTTACTATAATTTACCCATTTTAATATTATAATTCTTAGCTCAAGTAATACTATTAAAATAATTATATTGTTTGTATGTTATAAAATATTAATTTAATTTAATTTTTTAATTATACTATTAAATAATTTACTACTATAAATATTTTATAAATTTTTATTATACTATTATTAACAATTAATTGTATTATTATTAATATTAAATATTTTTTATACAAAGTTTAGTTTTAATCATTACCAACTATAGATTATTTGGTATCATGTAATAATCTTTAATAAAATACTCTAAAAATAATACTAAATTATTTATTTAATAATATAATACTAAATAAATAGTGTAATTCGTAATTAATATGATATTATTCAAATAAATATACTATTTATGCGATTCAAAATTTATTCTAGTTATTTTACTACTCATCAAAGTATAGTATAATTTTAAATAGTATTTAGTACTATATTATTCTATGTATACTAATATTTTAATTATTTTTTATAATTCATAAATAATAATTATAATAATTTAATTGATTACTACTAATAATTGTGTATACTTATATTATAAATTATTTTATTTAGTATTTTTAAATAACTAATAGTTATAATATTATTAATTATTATAATTTTTAAGGAAGATGAGGTCCGTGAGGAGATGCATAAATAATAAGAGATTACATTTATTTAATGAAAGATTAATTAGAAATAATAGCATAGTTAAAATTTATTAAAATTTAAGTGGGTAAAAAAGGAAATCAAAAGTTTTAACACTCAAATCCTCTTTTTATAGTAGCATAGATATAGATTGGCTAAAGTACCAAATTGGTATATTATACGAACACTTTTGCCAGTTTGGTATTTAAAAAAACTCCTACGACAACAAGACATTAAAGCTCGACCTTTTTGACAATAAGACTCATTTCTCAAAATTCCGGCAAGAAATTTGTTTTTAACCCCCTTATCTCCCAAAATTATTAAATTGATACCTAAAATTATCAAAAAAAATATTCCATCCCCTCCCTCCCTCCCTCCTCCTCCTCCTCGTCGTCGTCGTCAACGTCCTCCTCCTCAACCATTCCCCTTTCCTCCCCTCCTCCGCCCTCCAGCTCCCTCTCCCCGTCCTCTAGCTCTTTCACGAAGCCTCCCGCCCCGCCGACCTTGCCTGCTACAACGCTGTCGTCTTGTCCTACCTATGCGTCGGGCGCCTCGCCCTCGCCCGCAGGCTCTTCGACGCGGTGCTAAAGAGGAACGTGCTCACCTGGACCTGCATGATCGATGGCCTGAGTCTTTTGATAGATGTGCTCAATTGCCCGAGTCTATTTCAGTCAAAGAATCCAAAAGACAGCCTGAGATTTGAATATGCAGGTTAACTCACTACACATGAGAAAATAAATGCTGATGTGCAAATTGTTTTGAATTGCCAACGTTAAACTTTGAACCTAATGCCTTCTCAAACCTAGTGCCATAAAATGTTCCTACAATCACACTAAAAGTTAGAAGTCGTGATGAACAATGAAGGCCTTGTATTTAGCAGTTTGATAGAGCAAGCGAGGTCGGCGGGGCGGAGGGCTTCGTGGAAGAGCTAGAGGGCTGGGGAGAGGGAGCCAGGGGGCGGGGGAGAGGGAGCTAGAGGACGGAGGAGGGGAGGAGAGGGGAATGGGAGAGGAGGAGGAGGTGGAGGACATCGAGGAGGAGGAGGAGGAGGAGGAGGGGGGTGGGTGA
Source organism: Asparagus officinalis (assembly GCF_001876935.1). Lineage (NCBI taxonomy): Eukaryota > Viridiplantae > Streptophyta > Magnoliopsida > Asparagales > Asparagaceae > Asparagus > Asparagus officinalis. The sequence continues at coordinate 31,643,308 of NC_033799.1, read as the reverse complement.
TTGAAGAAATAGTTTTTTGTGATTAGTTGTTGGGGGGAGTCAGATTTGGATAGATTCTGTGGGTTCAGTTGGATCAAATTGTTGGCGGACGATGAAGGGGAGGTTAGAGACCAGAATGTTCCTCAGGCGGTGGAATTTTGAGAAATTGGTCTTATGGTCAAGGGAATGGCCGGAGATTAATGCCTTGTTGTCGCAGCGGAGTTTTTAGAATACAAACTGGGCGAGAACGCGGTGTTCGTATGAAAGTATGACCAGATTGTGATGGTCTTAGCGCCGATTTAGATTTGGATGTATTGGTCTCTAGGTATTGTTTTGTCATTTAGGCCATGATGCTGGGTGCTTGCTGGAAGGTGGAGATTGAACATAATTTTGTCTGAGTTGTTGCTGCTCGTTTGTCTATTTGGTTTAGATATATAATGATTCGTTAGTATTTTAGTATATATATATAGTGATAGTTATAGTATAGTATATATGATATTATATATATATTGATATATATATAGTAATATATATAATATGTATAATATATATATATATATATAGGAGCATACAAAATGGTTGTATATCGATGGATTTATCGATCATATGAAGGTTGCGGAAAAATTAAAAAGATCTGAATTTGCAAGTTTTTGCGGCTAAAATTGGTTGAGAACGGTGTAAAGAAGATTGCAACACATAATGGGTGGTTGGGGCACTTTAGATTTAAAGATTTAAAATTCAAAGAGATGAGTGTCAACCCCGAATCCTCTCCTTTGCGGCGAATATTTGCTGGCTTATAAGTAGTGCTATGTAGAAAGGAGGAAGAGAAGTAAGAAGGTTGGTTGCGCAGACGTGCAGCATGATTGGATATCTTTTTAGGTTTCAAAAGTTTTAAGATATAAAACTAAGTAAGTTTGAGATCAGCTCAAGACGCTCTTTTGTATTGTTTCCCTTTTTGATGACATATGTTAAGTAAAGTTAAAAAGGTGGAGTGAAAAGTCATGACTGCGTAGATGTGTCGACAGGGATAAAAATATGGCTCTTCAGAGTCATGGGGCCTACAAAGGGACTTTGGGTAACAGAAAGGCGCATGCTTATATTGAGTTGTTATTTTAAGAAGTTCATAGAAGATTTGAGTGATCCATAAAAAGAAGCGTGAAGAATTAAAGGTATTAATTCTAAGGAAAAGTGGGGAGAGAGAGCTGAAGTTTAGAATTTCAAGTATAATTATTAGAAAAATATCAATAAAGCAAATGAGAAAGTCGGTTTGAAGAAAGATGATTTTTGCGCGCAAGTATTGTGTAATTCAATTGTTCATTTTTTGGATCATGAGGGAATATTTTTGATACTAGAGAAAGTTTTTGATTTTATAAATCGTATTACATATCACATATTGTTTGTGGGTGTAGTGTTTTAATATTAATATTTGTAAAAAGAGAATGGAGTGAACCAAAATTCCCTTTTATATAAAATGCGAGGTAAAGAAATGATTGTCAAATCAAAAGTAATAACAAAAAAATAATTAATTCATAACATACGTATTTTGAAGAGGAAAGACGTAAGTTCATCAACTTTCTAAATATTAAATGGTTCGGCACATGCTGTTAATTTTTATGATATGATTTTAGCTATCGGGTTAATTGTGAAGAATGAACGCTAACTAGTTGGATGGGATGTGGCGCCGAGAAATACTGCTCAGAGCTATTTTGATTTGTCAATACTACTGGTAGGAATTGTGAGCGCATATTATATTAGATGACTCCATTACACTTAAAGAATCTAGAGAAAACGGCCGCTCAACTATGGTGGTCTCTCACAGGAAACTTGCGATAAGTCGGTGTAAATGCTTTGCACGATTGTTTGCTGGACTAGAAACGCATCGACCCTCCCGCGCGACGAAGGTCGATGTTCAAGATTGTTAAAAGGTGAACTGAATAGCATTTTTAAGAAGTCGAATGCGATGTTGATGTATAGAGGAAATGCGACTAGTCAGAAAAACAGCGTATCGTCAGTTTACATTGCTGGTGTTACACGTCTTATCCTCTGCTGTTGTTGTTATCATATGAATGAGTTAGAGTATGTTTTCTGGTTATACAAGGTGTGAGGAGGTGGTTTTGTCGTTTTGGTTGACTGGCAGCGTGTTTCAGTGTGAATGCTAGAGCTAATAATGTTAGCTTCGCAGGGGGCGCCTAAGAGCGGGAGAGGGTCAAGGATTTCGTCGAATTTTCAGAGTAGAGGGGTTATCTGATAAGTGAAGACGCCTAAACTTGAGGAGCTTTTCTCAAATTAAAATAAGTTGAGAGGGTTTTCTAAGAACCTGCCGTATGTTAAGGGGCAGTTAAGCGAAAAAAAGTTTAAGGGGTCTGATCTCAAAATTTTCATAGTTGAGGCGGTTTAGGGGCTGTTTGTGTTGCTAAAAAAAGAGGGAAATCAAAGAAAAGGAACCTGATTTCTAGAAAATAGGTTTTGGGATTGTTTGGTGGCTAAGAAAAAAGAAGGGAAATCAAAGAAATGCGAGATGAGATGAGATTGGTTGTCACCTTATTATAGGGATGATCGTGAGTGGATTTTTAAGAAAACTTATTTTGATGTTGTTTGGTTGGCGAAAAAAAATAAGGAAATGGTTTAATAAGAAACCATTTCTTGTATAGCAGTTGCTTTTTTGTTGATAGTTTCTTTAAAAATAAATGAAAATTAGGATGATCTCTTCTTGTTGGGGTAAGAAGTTCTTAAGGAAGCACACGAAGGAGAATGTGGTGCGCATCAGCCTGGTCCCAAACTATATGATCGCATCAGGAGAATGGGATATTTTTGGCCAACGATGGTTCGTGACACAATCGAATACACCCGAGAGTGTCTGTAGGCATTGAAAATTGCCTATAGGTCTCCACGAACGGTTCAGTGTTAAAGAGCGACGATGAACGTCACTATGAACGGTTCAGTGTTAAAGAGCGACGATGAACGTCACTATCCGAGCTACATGAGTCCAATTGACGTCGACGAACGACTGAAGTGAATCGACGAGCTACGTGAGCTTATAGGATTTCGGAACAACCAAGACCCGGACCAATCGGGAACCCAGCACTGTTCACAAAAAGGACAACGCCCTTCGTGCTTCGACCACTCTACAGATAATCCAACCACCAGAGCGGATCGAACTCTTCGTCAAGCATCCAACGCACCTGGAATCACTCAAATCCGAGTTCGGACGAAGAATCTACGGGGAAAACAATCGAATGCACCTCAACGGGTCTCCGGAATTCCAAAACACCCCCAGGGGTGTCTCAGAAATTCCGAGACACCCCAGGGGTGTCTCGGAATTTCCGAGACACCCAAGGGTGTCTCGGAAAATCCGAGACACCCCTAGGGGTGTCTCGGATTTCTAGAGACACCCCAGGGGTGTCTCGGATTTCTGGAGACACCCCAGGGGTGTCTAAGCCCCTAGAGGTCCCCTACACACTCTCATATGCCTATAAATAGCCCCCTTGGGCCTTTGGAAAAGGGGAGGATTTTTGGAGAGCCTTGGCGAAGCCCTGCTGCAGTGAAGAGTGGCCGTGAGCTTCAACAAGAAGAGGAGAGGTCTTGATCAGAGCCTTCATCACCCGTCCGATCCTTAGTATTAGCCCTGCAAGTTCTTCTAAACTCGTCCAGAGTTCTAAAACTTGCTTTGCAAGTTCGTCCAAGACATCGAGTCAAGAGGCGAAGACAACGTTCCACGAGGTGAAGCGTTTGGATCGTCAATGGAAATAAACTCGACGCAAGTATTCGAGGGAAGCATTCCATCGACATCAAGAAGAACTCAGGTTAAACAAAGGGAATGGTCTCCGTCGATCCCTTCTCTCTTTTGTAAATCGGGAAACTGATCAAGAAGATTTGTAATTTTTCTTCTAAGTCTGTTAGAAAGAAGTTGTATCGAGATAATTGTAATTAATTCTTTTTCTCAGTCTGTCAGAGAGAATAATACAAATTTAATTCTCAATTGTCTTCTTCGAATTTTCCCACCAAACACTACGCTACTACATTCAAGGAGTATCCAGAATCATGCTCATATTTATATTTTCAAATCCGCGTCTCATGTTATTTGGATATCGAAAAACAGCTATAGATAATTAAGAGATATTCCCAATATATTCTGACCGGTAAACGTAGAATAACAAAATGGTCGCCTTTTTTTTAACCAAAGCAAATATTTTGAGGCGTCAAATTGGAAACGTAAAGCTTCCCAGTATTCACATGCTATTACAGAACAATTAAGGGTCTATGTGAAAAAAAAAGTAAAAAAAAAAGGAACAGAGCAGAGGGGATAATGGTAAGACACGATATAGTAACGCAACACTTTGGAGCATTGTGCACAAGGATCTGCTGCTTTTGTTTGCCTAAAAAAAGAGGGAAATCAAAGAAAAGGAAACCTATTTCTAAGAAAAATAGGTTTTGGGATTGTTTGGTTGGCTAAAAAAAGAAGGAAATCAAAGAAATGGAGATGAGATGAGATGTGTTGTCACCTTATTATAGGATGATGTGAGTGATTTTATAAGAAAACTTGTTTTGATGTTGTTTAGTTGGCGAAAAAATAAGGAAATGGATTATAAGAAACCTATTTCTTGTAATAGGTTGTTTTCTTTTGTTTGATTATTTCTTAAAAATAAGAAAATAGATGAGATGAGATGAGTTGTCATTATATTATTAGACGATGTGACCCACACTTAAGGAAATTGTTTTCCTAGCTTTTTGGGAGGAAAACAAAGAAATGAAATGTTAATGTGATGAGATGAGTTGTCACAATCTTATTGGATGATGTGAGTGATTTTTAAATATGAGATGAGATGAGTTGAGTGATGTTGTGGATGAAAATAATATTTTATTAGATGTGGTGGATGTGATGGATGAGTTGTTGGATGAAAATAATATTTTATTAGATATGGTGGATGAGTTGTTGGATAAAAATAATATTTTATTAGATGCTATGGGTGAGTTTTAGGGATGGAAATGTGTGAAACTATACTTTTTGAGATTTCTTGATTTTCATTTCTATTTTTTGGTTTTTTAGGAAATAACCAAACAGGCCCTTATATACAATATGCTCAAACTTGTAGGGGTTTTCTCAAATTAAAATAGTTGAGGGAATTTTCAAAAATTAATTCATGATTTTATACAGAGAGGCTCTTTATATGAGGTCTTTTCCTTTAATTTTTATATATAAATATTTAATTATTAGATTTTTTATTTATGATAATTATAATTTGATCGGGATTGTAAAATATTTGGTTATTAAAATTTGCTAATTATGGTCAGTCTTAATTTGAAGAGAATTTTTTGATGAATATAAGATTAGTTGTCCTCATGTCATCTTCTAATACGCATATGGATACTTATTATATGACACATGTTAATTTTTCATATCTTTATCATATAACACATGTCAATTTTCTGTGGCTTTAGGAACTCCACAAATTTCTCTTTATATAGAAACGATGGATCTAATACTCATCATGTCATCATGTATTGTACTCGTTTCAAATTTGTACTAAAAAATCATAATAATCTACTAGATAATCAACAGTTACGATAATATAGTAGTCTCTCCAATATTTTTTTTATAGTGGAAATTATCCGAATCCATTGTTAACTTGTTATTCTGAGTAGGTTGAGAACCTGGTTCACCATATAGTCCCAGAGCTAAGGCCCAAGCAGCCTAATCCATACAAGGTTTTCAGATCAAATAGCATATTGTATGCTTAGATCGCTCCTTCCTCAGATCTAGCGCATCGTCTTATTTCTCCAAGAGGCAAAAGCCAACACCATGTGTCATTCTCCAAGAGGATATCTGTACCTATACATTCTTCCAGACCAGCTTTTGGTGAAAGTGACGTTGAGTATTCATGTGTGAGTATGATTTTAGGCTGGATATATGATAATAAATAGTTATGAGTCTAAAATATAAGTCGGGGTAAATACTTAGTAGTTGTAGTTTTTTGGTTAAAGTTGGTTCATAGTCTCTGTTTAGGCCCGTTTGCTTTAAGGCGGGTTGAATTTCTCTCCAAAAATTATTATCAGGGGCTGTTTGGTGCAATTTCTATAAAAAAAAAGGAAAAAGAAATGTGCTCAAAACTTAATTTCCTTGTAGTTCTATAAAATTTGTAGAAAAAATTTACAGAACTCAAAGAGTACCATAATTCTTGTTTTTTGCTATTTCTTTGTTTGGTTCAAAGTATCAAAAAATTCCTAACTTCATAGAAAATATGTTGCTTTTCTTTTTATTTTGTTTGGTTAGATATCACTTTATAGAAAATAGATTGCTAACAATGTCCATGTGAAATCACATGGGGAATAGTACTGATGTACTTAATTATTTTTTAATATTTATGTCAGATTTCTAGGCAGTTTACTCTCATTTGGAGAGGAAATTGATTTCCATAAAATACTACTGAGATAATTTTTGAAAAGCTCTATTTGGGCTTATAATTTAGGCACCAAGGCATTATTATGCACTGTACAAGGTGACTCCAACTCGTTTTGCACTTTATTTTGATGCTCACATGTTGGTCTAAAGTTTAGATTAGACTGGTACCCGTCACAAACGTATCCAAAGGGGGCCAATTTCAATTGGTTCACCTCTCATTACACACTTAACTTTCCCTCTAACGCGGATCTCGCTTTGAAAATTCTCCGTCAGTTTCTTAACCTCTGACCCTCTTTTCAATTGAAGTCTAACGCAACTTGGAAAAGGAAAATGTGTAGACTTCACAAAATCTCTCAAAACTTTGGGGCGTGAAACAAACTCCTGAACTTAAATTGAGGTGTCTTACAAAAACTTTTTAAACTTTTGAATTTTCCCATGGAACCCTTGAATGCGTTAAAAGGATAAATAAGCTATATATGCAATCAAAATAATAGCCAACAACATCATTAACACTGCTAGGGTCCATTGAAAAATTTGAAAGGTTAGGAGGGTTTAGTGGAATTAGGAAAGCCCAGGGGTTTTTTAGGAAAAACTCGAAAGTTTAGGTAGGTTTAGTTGAATTAAAAAAAAAAGTTCAGGAGTGTTTTGCAGGAAAAACTCAAGACGTTTTGGGGTTTTTTGTAAAATTTGCCAAAAACAAATTATAGAGTAGAATTGGTCAGCAATCTGCTTGATGACCAAAGACCGGTCAAAACAAAAACTCAAAGCCCGCTTTTTTCAGTCAAACTTCTCTCCCATATAAAAACTCAATCCCGCACCACAAATTTCCTTCATCAGTTTCATCACTCAGTATTTCCTCGTACATGCTTGTGCACATTGAGAATCATGGATCCAAGCTTACTAGTGAGCGTTCTAGCTCAAGGAGAAGAAGAAGCTAGAAAACTCAAAGCAAAGCTCGCCGATCCAATGGACGTCGAGTCTTGCAAATGCTTGGCGCAAAATGTGCAGTCGAGTTTTGAGGCTGCGATCGCAATGGTGACGAATATGAAGGGGAGGTCGAGCTCGCCGCAGTCAGGAGGCAGCGAGAGTCCGAGGAGCGAGAACTGGGAGGAGGAGGAGGGGATGTGCAAGAAGAGGAAGGGGTTGCCCAAGTGGAGTAGCCAAGTGAGGGTTTGTTTGGGGGGAGGGATTGAGGGGCCCCTTGATGATGGGTTTAATTGGAGGAAGTATGGGCAAAAGGACATTTTGGGTGCCAAGTATCCAAGGTTTGTAATTACAAAATCCTATTTAATTATGATTTGACTCATACTTTGGTAGTAAACTAAACTGATACAAATGTTATACTTTTGTTTCTTACGGTATAAGGGTAGTACAACTCGCGTATAATCTGGTAAATATTATTTATCGGAATGAACTGATTTGGTACCCAAAAGTACAGTGCCACGGGTCCCTAAACCTTGCTCACGTGTGCTTCGATTGAGCATTTATTGATTTTTATTTAAAATTTTGAAATATAGCGCGAAAATAATATAGTTAATGTTCACAAAAAATTCTTTAACAATTTTCTAATCTTAGTTTCATCCCTCCCTGAGTCAAGGTCAGCTCCAAGTCCTCTTTAAAAATTCCTTCTCTAGATTCAGACATCGCTTATGTTTACCTTGACTCGTTAGGAAACCAAAACCTAAGGGAGATCCATTCTTATGACGTAAGCAAACACAAGCCCATTAAATGCTTCTTAGCTTAAGTAATTGCTTATTAATTAAACCTGTTCTTGTTCTTCAGGGGCTACTACCGTTGCACTCACCGCAACACTCAAGGCTGCCTTGCAACAAAGCAAGTTCAGCGATCCGATAATGACCCCTCAGTCTTCGACGTCTCCTACCGCGGGACCCACACCTGCGTCGACAAGCCACAGAAATCTCAAGCATCATCGAAGCCGACTCAGCAGAGCCTCATGAGCTTGCGCGAAAGTCTCAGCGTCAAGACGGAAGGATTGGAGCCCAACATTGACCCAACAAATGTTGCGAGTTCCTCTTCATTTTCTTTCTCTTCGACTCCTGCGAGCTGTATGCAGTCCCAGAGCAATCTGTTCGCTTCTCCTTCGGAGTTTTCTCCGAATTTTATGTACGCGGGTTCGAATTATTTCTGTCAGACAAGCAATTATGGTGGAGAACTGACAGAGATTTTATCTGCTGCGACTTCCACGACGAATTCTCCGATGGTGGACATGGACTTTGGAAACTTCAATCCTGGGCATTTTGATCCTAACTTCCCTTTTGATGGTTCCAACTTTTTCTAGTCAGAAACTGGCGAGGTGAATCAGATTACATTGAAGATAGCAGATTCTACTATCTGCCGGCGGATTTTTGCTCAAAATTAGGATCTCAACTGATTCATAAGTTCGGTAGAATATTCTTTTTCGAGTTATCGACCTAAATCATGTATCTGTAATTGTAACCATGTCCATGGTGAAGGAAAATAAAGCAAACCGATCGGATAAAACACATCAGCATTAATTTCTCATCATGCAACATGAGATTGATAAGAATTTCTGAATAAATATATTAGTAGATTGAAAAGTGAAGATAACAGAGCAGGTGATTATTGAAGCAGAAAATTTTGATGAAACATAGCAGAGAAAGGTTTTAACGAAGCAGAAGCGTCTATTGAAAGGGAAAACAGAGTAATGAACTGAACATCAACTGCATCAGATTAAGTGCCAAGAGGCCTAACAATTTTTTTGTTCTTTTTATTTTATAGTAACCCGGACAAGATAACTTGGAAATTTATTTATTGACTATACAAAATAGATAGAATATACACATGAAAAGAAATTGAGGAAGAGAGAGAGAGAGAGAGAGAGAGAGAGAGAAGTTTATCACGAGGAGGTAAGAAGAAGAAAATTAGTAACCTAGATCTCGGAATTAAGATCTTATAACTCATAGTTAGTTGTCTAATCCAATATAAGCAGTGGCGGATTCAGAAAATTTTTTATAAGCACGTGATCAGCAAGTAACTATTTACTTAAAAATAAAAATAAAATTATTGGTTATATAATTATAAGCTAAACTCAAATGAAATGAGTTATTAAATGCTAATGTAAGTTGGATAGCAGGTTCCTAATATTTTTCCTAATTTGTTTTGGTAACATGTTATTGAGATTTCTAATCTGTTTTGGTAACATGATTCCAATTCTATTTTGGTAACATGTTATTAGGATTCTTAATCTGTTTTTTTTTTAGAATTCCTAGTATGTTTATGATTTTAGGATTTCTATATATATGGAACAATTAGAAGAGAAAATTGAGAAGAAAATTAGGGATATTTGGAGCACAGAAAAGAGATATTTTCCAAGCTATTGGTTAGGACTTTATTTGGAGAGTATTAGAGATTTGTTGGTGAGATTAATTAGTGAGTTTGAGTGATTTGTAATCTCAGTTTGTACTTTTCTTCTCTATTAGTGAAAAACCATATCCCCTTCTTGCCCCATGGACGTAGGCAACTTGCCGAACCACGTTAAAATTGGTTGTTTGTGTTTGTGACATTGATTTGGTCCGTTTGGCCTTCTCTCAACATTCGTTTGATTTGATTTCTCGTAGCACGTTGGTTTGGTTGTTTGGCTTCCGCAGTGCTCAACAAGTGGTATCAGAGCTCGGGCTACGCTTGGGCTATTTGGAGGAGTATGTCGTTTTGGAGGCTCGTCTAGGGCTTCGTTTGGTGATAAAGGTGAGATCTTTTTGGTAAAGACTCTATCTTTTTTAGTTTTATATCTATTTTTCATTTGTTCCGTATTTGTTTTGGTGCTTTGAGAAAGATGGTCGGGAAAGAAGGAGTTGTGGAGGGTACTTCCGACGTAAAGACCGTCCAAAGTTTGAATATCCACTCTATGAAGATAGACGTGGAAAAGTTTAATGGCACAAAATTTTTTTATCTTTAGAGATATGAAGTCTAGGATACGCTCAATACGCAAAATTTGGAAGATACTTTGGAGTTGGACGGGAAACTGGACGACATTGAGGAGAAGGTTTGCAAAAAGATGAATAGAACGGTATGTGGTGTGATTAGATCTTGTTTGACTCAAGATTTAAAATATGATGTGATCAATGAGACTTCGGCTAAGAAGATTTGAGAGATCCTGAGAGGGCAAGTATTTGACCAAGAGTGTAGAGAACCGCTTGCATTTGAAGAGGAGGTTTTGTCGCTTCCAATTGAAGAAGGAGACCTCCATTAGTGATCACATGAACCACTACACGAAGCTTTTTGCGGATTTGGCGAATGTAGATGTAATGATTGAAGACGAGGACGAGATGTTATTGTTGTTGAGTTCCTTGCTTGACGAGGAATATGAGACATTCGTTCTTACTCTTATTAATAGGAAGACATCTCTTTCTTATAGTGAAGTCACCGCTGCACTTGTGAATTATCAGCTTCGAAAGAAGGATAATGAGACTTCAGTTGAGCCGGAAGTGGGGGCATTGGTTGCAAGAGAAAATAGTCCAAACCGTGGTATGAGGTCATAGTCTAGAGGGGCACATCTTAGAGTTCGTAGGAATCAGTACGCCTTTTGTAAAGAGGATGAACATTGGAAAGCCGAATGCCCAAAGTTGGTTGATCGAGCCGGGAAGAATAAGGGGAAAGCTATTCACTATTTAAGCTTTAGAGGTGAATGTTGTCAAGGCTAGTGGCAATAATTCAGATTCAGATTCTTCGGGCTACTCGTTATTTGCACTACTGTCAGTTTGTGTTGCCGACTCTACAGAGTGGATGTTGGATTTGGGTGCTTCTTACCATATTTGCCCTAGGAGGAATTGGTTCTCCAGCTTTTAGGAGTTGGAAAGAGGGGAGATCATACTCATGGGTAATAATTAAGAATGTCCTATTGGTGGTATTGGTACCGTTCAGATTAGGATGAGTCACGGAGTGATTCGGAAGTTGGTTAGAGTGAGGTTCATTCCTCAGTTGAAGAAGAACATCATTTCACTTGGAGTTTTGGAGGCAGCAGGCTATAGGGTGATCTTGGTCGATTCACGTTTGAAGGTTACATTGGGGGTCTATGATTGTGATGAAGGACATCAGGAGGAATAATTTGTATTATTTGATTGGGAGCATTACATTGGGGGTCTATGATTGTGATGAAGGACATCAGGAGGAATAATTTGTATTATTTGATTGGGAGCATGGTGTTTGATAGAAAGCTGACGACTTCTTTGGATTTGGCTAGACTGTGACATTTGTTGAGGCTGGGTTATTTGATTAGTTATGCCGTGCATGGTTTGTTGAAGAGTACTTTGACCTGCAGATTGAAGTCCTTTGAGCATATTGGTATGAACAAGAAGACTGAGTTGGAGTTTGGCACTTCTATCCATCGATCGAGGGATCTTTTAGGTGGTGTTCAGTCAGGTATTTGGGAGCCTTCCAAGGAGGCATCATTGGGAGGTAATCGGTATTTGGTTTCTGGTGTTCAGTCAGGTATTTGGGAGCCTTCCAAGGAGGCATCATTGGGAGGTAATCGGTATTTGGTTTCCACAGTTAGGGATTATTCTAGGTATTGATGGATTGCAACCAGGTCCCGTTGGTGTGAAGTCCTAGAAGTCAATAACAATTGTAAGAAGTGTATTGGCAGAAAGGTAACCTGTCGTTTTAGCTTTGGTAGGGATTCTTTCTTGTATTTGTGCCGAGCTCATGATAGTTTGAGACACTTCATTGATGTGGAGATATTAGGGTGACGAGATGAGTAGACAGTTTTGATGGGTCGTTCCTTACTAGAGGGGATCGACGTTGGTTGTCGAGTATTGGTTTTGGTTTTGGAGCTTCAATATATTTGGGTTATCTTGGTCATAGGTTGCCAACTGCTGCATGTGAAGATTTTGGATTTGGTGGAGCTGCTTCAGATTTTGGGTTGTATCGGATATTTGGTTGCTCAGCATTTGGTCACATCGAGGATGTAAGATTTGATCCGATTGCACGTTTAGGATTCAGAGGTTCGTTTAATTATCAGTTAGGAGCTTTTAATTTTATTCTGCGCAGGTATGTCACATTTGACTCTCGGCATGTTGAGAGTGTTGATGAGATCATGGGGATATCGTAACGGGTGGAGGGTGATGCTACTTCACATTGGGTAGAGATTACTCCACATACTCCAAATCATATTGCATCGTTTAGGATTCTAGTTGAGGTGACACGGTTTGGAGATCATTTGGATTTGGATGCAGATGATGAGTTGTTTTTGGATTCGCGTACAGTTGGTGGATATGTTTTGGATACGGCCATTGGTTCACCTCAGGTGGAAGTGTTTGATTTGTTTAGTTTGGGGCCATTAGGAGCGCTATCAGTTGCAGATCCGTTGGTGATATTAATGAAGAGTTGTAAACTTTTCTATTTGATTGAGGGTCTTTGGAGGCTGTTTGGGTGAACTACGTGAAATCTTGATTCATTGGGCAAGAGAATACGTAGACAACCATTTATGATACAGCCGGTTTAGTGAGTTGATACCGATATTTGGAGTTTGTTCGCATTCTCGTTTGGGTTCTCGACTTGTTGTGGATTGAGTCCGTTGTCGTGGATTTGTTCCACTTCATACTGGACGCAACAAGTGAGACGTTTGGTTGGTATTGGTGTCGGCTCAGTTTTGAAAAAACTTCGCCGAAGTGGAGAATTATTGGATAGCAGGTTCCTAATATGTTTTCTAATTTTTTTTGGTAACATGTTATTAGGATTTCTAATCTGTTTTGGTACCATGATTCCAAATCTGTTTTCGTAAGTGGTTATTAGGATTCCTAATCTGTTTTGTTTTTTATTTTAGGATTCCTAGTATGTTTATGATTTTAGGATTTCTATATATATGGAATAATTAGAAGAGAGAATTAAGAAGAAAATTAAGGATATTTGGAGCACAGAAAAGAGATATTTTCTGAGCTATTGGTTAGGGTTTTGTTTGGAGAGAATTAGAGATTTGTTGGTGAGATTAATTGGTGAGTTTGAGTAATTTGTAATCTTAGTTTGTGCTCTTTTTCACTATTAGTGAAAAACCATATCCTCTTCTTGCCTCGTGGATGTAGGCAACTTGCCGAACCACGTTAAAATTGGTTGTTTATGTTTGTGGCATTGATTTGGTTCGTTCGGTCTTCTCTCGACGTTCGTTTGATTTGATTTCTCGTAGCACGTTGGTTTGGTTGTTTGGCTTCCGTAGCTCTCAACAATGGACTCAAATAGGCTAGTACTTATTGGTTATATAAGCAAATATCAGACTCTTGGGGTGCAATTATTTTTTTAAGGAGGCAATATTAAAATTTGTGAAGACTTTATAATGCAATTGTCAAATGTTCTGGGCTGCAACTTCATCCTTGGCTAGAATACAGATACACCCCATGTATAAGTGATGTGTTCTAAATAAAACATTACAAGTGCACAACTAATAGTCGATCCCATAAGAAAGGTGTGTTTTAAGAATGTACTAAAGTGGATCTTAAATTATGAAAGAGGAGAGAATGTAGAGAGACTATTTGGGTATTGATTAAATGAATAGAAAAAGACTAAAACAAGAGGACGAGAATAAAACCAAGAGAAGAAGCAAATAAAAAGGGCTAAAATAAGAGGAAGAGAATAAAATGAAGAGAAGAAGCAAATAATGAAGATAAAGAAAATTAAGATAGAGAATAAAACCAGGAGAAGAAGCAAATAAAGAGATGAAGAAAATCAAGTTATAAAACTAGGAATATAAGATTTAATCTACTAGTTAATTCCTATTTGAATTTAAGAAGCTATTCTGTTTTAATTATCATATTATTAGATTTCTTAAGTATAGATTATCAAGTTATTTAAGACAAGCATAATCTATCAAATTCATATATAAGCAATATCATCATTCATGAATAGAAATAAACAGCTAGATAGTAATTCTACAGTTAAGCTATTAATTAAACCATTTAAGATTAAGCATAAGCTAGAAAATACTTTTTCTATTGTTTGGTGGAAAATTTTGTAATAAGAAAATGATGAAAGAATTGCGTTTGATTTTATTCTCTCTAACTGCTTAGAAAAAGAATGTTTACAAGTCTCTCAACTCTCAATTATAATTGAATTCCTGATTACAAAAGAGAGAAGAATTGATCTGAATTCTCCCCTTTGTTTAGGTCTGGGTTCTTCACGGTGGCGATGGAGTGCCTTCCTCGAATGCTCGCATCGAGTTTGTTCTCCGTTGACGATCCGAACGTCTTGTTTCACTGGAACATGGTCTTTTCCTCACGATTTGACGATATGAAGAACTTGCGTGGCAAGTTTGAAAATAATTCTTAATGAGTTAGTAACTCAGAGTGAGTTTTAGAAGAACTTGTAGAGCAAGTTTTAAACTCTGATAGAGTTGAGAAGAATTCTTAGAAAGAGTTCATAAGACAACCCGACTAATCTCAAAGGCTTCAATAAAAGCCTTCCAAGATGATTCAAGAGTTTCTTCAAGTCGCTGATCTCCAAAGCTCCTTGTTGCTGAAGTTGAAGATGGATGAAGGCCGATCTCCTTTTTATGACTTTCTCATAAAAAAGTCCAGCCCCTAACTCGGTTGAGTTTATTCCTATTTATAGGAGATTAAGGGGTGTAACCGCCCCCTTAATTCGCTTCTAAGTGGGGTTGAATGGGGTGTAACCACCCCCTTAAACTGCTCCCTAAATCATGGGGAAAATGGTTTTAAAACCGTTCAGTTCGTGCTTTAAACGAGTCAAATGTTGAAAAATAGCGTTCTGGGTCCGAACTCTGTGTTTTAGACCTGAAACGCAGAGTTAGGCCTGTTTTAGGCTGAAAACGCACAGGTCGCGCTGCGCAGAGATGAACTCTGCATTCTGGACCTAGGACGCAAAGTTGGGTTCTGTATGAACTCTGCGTTTTTGGACCTGGGACGTAGAGTTGGGCTCTGCATGAACTCTGCATTTTTTAGACCTGGGACGCAGAGTTAGGCTCTACATGAACTCTATGTTTTTTTTTTGTTGTTGGACGCAGAGTTGGGCTCTGCATGAACTCTGCGTTTTTGGACCTGGGACGCAGAGTTGGGCTATGCATGAACTCTGTGTTTTTGTCATTGGACGTAGAGTTGAACTCTGCGTTTTAAGTTCACGAACTTTACGTTTTGACTCTGTAATACAGAGGTGAGCCTTAGGCGGGCTTGGCGAGCTTCAGGCTAAGTCCAGTGTTCAGACGAAATCCAGTCTTGCAGACGCGAGCCTTAGGCGGGCTTGGCGAGCTTCAGGCTAAGTCCAGTGTTCAGACGAAATCCAGTCTTGCAGACGGACTTCAGAACATAACTTGCTTCGAAGAACATGTCATAACTTTCAAACCGTAAGTCAGAATTGGACGAATTATATATGAAAATCGGCTATCTCGACGAGACAGAGCCGATCAAACTGACCCCATAGGGTTCGGTTTGCTCCATCATTTTTGCCAAATTCCTTACGGTTTGAGAGATATCTGCGTTTTGGTTTGAAGAGACCGTCGATTTGTAGTCTCTTTTGCTAGAGTGTTGCAAAGATCATCATCTTATAACCTTCGTCTTAGCTTCTTGAAAATATGAGAGTCGTCAGATTGTAACTCCCGATGTTGATTGTGAAGGCTGTTGATTAGAGCTTTTATCAGTTATTGCGAAGGTCGTCAGATTATAACCTTCATCGATCCACATGAAAGTCTTCAAATTATAGTCTTCTGGAAGCCGTCAAATTATAACTTTCATCATTGGTGTTTGATGGGAATCATCTATCTGCAGCTGTCTAAAAATCATAATGGATAGCTGATCCCTATCAAGCTCCTACGATGGAAGTCACAATCAGATGGCTGTCTAATCACTGTATTCGCAATCCTACAATCGCTACAAACACGGCCTCATTTCTGAGATGATTGATCTTGATGGTTGTGACAACAACATGACTAATATTATATTAGCAACTGTTAGAGATGCTGATGAACAGTGCAACGATTTCAGAAATAAAAGGTTGGACGTAGTTGGTGAGTTGCTTGGTAGAGAGT
Organism: Asparagus officinalis; assembly: GCF_001876935.1. Classification (NCBI taxonomy): domain Eukaryota; kingdom Viridiplantae; phylum Streptophyta; class Magnoliopsida; order Asparagales; family Asparagaceae; genus Asparagus; species Asparagus officinalis. The sequence continues at coordinate 31,626,923 of NC_033799.1, read as the reverse complement.
TGTGGGCAAATATTCATCTTCAAAACACTATGGATGTTGATTCTCGTCAAGCTCCCACAACAAAAGCTACAATCAAATAGCTTTCGGGTCGACAATCGAAAGCGGCAAATAGAGGACTTTTCACATAGATCGAGAAGAGTTACAATTCAACGACACTTCCGATAACTGATGAAAACTCTATTCAGCAGTCTTCACATTCTACAGTGAAAGTTACAATCTGACGACTTTCACACCCCACAACAGCTAAAGCTAGGATTACTGAACAACGGTCCTCGCAACGCTTCACAGAAGAAGTTACAAGTCAAAAAGCTCATTCTGAAATGCAGATGTCATCCCCGCGTTACAATTCTGGAAATGCAGGCGACCCCCGCGTTTCCAAGCCACCCGCGCGTTCGTAGGGGTTCAACCAACACCGACCCCCCGCGTTTTTTTTAAGCCACAGGCCAAATGTGAGTGACCCTCGCGTTCGTAGGGGTCCAGCCAATACCGACCCCTGCGTTTCCAAGCTACAACAAACCAAAACGCGAGCGACCCTCACGTTCCATGATGTTCAGCCAACACCCAACCTCGCGTCTCAATTCTAAGAGGCGAAGTTGGGTTCTGAACGTCAGATTGGGCGTTTTGACTTGTTCAAACACAAGCCGAACGGCCTCAAAACCGTTATCCCACGTTCTGAGGGATTTTCGCCCACTTAGGAGCGGATTTAGAGGGCAGTTACAACCTCTTATCCCCCTATAAAAACTCAACAAACTCAACTGAGTTAAAGGTTGGATTTTTATTGGCTTGAATCGACCATTGAAGGTTTGGCTTGGAGCTGAGAATTGGCAGCAAGAGGGGAAATCATTGGGCAAACTTCGGAGGAGATCAACATCATCCTTCAACGAAGATTATCTTCAAATTCAGCAACAGAGAGCCTCTGTCCTTGGCTTATAACCGACTTTCGGTTCAAATCAACTCTTTTTCAAGAGTTAAAACTCGTTCAGAGTTATCAACTCATCAAGAGTTTCAAACTTGCCACGCAAGTTCTCCACAACGTCAAATCGTGAGGAGAAGACATCGTTCCAGTGAATCAAGACGTGCGGATCGTCAACGGAGAGCAAACTCGACGCAAGCATTCAAACAAAAGATGGCGACTCCGCTGGGGGCTAGCTTTTCTGACGAAGAAGTGGTGGCGCAGTCCGACGTCCACCTCATGGGAACCACTGTAGAAACTCTCGTCGTGGAGTTTGATCAAGCTAAGTACGAGGAAGCATTATCCTCTGGATCGCTTAGCCCCAAGGCTAAGCTTGATGTCTGCAAGACCTCTAAGAAGGTCAATTCTGTTGTTGAAGTGTCGAAGAAAGCCCTCTCCTTTGGCCAGGAACTCAAACTAGCTCTGCTGGCTGAAGATCCCACCTCCGCGTCAGCAAAGCATGCTTCGGGCCACAAACGGCCTCTAGAAGAGACGAGCCCTGTAAACGTCAACAACGTTGCTGCTAAGGCTTTGAAACAAGCCAAAAAGAACGATCCATATGACGAGCCCATCTACGTGAAAGCCGAATGTTGGCCCAATGCGAAGACCGCGTTTCTGAAAATCCAACCGAGCCTAGCGTTCCCAAAGAAGAACGCTCACTTCGCGGGAACGAGCCCAACTATGAGCCTCGGCTTATACAGCTGAAACACGACCCTGAATGGCGCGTTGTTCCCTCCAAACGCAGCCCTCAGAGGGAAGCTGCCAAAACCAAACGCGACCCTCAGGTGCGCGTTCCAATAGAACATGACTCTCAGGAGTCTGTTTCACCAATTAAACGCGACCCTCAGGGGCGCGTTCAACCTAAACGCGACCCTCAGGGGCGCGTTCAATCAAAACATGACCCTCAGAGGTCTGTTTCCTCATTTAAACGTAGGCCTCGGCCTAATGTTTACAAATCTCAACGCGACCCTTGCGTTATTCTCCAAGAACGCGACCCTCGCGTTATTTCTCAGGAACGCGATCTTCAAGAGGTCCGCCAGGTTCAGAAAAGTCAGCGTGGCTTCAAAATCCACGTTCGACAAGAACCAATCTCCCCCACCCAAGGGCAGAGGGTTCCATCTCCGCCTCCAAGCCTGGGGAAAGTTTCCTCCCCAGTTCCTAATTTGCGGGAATTACTGTCGAGAGGAAAACCAACAGTACAAGCAGCTCACTCATGTCAATGTGAGAGGCTTATTTCGGCGGTCCTGTCAGAATGCCATTGTTGTGCATCCACACCTCGGCAGTCCGTATTCGACAGGTTTATGAATGTCGTTAGGCCTGCCAAACGACAACGCCGCTACAGAAAGAAGACAGCTGAAGCGGAATACCCTCAGGTCACTATTAATATGATCGGCCGAGGGAAAACCTCGCATACTGATTCCGATGAGTCACAGAAAAGTCACTCCCTAACTGTTAGGGAAATTTATGACTAGTTCGAAGGAGTATATCAGAATACTCGGACGCGGACAGGAGCTATTCGCCCGGTTAACTATCAAAAGTTAGCCAAAGGCATTACAATAAGTGAAGAACATTCGGCAATAGCCGAATCTCAATCTTCAAGCTCTGTCAGAGCACAGGAGGTTTCTGCTTATATGACAGGAAACCCCGAGGACATAACCAAAAGAGTGGACGAACATCATGTGATATGTTGGCCCAACTTCTCGCTGAAAAAGGCCACAAACCTGAATCTTCCCGGCGGACTACGTCAAAGGGAAAGCAAAAAGCAACCGAACATTCGGATCGTGAGACTCACCATCTGGAATCCTCTTCCGAAGGTGAGAGGGAGATAGAAAAAGAACTGCACCCTCAATCCACCAAGTGGATGAACTGGAGGCTCGCCTCAACGCAATCGCCAACCGAAGCGAGCTCCACGAAGAGGGAGTAGTGCGGCCTTACCCTGCCGAGTGGGATACAGCTCCATACCCACCGAAATTTAATGCCCCTACCTTACAACCGTTCGATGGTACAGGATCACCGAATCAGCACATTTACTACTTCAAATCCCAAACTGGAGATGTGGTAGCGAACGACGCCATCCTGACCCGCTTGTTCATCGGCACCCTTAAAGGAGTCGCTTTCGAATGGTTCATGAAGCTGCCTGCTGGATCTATCCAGAAATGGGTAGACCTAGAAAGGCTATTCTTGGCCAGGTTCTCTGAGGACAATACAGAGGTCTCAGTCCCAACTCTTCTTGCCACTAAGCAAAGGAAAGGAGAGTCCATCAAGGCCTATGTGGAGAGATTCCGCAGCATGGCATTACGATGCCCCTCAGGTATGACCCAATCAACTCTGGTTGAAACTTGCAGGCACAACCTGCAGACCCAGCTCCTTGAATGTCGCTCCTGGAGATAACTAGTTTCACAAGGAGAACAAGCTGAAGAGATAGTGGCGCGAGTCAAAGCTGAAGAAGTGCCACAACCCAAGCCGCAGCAGCAACGCAATCAGCAAAATGCCCAGCGGTCTAAGGGAAAAGAGACTTTAGCAGCCGACTATACGCGAGTCCCCCCGCCGAATAAGCAGGGCAAGGCGCCAAATCAACAAAGAGCACCCAAGCAGTATTCGTTTAAGGAGGAGCATGTAGATACCTTATTCTAATTGCTTCAAAAGAACAACAAGCTGCAATTGCCTGAGATCAGGAAGCCGGATGAAGCAGGGAAAGTGGATGACCCTAATTATTATCGTTATCACAGATTCCTTGGACATCCTACCAAAAAGTGCTATGTCTTCAAAGACATCTTACAGAATTTGGTGGATGCTAATGTGCTCACCTTGAAGCCAGAACAGAAGACCGTATCCACTAATATGATAGCGGTCCAATTCGGTGACTTTCCCCCAGTGGTAACTGCAAATGGTGTTGTTCCCATTCGCAAGGGAGAAATACACCTGAAGAATGTTGACTTGCATAGTCAAAAAGACAGGGGGTTGGTACCCCTCACTACCCCAAAAGGGGAAATCATGTGGGTCCACCCTGATCTGCTAAGAGATCAACAATGGACAAGCACCTTGTCCAAAAAGAAGGGAGGCAAGGCTAAGTCTTCCAACATGATTAGCCCCTCCATTACTGAGAATGATGACCACCTCAAACCTCTTACTGATTCAGAAGAGGAGAGGATCGCCCTGGCAGCATACCCAGGAGACAACCCTAGCACTCGGTCAGGAAAAGCTTATTTGAGGGATTATGGCCAGAATGCTCCAGAAGTTGAAGAGCATCCCCAAGACGCTGGGGGTTCTGTCCCAAAAAGGCCGGTTGATAAAGGAAAGCAGAATGAGCTCCGATTCAACAAAAATCTCCACCAGGAATCCGGAGAATCGAGCGCTCCCTTCCAGTTCAATGTTATGGCGCAGTTGGCCAACATACCGGCCAGGAGTACTTTATATGAGCTCCTAAGGTTGTCCAAATCCACCAAGGAAGCTCTAATTGAAGCTTTAAAGAATACGGAGAGCTTCATTACTCAAGTAACTCTAATTCCCGAAGCTTCTGAAAATCAACTTTGTCTGCAATGCCTACAAGCAGCGAGAAGTCTACTCTGCATATCATTCACTCAGGAAGATATGCAAGTCAAGCACGAGCATGACCGACCACTGTACTACACAGGGTATATTAGATCCTCCGAAATCAGTCGTGTTCAAGTTGACCCAGGCTCAGCGCTCAGCATCATGCCTTACCGGGTCACTCCGAAATCAGTCGTGTTCAAGTTGACCCAGGCTCAGCGCTCAGCATCATGCCTTACCGGGTCATGCATGTCTTAGGGATACCTATGCATCGACTGCACACCACCCAGACTACTATCTTCGGGTTCAATACAAACAGCACCCGACCCCTGGGAAAGATCAAGCTCAGATGCCAGATCAGAGATCTTAAGTCTGAAGTAGCATGCTACATCATAGATGCGGACACGTCCTACAATCTTTTGCTGGGACGACCATGGATACATGCAAACCGCATTGTCCCATCTACTTTGCATCAGGTCATGAAGTATGCCAATGACGAGGGTGAAGTCCGAACCTTGATTGCAGAAAAATACCCCTTCCGAGGGGTGGAAAACTTCCACACCGACTCCGTCTTCTATTTGGAATCCCAAGAGAAAGAAGATGTGGACAACGGTAACGAAGTTGACATCGAACCAGATCCTGATGAAGATTGTCCTTGGGAGTTAAACTTTGATGTAATGGGTCAGGGTGAGAGTAATAATGATGTACCGAGTGAGGGCAAGTGGTGCATTAATGAAGATTTCATTTTAGCGTACTTGTCTGATGTCTCTCCTAAAAATGAACAAATAGAGAATGATTCTAGTGCAGGTACCAACCTATGGCACATACTGTGCACAGAGGCGTCGCTCACCTTGCCAATCCAGTCATCCTTTGCTTCAGATGAAGAAGTGGAGGACGCACAGAAGGCTTTCTTCAAAGTCCCATCCAAAAGGAAAGGGCAGAAGCCGATCTGTTTTGGTAAAGTCAAACCCGAACAACTCAAATGAGCAAGTTCAGAGAAAGACGACGGAGTTCCCCAATTCCATTACCACGAACCCAATTCTATATACTTAATGAAACGAATGGGGTATAATTTTAATGAGAAACAGGGCTTAAACTTTGGGAAAGGAAAACCTCCGGACTATTATCAAAAAACCGGGAGAGGCGTGGGTTACGTTACGCCTCCCCCCACCTCGGAAAACAAAATCAGTAATTACCTGTGTCATGATCATTCATCTGGAACATCTTCATACGAGTCCGACGTCAGTGTTGGACCTTTCTTTAAAAGCCTGACTGTGAACATGGTTTCAACCAGTCATCCAGATGAAGACGCAGGGGGTGACGAGGAGTTAATGGAATCGACCGACGATCCTTGGATCAAGCGTCTTAATATCCTGTGGGATATGCGTTTCGAACAACACGAACCGCCCACTGAAGATAAAGTGATCCAGGTCAACATGGGAGATGAACATGATCCTAAGCCCATCTTTATAGCCGAAGACTTATCATCATCTGAAAAAGAAGACCTTATATCTCTCATCCGAGAATATATAGATATATTTGCTTGGAACTATGAAGATATGCCGAGTCTTGACCCGAAGGTTGCCATGCACTATCTCAACATCGATCCGGATGCAAAACCCGTTAAACAACAACAACGCAGGTTTCGTCCAGAGATCATGGAATCAATTGAGTCAGAAGTTAGAAAGCTTATAGACTCAGGTTTTGTTAGGGAAGAACAACACCCAGACTGGGTAGCCAACATTGTTCCAGTTCCCAAAAAGAACGATAAGGTCCGGATATGCATCGACTTCCGCGATCTCAATGCCGCTTGTCCGAAAGACGAATTCCCACTTCCTATCATGGATGTTATGATTGACAACACCTACGGATATGAAAGGATGTCTTTCATGGACAATTTCTCCGGGTACAATCAGATCAAGATGCACCCGGACGACGAGAAACACACTGCTTTTAGAACACCACTGGGGGTATATTGCTACACAGTGATGCCCTTCGGCCTGAAAAACGCAGGTGCAACGTATCAACGTGCAATGAAAACGATCTTTCACGAACACCTTCGAAAGAAGATCAAGTGCTACGTCGATGATATAGCAGTAAAGAGACAATATAAAGATGATCATCTTACAGATCTGAAGACAATGTTCGAGATCATGCGAGCACATCAGCTGAAGATGAATCCGACGAAATCGTTTCTCGGAGTTTCAAACAGAAAATTCCTAGGATTTATTGTTACTTCCAAGGGGATCTCCCTTGATCCAGAGAAAGTGCGTGCCATCCAAGACATGCCACCTCCGAAGAATCTCAAAGAGCTCAGAGGTTTACAAGGTAGACTGGCCTACATTCGAAGATTCATATCAAATCTTTCAGGGCGCTGCCAACCTTTCTCTAAGCTCATGAAGAAAGGAATATCCTTCGTCTGGGATGGAGAGTGTCAAAAAGCATTCGAGGAGATTAAGAGATATCTCACTCAATCGCCAGTTCTCGTAGCCCCGATATCAGGAAAACCATTCCTGTTATATGTGAGGGCCATGGACCATTCTCTTGGGGCTTTGTTAGCCCAGAACAACGATCAAGGTCAAGAGCAAACCATCTATTACCTGAGCAGGACTATGATGGGAGCCGAACACCGATACAATCCGGTCGAAAAAGAATGTCTCGCCTTGGTATTCGTAATTCAAAAGATGCGACATTACCTAGTTGGACAGACAATTCACGTCATCTCTAAGGTGAATCCCTTGAGAGTGCTGATGACGAAACCATCATCTCTGAATTGCCGGCTCGCAAAGTGGGCCATTCTCTTGTCACAATACGACATGCAGTTCATACCTCAAAAGGCGGTCAAGGGTCAAGCACTGGCAGACTTCTTAGCCGATCATCCAGTATCAGGAACGTCTAAGTTGTATGAAGAATTACCCGACGAAGTCGCCGAAGCTTGCGCTACTCAAGAAGCTACGCAAGTGTGGAAGTTATTCTTCGACGGTGCATCAAGAGCAAACCCTCATGGAGCAATTACCGCGGGAGTGGGAGTAGTGCTAATCTCTCCGAACGGCCATGTAATCCCAAGAGGATTTTCCTTAATCAAACCCTGCACCAACAATGTAGCCGAGTATAATACTCTGCTATTAGGAATGCAGTTAGCTGAAGAGCTTAATATTCAGCACCTCGAGGCTTACGGTGACTCTCAGCTCATCGTTAACCAAGTCCGAGGGGAATACGAAGTACGCCACGAAGATCTAATCCCGTACTACTTCGCAGTGCTAAAGCAAGCTCAAAAGTTCGAAGGTTTCTTTATCGAATATGTACCACGAGATCAGAATGCGTATGCGGATGCTTTAGCCTCCTTGGCAACCTCATTAGCATTACCACCGAAGACTGAAACAACGATTCCAGTCGTGGGACGGAAACTATACTTTTCCAAAATTCCTATGGAAGAAAACTCACACGAGACACCGACAGGAGAAGTCTATACAACCTCCATGGAATTTGAGTCTAGAGATTGGAGATTCCCGTACATCGACTATGTCCTATACGGGATCCTGCCCGATGACCCTAAGGAAGCGGCCTCTATCAAAAGAAAGGCCCTCCGATTCTATTACGATGCAGTTTCTCAAGTCCTATATCGCAAATCGTATGATGGAGTTTTACTTCGATGCCTCTCTCAGAAGGAAGCGAAAGAGGCCCTCAAGGAAGCTCACGACGGAATGTGCGGAGCTCATCAGCCTGGAGCTAAATTAGGAGACCGCCTCCGACGAATCGGCTATTATTGGCCGAAGATGTTTTTAGACGCGGTTGATTACGCTAAACGTTTTCACGCGTGCCAAATTCATGGAGACTTCATCTACCAAGCGCCAGGGAACTTACACCCCACATCAGCAACTTGGCCATTCGAGATGTGGGGTATGGATATCGTCGGACCGATTTCCCCTCCAACATCCAAGGGACACCGTTTCTTTTTAGCCGTAACCGACTATTTCTCTAAATGGGCGGAGGCTATCCCGCTGAAAGAAGTCAAGACTTCGAATGTGATCAAGTTCATCAAACATCATGTCATCTACCGTTTTGGAGTCCCGAGGAGAATAGTTCACGACAACGGGACACAATTCGTCAGCTTTGGATTCCAGAGATTTTGTGACAAATTCAGAATCCAAAGTGTTGCATCCACAGCATATTATCCGCCAGCAAATGGTCTTGCAGAAGCCTTCAACAAAACCATAGTGAAGCTTCTCAAAAAGTTTGTCTCCAAGAGCCGACGCGATTGGGACGAAAGACTTGGCGGCGCGATTGGGATGAAAGACTTGGCGAATGTCTGTGGGCTTACCGCACGACAGTAAGGACTTCTACAAGAGCTACACCGTTCTCTCTAGTATACAGATGCGAGGCTGTATTGCCATTGGAAATCCAGATCCCTTCTCTGAGAGTTGCTATCACAACTGGACTAACAGAAGAAGAAAAGCATCAACGACGTCTACAAGAACTTGAAGCCTTAGACGACAAACGACTTCAAGCTCAGCAACAGATCGAGTTATATCAAGCCCGAATTTCCAAAGCCTACAACAAAAAGGTTAAGGAACGGATTTTCAAGAAAGGCGATCTAGTGTTGGCCAACAGTCTAAACACAAAATGATGACAAACAAAATGAAAAAGATACAAAATTCCTTAGCCAAGGACGGAACAAGATCTAAACATCAGGCCTCATCAACTTGAGGGTTTTTAGCCTAGACTTGAAGGCAGAAAGTTTCTCCCGGTGAGCTGCTCGGACTTGTTCCTCGATCTCCTTTCTGAGCTCTGCTTCAGGTGGAGAGGCAACAACAATGTCTTTGCGAATCCGCTCAGCCGCGTGGAGCGTACGGCAAAAATCTGTATAAATTTGGCCACTTTGATGCTCAAGCTCTTTTCTGACATCCTCATAGTGGGCCAATTGGGCTTTCTTCTGGTCCAACTCGGCCTCTAATCAAAAGATAGTCTTTTCGATACCGCGGATATCAGAAGCAACACTTTTGATTTTAGCATATACTGCAGAGTGCCGCTTCCTTAAAGCTGATATGCGGGCCTTTTTATCAGACAGGTCCTTGCGAAGGGTCCTTGGGTGATGTGCTCTGGAGATTATCGCCAAGGAAAGAGCCGGCTCCACTTCAGAATCTAAATTGGTGCGCTGCAGCTCCCTGAAAGTTGCTAATTCTGCCTTCAAGAGAGCGATTCCTCCCTGACAGTGCTCAGTCCATGATGCATCCCCTTTAGCCTTGACATCATCCAAACACTGGGTCAAGATGGGCTCACAATCCTTCAAAAGAAGCTCCTTCAACGAGCGCAGACTTCATCGCATCCCCTATTAACTTGGCCCTTTTAGAATTCTTGACCGTAACAGGTATTCGCTTGCGAATTCTCCTGTCATATTCACCTTGCTCAGCAGCAGAAATAGGAACAGGCTCTTCTGCAGAAATCTCCTCAGTTGTCTTTTCTTCGGGAGAATCATCAATTGGCCTTCCCTCTTCAATCCCCGTAGGAACCTCTTCCTCAGAAGGTTCTATGGTGGACAAGTCCTGAGGAGCTTCAACGGCACCGGTCGCTTCCTGTTCACAAGATAGGTGCTCTTCCATCCCTAGCAGACGAGTACTCGCAGAACCGCTCCGTGAACGATATAATTCTCGAATCTCGCTTATACATGAAGTATAAAAGTCATATTCTGGGACCTGAGAAACTTCAGCAAACTACTGGCGGAAATCCATAACAGTAGAGCAGCCAGGTGGTGAGTTGGGTAAGGTGAATTGCGCATGGGTTCCCCCGGCGGAGAAGAAGTACCATGCACGAGCTCCTTCATACAAATTCCCAATCTGAGCTAACGCCGGGTTAGGATTGCCAACGTAGAGTTGGTCATATCCAAACTGTCTGGCGAACCGAGAAGGCATGTAAGGCTCGATTATGCACTTCTCCCGTAAGCGGTAGACCAGGTAACCCAACCTGATCATAAGAAGCCAGCTGAATATACCCTCTTCCAAAGAAGACGAGCCTTCGAAAAGCAAGTCCATGAATCGGGCATCCTGCATGTCAGCTCCGTCAAAATTCGGAGCGCAACAGAAAATCCGATAATTGTCCTTCCGGGATAGAAGTTGTCGAGCCCTGACTATATAAGAATTAGTCCACGTGGCCGACTCCAGTCTCTGTACAAAGGGAATATAAGCATCATCGCCCTCATGTATTCCCATCATCAATGAAGGGCAATGCAACACGAACCAGGCCACTAAATATGTATACGGCACTGGTACACGTGGTTGAGAAGCTTTCCCAGCTTTCTTCTTAGTAGCTTTGACCCCCGAAGCACTGAAAAGTTCCGAAGTCAACACCCTCAGGCCGTTCTGAATACAGCCAACCATAGCAGTAAGGAGGCTCACAGGTTTCCCGTGTGCTAATAAAACAGCGGGGTACACAACCTCAGCTAATATCGCCTCTATTGGTCATGACGGTACCACACACCGCTTCAACCAAATCATGAAGAAGCCTGCAAGTAGAGCGGTGTCAGAAATAGGAACTGTGGCTTGGTAGTGGAAACTTTCAAATTCGACACCAGCTTCAAAGTCACCCTCTGCATGCTCTGTCTTGTAAGTAGCACCAGGAGCTTTAATCCGAGCCTTGGCGTCCTTAAGAGAAACAACTGCGACACGGGATACGGCTACATCTTTCGGGTTTAAGTTTAGAAAGAGGTAGTCTGTCCATGAGGTATGCATAATGCCCCCTCCACGCATCCCAAAGACTTGGGCACATATGTGGAAGTGGCACATCAATTCCCAGAAGGTAGCATAAATTTCCGGGTGCGCCACCTTCAGTAAAGAAAGTTCCTCGGTGGTGGGGACACACTCCTCATAGGGTGTTTTTCCGAGCGACAACCCCGATACTGCCTGCATCTCATGAAGAGCAAAACCTAACTCTCCTGCAGGTGTGAAGAATGTGCAGCTGTCCGGATTGTATTTCTCCAACATGGCGAAGAAATTGTGAAAACTCTGCACGACTCCCTGTCGTGTAGCTAACACAGGAACTGTGAGACCCGATTGAGCGAGCGAGTCCTTAAGCTCCTCAAGAACGAAGTCAACCATGAGGGTCCACCAACCTCCTTCTCCAGAGCAGACCCATCCAGGGGATCTGAACGTCTGGGTAGAGAATTCACCCTGAATTGCAAGGAATTGGCGGATAAAAATGTTCGCTGGACATGGCATCTCCGGAACCAGCTCCTTCTTCTCAAACAAACCAGGTCTTAACCCCTTGAGTTGTCTCCCTATTTGTGTACGAGCTCGCCGACCAAATCCAAGCGACACGTTCTCCTTCTCCTTTACTATGTCAAAGGTCAAACCCCGATGGCAGCTCACATTCAAGAAATAGGAGAGTGGGTACATCCTCTTCATGTTTAGGAGAAATAAAAAGCGATTATCAGTTCTCTGTAGTAGCTTCGAATCTTCTACATATGTGAGATGGTCATCGACTGGTATGCGATCTCCAAATATGAAGGCTGGTTTAGGAAACTGGGCATGACCAACAGGGGTCTCCAAGTCTAAGTCAGTTATCAAAATCCTGAGAGTAGAGCATTGAGGGAATTTGATCATTTCCGCTCTTTTCGAATCAGGAAAAGTACACAATGGAATCATGTTCTGAAGATTGAATAATTCATTCGGGTCAGGTCCACCAATATATCCGAAATGGTGCTCTTGTGAAAGCGGCACGTTTGGGAAAAGCACTGCACAATCGAAAGCAGAAGTTAGCAGCTAGAAGCGAGCTATCGACATAAAGACAGAGTCTGAAACACAAAGGGGTAAAGCCTTGTGTCAAAATCTCTAACGCGAAGGTCGAGCCTCGCGTCAGAAGTTTCAAACGCGAGGGTCGAACCTCGTGTTGAACAAGTTGAACGTGAGGGTCGAGACCCATAGGGTATCCCAACCCCACGTTTTCATTAAACAAAAACGCGTCATCTTCCTCGTTATCAAGAACCCATCTAGGGTTTTCAAAGAACTTGCCAAGGCAAATTATTTCGGTCAGCACTCACCACGACAGGGAGGCCCCTACGGCGGCGATGTCGACGGCAAGGTTCCCGCATGGACAAGAACACCGCCGGTGTTCTCAGCCGACGGCATGTCCGAAGTCGCTTCAGCGACCTTCTTGGAGTTCGAACCCGTCCTCCGAGGCGCCATTGATGCAGTCGATCGGAGGAAACTCCTTTGAACGATTTTCCTCAAAGTCATGAGCCCTCTCAACAGAGTGTTAGTCAAAACCTCTGTATCTCTTCAGCAGAATCTAAATTCTCATTGGGTTAATACTACACCCCAAAATCCACTTATCAATTCTCAAAAAATAGAATGATAAGTCTCCAACTCATTGTCGATTTATTGGCTCTTCTCAGCAGAGCAATAAATAACTCGTTTTCAGTGGGGTAATAAACTCTCCCAAAATCTTGATCAAATCACAAGTCTTATAACTCATCACTCCGATGATAAAACATATAGCAGTTCTCCCCTGTGAGACGCTATAATATTCTTTCCCCACAAATGTCACGTTAAAATTACACCTCTGACAAAATCAACTTATCGATTCTCGTCAATAGAACGATAAGTCCTCAAAATTGCCCAGATCGTAATATTTCTCCTGTCACGTTAAAATCACACCTCTGACAAAATCAACTTATCGATTCTCGTCAATAGAACGATAAGTCCTCAAAATTGCCCTGATCGCAATATTTCTCCTGTCACGTTAAAATCGCACCTCTGACAAAATCAATTTATCGATTCTCGTCAATAGAACGATAAGTCCTCAAAATTACCCTGATCGCAATATTTCTCCTGTCACGTTAAAATCACACCTCTGACAAAATCAATTTATCGATTCTCGTCAATAGAACGATAAGTCCTCAAAATTGCCCAGATCGCAATATTTCTCCTGTTACGTTAAAATCACACCTCTAATAAAATCAACTTATCGATTCTCGTCAATAGAACGATAAGTCCTCAGAATTGCCCAGATCGCAATAATCCCCCTGCCAAGTTAAAACTATACCGCTGGCACTTATAGATTTCTTTCAGTGTTCAAAGCAGAAATAACATAGGAAGAATTCTACTAGTCAACCCCATTACTGGAAAATAATAAAATTTTCATCCTCAGCAGTTGGAAACTTTCTAGAGTTATCTTAAACGATAATAAAGAGAGTTTTCTGTACCAGAACCATTGTGGAGATTTATTCTAAGTCAGGAATACATCTCAGGCATTTCTCGTGACTTGTATCTAAAATCAAAACATGATAAATGCAAGAAACAATGAGAAACCAATATCACTTTTTATTCAGAAACCAAAAAGAAGTGATACAAAGCTGTTCTTAAGCAAAAGAATAGTACAAGGTCAAGTCAAAAGAAACAAGTTGAGCTTTGGCATCAGAGAGCTTCTCTTCATGACTGGCCCGTACAACGGCTTCAGCCTTCCTCCGCAGCTCATCCTTGGTGGGTGTTATTTCAGCGGCGGCCTCCTTCTTTGCTCTTTCAAGAGCCTGAGTTTCCGTACGGTAATTCAAAAGAGTGTCTGCATTTTTGGCCCCAAGTATATTAACGACAGCTTCTTCGCGAGAAAGCTGGGCCTTCAATCTCAGCACCTCCGCCTCAGCCTTGACAAGTTTTGTGTGAATGAGGTCCAAAGAAGTAGTAGAGAGCTCCAGTTCTTTTTGTCGCAGATCGCTCTGTTCTCGCAAATGCGTAACTTGAAGCTCTTTTTCAGCCAGACCTCGCTCAATTGCCTCACGGCGAGTCACTTCCTCAACCTGGAAGTCAGCAAAAGTAGACACGATCTGTGTCTGAATGTCTTCATGGCTGAGGGCTTCCAAATGTTTGAGCCGGGCTTCTAAATGGGAAATGGCTTCCGAACAACGTTCAAAGCAATGAGCATTGCCCACACTTTTGACCCCATTTAAGCCTGCTTCTAAGAGAGACTTAAAGGAGTCAAAGCGGCCTCGACCAGCTGTGACAACCTCAATTACCTTCCTCACGAGACTGTTCAAGTAGCTCAAGGAAATATGGAGGAAGTCAGGAGCGTCCGTTGGACTAGAAAAAGCAATGGAAGACGACTCTACGACCCCAGAAGTTGACATGCCAAAATATGGATTGGCAAGTGATTTGGGTGTAGAAGTCGCGGAGGCAACTGAAACATTCAATTGCGAAGGGCTTGAAGTCAAAGCCATCATTGCCCTCGCCGGAGATTCGCTTGGTCCGGCCTCTGTGGGCGCAAGCGAGATCTTCATCAAGGCTGAAGATGAAGCAGCTACGGTGGATGAGGCAGGCAGGGGCTGCTCTTGCATAGAAGCTGACGCCTGCACGAGCTGTTGTTCCGGTGGAGGAGTTGCGGTAGTAGTTTCAGGCAATGCCGCAGGTGAAACAGTTGCCGTAGGAGAGCCAGGTAAATGTTGCTCTACTAAAGGAGCCGACATCTGCGCAGGTTCTGGCTCTGAAGTAGTAGCAGCAGTAGTCCCTGGAGAAGGTGAACCTGCACGAAAAAAGGGTCGGAACGCGGAAAGAACATGCGGAAGAAGTCGAAGAAAATTAGGCTTACCGGAGATAGGAAAAGGAGTATAACCAGATACTTTATCGGATGGGACCTTGGGAGCATCGTCAAAAGTGGTAATGTCATCTATGGAATCATGCTCTTCATCATCTTCACCACCACTTGACATGTTGCAAAGAATAAGACCCGAGACTTCGTGCATCTCGTGAAGAGCGAAGCCTAACTCCCCCACAGGGGTGAAGAAAGTGCAAGTCTCAGGACTATACTTCTCCAGTATGGAAAAGAAGTGAAAGTGGCTCTGGATAATCCCGAACTGAGTAGCCCGTACAGGAACCTGCAATCCAGCGCGAGCAAGAGGGACTTCCAACTCTTTCAAGACAAACTTGGTCATCTGGGTCCACCATCCCGTCACCGGAGAATGGACCCAGCCAGGAGTTCTGAATCCTTGCGCGGGGAATTCTCCTTTCTTTTCCACAAACCTCTTGACGAAGGTATTTGCCGGACTGGGCACTTCGCCGAGTGGATATTCCTTGGCAAATAGACCCGGCCGTAAAGCAGTCACCTGTCGGTTATAACCAACTGTGCGGACCCCGTGAAAAGTCAGAGTTCCGAGGGCGACCCCATCCTGATCCTTAACCAGGGGCCAATCCATACGCCTTGGGACAGAAGCACACTGGAAATAAGATATGGGGAACATCCTCTCCATATTGGGCAAGAAAAGGTTGCGGTCCCCAACTTTCCGCAGCCACTTATAGTCCCCATCGTAAGCAGTGCTTGCTTCGAAGTCAACGAAGTCCCCGAAGAGGTATCCAGGTTTGACTATTGGCTTACGGCTTGGGCTTTCAAGTCGAGCGTCCGTAACCAATGTTCTAAGAGTGTCAGGAGAAGCTTGGGTAATTAATTCTATGCGACTCTTCTCCCTAATTCGGAAAACTGGGAGTTCTTGGCGCGAGCTGAAGGTCATGTTCATGTCCGCACCACCTTCATGTCCAAAATGGTGGCGAAAAGGAAGAGGTTCATTGGTATGGCGCACTGCAAAAGGACGAAAAAAGTTAGACAACTCCAAATCAAAGCTCAGACGCGAAGGTTGACTCCCGCGTCAGACAAGATCAGACGCGAAGGTCGAACCCCGCGTCAGACAAGATCAGACGCGAAGGTCGAACCCCGCATCAGATAAGCTCGAACGCGAAGGTTGAACCCCGCGTCAGATAAGCTTGGACGCGAAGGTCGAACCTAGCGTCAAAAATCTCAGACGCGCAGGTCGACCCCCGCGTCAAGAATCTGAGACGTGGAGATTGAACCCCTCGTCAAAAAATATTAAACGACGGAGTCCAGCCCCGCGTTATTGAAACGAGTTTCCTCGTTGATTTCAAGATTAGAACTCGCCGAAGCAAGTTTAATGACCACGGAGGTCGTACTCACCGCCAATCAAAGGGAGCTGGGGCGGCACATTCACCTGAGCAGCAGTGCCGCCGGCCGGCACTGACGATGCCGGTCCTCGAGCCGCACCGGCATCAGACTTGGAAGCGACATCGGACTTGGAAGATTTCTTGGGGGCCATGAGATCTGGTCGGAGGAGATGAATAGTTTTCGCCAGAGAGAACAAAAATTTTCATTGGAATTTCAAGAAGAGTCGAATGACTCTTGATTTGACCTTCAGCGGTCTATTTATAGACAGCTGTGAGCTGTCAAATCGTAACGGACCGGATTCGAGGTCAGAATCCCGCCTAAACTCGACCCTCGCGTTCGAGTTGGTTGAGCTTCCAAATGCGAGGTTCAGCCACGCGTTTAAATTCTCCAACGTAGGGCTCACCCACGCGTTCTAATCCTCAAATGCAGAAAGTATCTCCGCGTTTGGACCGCTATGATAGCAGCTTTTTGACTACCAAGTCTACGACACAGCCTCTAGATGAGTAAAAGAAGAGCTAACAACAATCATCAAGGCGATCAAAGCCGAGAAGAAGCAGACGACTCCACTGGGGAGTCTATTGGAAAAGTATAGATAGATTACAATTAACAACATTGAAGTCATCTGGCTCGATCAGACGGAGTGAGCAATCGATCTACTAAATTTTGGGATCCAAAGTATTCCGAAAATTCGTCCCAGTCAACCGCGAACTTTCGAAAACTTTGGAGGGGGTTCTGTAGGCTGTCTAAAAATCATAATGGATAGCTGATCCCTATCAAGGCTATCTAAAAATCACAATGGATAGCTGATCCCTATCAAGCTCCGACAATGGAAGTCACAATCAGACGACTTTCTAATCACTGTATTCGCAATTCTACAATCGCTACAAACACGGCCTCATTTCTGAGATGATTGATCTTGATGGTTGCGACAACAACATGACTAATATTATATTAGCAACTGTTAGAGATGCTGATGAACAGTGCAATGATTTCAGAAATAAAAGGTTGGACGTAGTTGGTGAGTTGCTTGGACAATCGAAAGCGGCAAATGGAGGACTTTTCACATAGATCGAGAAGAGTTACAATTCAACGACACTTCCGATAACTGATGAAAACTCTTTTCAGCAGTCTTCACATTCTACAGTAAAAGTTACAATCTGACGACTTTCACACCCCACAACAGCTAAAGCTAGGATTACTGAACAACGGTCCTCGCAACGCTTCACAGAAGAAGTTACAAGTCAAAAAGCTCCTTCTGAAACGCGGATGTCATCCCCGCGTTACAATTCTGGAAATGCAAGCGACCCCCGCGTTTCCAAGTCACCCTCGCGTTCGTAGGGGTCCAACCAACACCGACCCCCGCGTTTCTAAGCTACAACAAACCAAAACGCGAGCGACCCTCGCGTTCATCAATGTTCAGCCAACACCCAACTTCGCGTCTCAATTCTAAGAGGCGATGTTGGGTTCTGAACGCCAGATTGGGCGTTTGACTCATTCAAATATGAGT
>NC_033799.1:31584824-31608305 GCF_001876935.1 Asparagus officinalis | reverse complement strand
TCCTTCTAAAACGCGGATGTCATCCCCGCGTTACAATTATGGAAGTGCAGGCGACCTCCGCGTTTCCAAGCACAAGCTAAACGTGAGCGACCCTCGCGTTCGTAGGGGTTCAACCAACACCGACCCTCGCGTTTCCAAGCTACAACAAACCAAAACACGAGCGACCCTCGCGTTCCATGATGTTCAGCCAACACCCAACCTCGCGTCTCAATTCTAAGAGGCGAAGTTGGGTTCTGAATGTCAGATTGGGCGTTTTGACTTGTTCAAACACAAGCCGAACGGCCTCAAAACCGTTATCCCACGTTCTGAGGAAATCACGCCCACTTAGGAGCGGATTTAGAGGGCAGTTACAACCTCTTATCCCCCTATAAAAACTCAACAAACTCAACTGAGTGAAAGGGGCTGGCTTTTTGGAACGGAAGAGGGGGCAATAGGTTGGATTCTGAGGATCTCAACCACTCGGTTCGGTGATTCAACAGCAGCAGCATTAAAATCCCTGGAGATAGGATTTTTGAATCAAGTCAGAAGATTCTTCAACAACAAAATATCAGCTTGGTCATTAACCGAATTTTCGGTTCTAACAACTCTATTAACAGAGTTCTAACTCGTTCAGAGTTCTTAAACTCGTTGAAGAGTTACTTATAAAACTTTCCACAGAAGTTCATCGTTCCCACGAGAAAAAAAGACGGTCGGATCGTCAACGGAGAGCAAATTCGACGCGAACAATCGAAGGAGGCATTCCATCACTACCGAGAAGAACCCAGTTTTAAACAAAGGAGAGAATCAAATTCGTTCTCTTCTCTTTTATAATCGAATTGTAATCGGAATCAAAGGAATCCAAGTCAATTTTCTTTGTTCTATTCATTGCAATTTTCTCTACTACATCTATCAATAATTATTCTAGTTAATCATCCAAACTATGATCAATTAACAGCAAAATTGCGCTTTTCTCCTTTTCTATATATTATCTCACAGGCGTAATTCAAGAACTAAGTAAAAATAAAATTATATAGCTTCATCTAATTCTAGATATCCTAAGAAAATTAGCTATTCATTCTACTCCTAAAAAGATTTAATAAAAATCAAGAAAATCCTAAATTACAAATTATGAATAAAAAGCAAGAAATTAAATCCTAAATATGCAATTCTAAATTAAAAAAGAGAGAAAATAAAAAACTTACATTACAAAAGATTGACCCCTCTTAAAGAAAATCTTCATAATACAAGAGAAGAAGAAGAAAATAAAAAAATAAATTTTTTATTTATTGCAAATTAAAGTTTATAATTTTAAAAGGCTTTCTAAAAAAGAGTAGCCCTCCTCTCTAAAATAGAGTTTTACAAAAAAATTATATGTCCCACGTTTACTCTCTACCCCTATTTATAGCTTATAGCAACTAATTATTTGTGGAAAAATTTGTAGTAAAAAGACAGTGAAAGAAAATTGCCTTGTATTCTCTCAAAATCGATTACAATTTAGATTTCCTGATTACAAAAGAGGGAAGAATGAATTTGATTCTCTCCTTTGTTTAAAACTGGGTTCTTCATGGTGGCGATGGAGTGCCTCCCTCGAATGCTTGCGTCGAGTTTGCTCTCCGTTGACGATCTGACGTTTTGATTTACTGGAACGATATCTTCTCCTCACGATTCGATGCTGTGGAGAACTTGCGTGGCAAGTTTAAAACTCTTGATGAGTTGATAACTCTGAACGAGTTTGAAACTCTATCAAAGAGTTGATTTGAACCGAAAGTCGGTTGATAAGCCAAGGATGAAGAAGCTCCTCGTTGCCGAACGTTGAAGATGATCTTCTTTGGAGGATGATGTCGATCCCCTCAAAAGCTCGCCCAAGGTTCCCTCCTGTTACTGCCAAGCCGAATGGTCGATTCGAGCCAAGAACTTCCAACATTTCGCTGCCAAGTCCCAAATCTAAAAAGCTAGCCCGAACTCAATTGAGTTTACCCATATTTATAGGGAATTAAGGGGTGTAACCCCCCCCTTAATTCTCTTCATAATGGGGTTGAGAGGGGTGTAACCGCCCCCTTAATCCGCTCCTAAGTGGGGCGGAAATCCCTTAAATAGTGGAGGAAAAACGGTTCCTGTAACCGTTCAGCTCATGTTTGAACGAGTCAAACGCCCACGTTGGCGTTCAAGACCCTAACTCCGCGTTTTAGAATGGAGACGCGGAGTTAGGTACTCGTTGGGTGTTGAAAAACGTGAGGGCCGCCCGCGTTTGGTTTGCTGAGGATTGGAAACGTGGGCGTCTCCTGCGTTTCAAGAATTGAAACGCGGGGGTTGCCTGCGTCTCACGAATTGGAACGCGGAGATGACTTCCGCGTTTAGAAGGGCAAGTTGACTTGTAGCTTCTTCTGTAGAGCGTTGTAAAGACCATTGTTGAATGATCTTCGTCTTGACTCCTTGAAATATGAGAGTTATCAGATTACTCCCGATGTTGATTATGAAGGCTGTTGAACTAGAGCTTTCATCGGTTGTTGTGAAGGTCGTTAGATTGTAACCTTCATCGATCTATGTGAAAGTCTTCAAATTATAGCCTTCTGGAAGTCGTCAGATCGTAACTCCCATCATCGGTGTTTGATGGAGATCAGCTATCTATTTTAATTTTTAGACAGCCTACAGAACCCCCTCCAAAGTTTTTGAAAGTTCGCAGTTGACTGGGACGAATTTTTAGAATACTTTGGATCTCAACTCTGATCTTGGAGCTGTTGATTCCTTGTCATAAAGGAGTTGTTCTTTGTACTCGCTTCGAAGGCACATTGGTTGAAGAGATTTTCCATGCAGGACCTGTGTGAAGGTATGCATCACAATCCTACTTCTGGAATGCGGAGGATGAACCCTGCATTTTGAACTTGAGACGCGGGTCTCACCCTTGCATGTTGAATTTGGAGCACGGGTGTGACCTCGGCGTTCGGTTTTTGCATCACGGGTCTGACCTCAGCGTTTTGACTTAAGACATGGAAGTGGCTTCCGTGTATTTTTGACTAAGTCTTTGTGACTTATCTTTAGCTCATCTGTTTCAAGTCCCAGCTCACATCCATTAAGCTAATGGACCTACGAACATGCATAGGATTTTTTGCAAACCCTCAGCCATCAACGGATTTGATAAGCCTTTACCGACTACCGTTTAAGTCGGGCTAGCATGTGAATTATTTGAATCTGTTTCACATGTAACGTTGTGCTAAGCGAATGAACCCTCTTAGACTTGATGCTATGATTTTGAATACATAGACTTTGTTATTTTTACGAAAAAATACTAACCGGCAACGCGTGTTAGGTGTAGGCTTATCTCTAATTAGGAATCGAGATAAAGTCCCCTATGCGTGTAAGGCATGAATTTCGGTGTTATTAATAACAACCTGCTACGATGTTGAATACGTAGACTTTTGTCCTTTTTACGGTAAAAGACTAACCGGCAACGCGTGTTAGGCGTTGATTTATCCCTACTTAGGATTCATGATAAATTTCCTCATGCGTGTAAGGCATGGATTTTGGCGTTATTAATAACGACCTGCTACGATGTCGAATACGTAGACTTTTGTCCTTTTTACGGTGAAAGACTAACCGGCAACGCGTGTTAGGCGTTGACTTATCCCTACTTAGGATTCAGGATAAATTTCCCCATACGTGTAAGGCATAGATTTTGACGTTATTAATAACGACCCGCTACGATATTGAATACGTATGTTTTGTCATTATTTCTTCCCGTGTTACTTGAAACACTGAAAGAAAGTTGGAAGCGCCAGAGGTGTAATATTAACTTGGTATGAATTTCCACTTAGAGTGAAATTCAGAAATTTTCTTTATTATCACTAGGATAATTCCAGAAAATATTTAATCCGCTAGGGATTTTATAATAAAAACTTGCTATTCTTGTTGAAAAGAGATTAACAAGTTCATTGGGGGATTTGACTGTTAGAGGTGTGATGTTAACCTAACAATATTTTATAGGCTTATCGCTCTATTGAAGAGAGTTGATAAGTTGGTTTGATCGTCAGAGGTGTGATGTTAACTTGACTAAAATTTATGGACCTATCGCTCTATTAAGGAGAGTCGATAAGTTGATTTTGTTAGAGGTATGATATTAACGTGGCAAGAAGAATATTGCGATCGGAAAAATTTTGAGGACCTATCGCTCTATTGACGAGAGTCGATAAGTAAATTGTCAAAGGTTTAGGGTTAACATGACGAAAGTTTGTGTTGCGATTGGAGCAACTTTAGAGACTTATCATCCAATTGACGAGGATTGATAAGTGGATTGTCAGAGGTATAATGTTAACGTGATAGGAATATGATGCGATCGGAGCAACTTTGTGGACTTATCATCCTATTGAAGAGGATAGATAAGTGGATTGTCAGTGGTATGATGTTAACGTGACAGGAATGTGTTGCGATCGGAGCAACTTTGTGGACTTATCATCCTATTGAAGAGGATTGATAAGTGAATTTGTCAGAGCTTTAGTGTTAACGTGACATGATTTGTATTATGATTGGAGCAACTTTGTGGACTTATCATCCTATTGAAGAGGATTGATAAGTGAATTTGTCAGAGGTTTAATGTTAACATAACAGGATTTGTGTTGCGATTGGAGAAACTTTGTGGACTTATCATCCTATTGAAGAGAATTGATAAGTGGATTTGTCAGAGGTTTAGTGTTAACGTAACAGGATTTGTGTTATGATTGGAGCAACTTTGTGGACTCATCATCCTATTGAAGAGGATTGATAAGTGAATTTGTCAGAGGTTTATTATTAACGTGACAGAAATTTGTTGCGATCGGGGCAACTTTGTGGACTTATCATCCTATTAAAGAGGATTGATAAGTTGATTTGTCAGAGGTTTATTATTAACGTGACAGGAATTTGTTGCGATCAGGGAAACTTTATGGACTTATCATCCTATTGAGAGGATTGATAAGTTGATTTGTCAGAGGTTTAGTGTTAACGTGACATGATTTGTGTACTTGTGACTTGCACAAGATTTTGCGAATTAGCGTCTCACTAGGGAAACTTTCTACGTGAGTTTATCATCAGAAGGGAGGAATTTTGATGCTTGTGATTTGAATAAGATTTTGAAGACTTAGTGTCTTGCTGGGAAACATTGCGATTTGTGCAATTTTGAGGAACTATCATCCTATTGGTAAGAATTGATAAGTTGATTGTCAGAGGTGTATGCTGTTAACATGACAAATTGGGAGTAATGCGAGTTGAATGCATACTCTGTGGGGATGATGATCGTCAGAAGTGTAATGTTAACTCGATGATGTGAAAGATTCGTTACTCTTAATCCAGTGGATCCTAAGTAACCAACCCCCAGTCTGGATTAAGATTTAGTAGGGGAATAAAAAAAGGTAGACAAGACACATCGCCTAGTGAGGCACTATCCATGAAGTCGGAATAGAGTCATATTACCAGGTAGGCCATTATCTGATGAGTTTGACTATCAGAGGTAACTATTAACGTGATAGTTTTTGTGAACCCGCAATTCTACTTAAAGAGGATTGGCAAGAGAATTTGGAGGGAATGGACTATCAGAGGTAATCATTAACGTGATAGTTTTGATAGACCCGTCATCCTACTTGAAGAGGATTGGTGGGGGAATTTGGAAAAAACAGACTATCAGAGGTAATCATTAACGTGATAGTTTTAGTGGACCTGCCATCCTATTGAAGCAGATTGACAAGTTGATGGACTATCAGAGGTAAATGTTAATGTGATAGTTTTGTAGACCTGCCATCCTATTGAAGCGGATTGATAAGTTGATGGACGTGATAGTTTTGGTAGATTTTGTGGTTGACAGAGGTATTCTATTAAACATAACAACTCAGAAAATTTATTACTCATAATCCAATAAACTACCAATAAACCAACCCCCAGTCTTAAACAAGTGCAAGGGGGAAAAGAGAAGGTGAGCCATTATCTAACGAGTTAGACTATCTGAGGTAATCGTTAACATGATAGTTGTTGGACCCGTCATCCTACTGAAGAGGATTGGCTTCAGTGACCATAGTATCTTCCGGTTCTGACTGGGAAGAGTGAGCTTGGTCCGATTGCTCAGGCTGATCCTGCCTACTTTATTCTTCGGCTTTGATCCTGACAATAATCTTTTGAGCCTGTTCTCCTTGAGAGATTAGTTGTCTCCAAGAACGGCATTCTGCAATTCCTATTCGGACTAGGAGGTCGGTTTGTAAGTTGTGTCGACAGCTCTCTACCAGTGTAGACTGTGTCATACCTGACGAACATCGCAGAGCCATGTTTCGAAACCTCTTGATGAAGGCTTTGGCGGACTCCCTCTTCTTCTGCTTAGTGGCGAGAAGGGTATGGATGGAGACTTCCGTATTCTCTTCAATGAATCTCGACAGGAAGAGTCTCTCTAGATCCGCCCACTTTTGGATACATCCGGCAGGCAATTTTCTGAACCATTCAAAGGCAACTCCCTTGAGGGTGCCAATGAATAATCGAGCCAGTATGGCGTCATTTGATATCACATTCCCAGTCTGTGACTTAAAATAATAGATATGTTGGTTCGGTGATCCCGTACCGTTAAAAGTTTGTAGCATCGGGACCTCAAATTTTAGAGGATAAGGGGCTGCATCCCATTCGGTAGGATAGGGCCTGACAACTCCCTCATCTTGGAGCTCACTTCTGTTAGCAATGACATTGAGATGGGCTTCCAATTCTTCCATTTTAGCAGACTGGAGATTTTGCTCGTTCTCAGTCTCTTTTGCTTCATCAGAGGAAGATTCCAGGTTGTGGGCTTCTTGATCAGAAGTAGCACCATCAACCAATTTTCCCTTTCCTTTGCTTGTGTAAGATCAGGATGAAGACGCTTTTTCTCTCCTGGAAGATTCTTGCCTAGGTGGCGAATCTATCTCCTGAGATTTAGCCTTATCTGCGACGATTTTAGTCAACAGGGTCATGAGTTCATTGATGGCCTCTTGCTGAGATTTGAGCATGGCCTCCTGCTCATCAAGTCTCTTTGCGAGATCTTCATGGTTTCCCGTCATATAAGCGGAGCTCTCATGTTCAACAAAAGAGCTTGATGATTGTGACTCTGCAATGGCTGAGTGTTCATCATCGGAATTGGTTCCTCTGGCAAACCTCCGATAGTTGACAGGGGGAATGGCTCCCTCGAGTCCGAGTGTGTCGGTAGACTCCTTCAAACTCGTTAGTGATTTCTCTAACGTTCGGTGAATGACTTGTCTCAGAGTCATCGGAACTAGGACCTGAGGCTTTCCCTATGTCGATCATATTGATAGTGACTCCAAGATACTCGGTCTCTAGAGACTTCTTCCTGTGCGAACGTCGTTGTTGGTTAGGCAAAGCAATGTTCGTTAATTGGTCGAACACCAACAGTTTGGCCGCATATGAGAAGCATCGACATCCTGAGAGGACCGTAGGAATCAGTCATTCACATTGGAATGAACGAATGACTTGTTGTATCGGTCTTTCTCTCAATATGAACTCTCTCAAATCTGTTGTAAAGATTCGAGGAGAATTACTCACTGATCGTGAGGTTTGAACTGGAACCCCCAGTCTATGATTGGACATGACTGGCTCTTGATGGACATGAATCTGGTTTAGATGCCTTGGATCCATGAACTTCTTATATTCGCCTCTCATTCTAGTCGCGCTACGCAGAGTATTCGGGGGTCGTGTTTGGCACTTGAGATGCGAAAGTCACGTTTGGCACTTGAGACGCGAAGGTCGCGTTTGGCACTTGAGACGAGAAGGTCGCGTTTGGCATTTGAAATGCGAAGGTCGCGTTTAGCACTTGAAACGCGAGGTCCACATTTTGGTTTGGCGACACGAGGGTCGCGTTCTTAATTGTCGACGCGAGGGTCGTGTTTTGACTGGGAAACGCAAAGTTGAAGTTCGCGTTCAACGTAGGCTTGAGGTCCGCGTTTTGGATGTAAAATGCGCTATTGAGGGCTACGTTCAATTTCGCGTTCAACGTAGGCTTGAGGTCCGCGTTTTGGATGTAAAATGCGCTATTGAGGGCTACGTTCAATATGGTCCTCACGAAGCTCCTGTTCGGGCTCATAAACGCGGAGCTTAGGGTCGCGTTTAGGCTCACGAACGCGAAGCTCACATTGGTTGAGAGATCGACTTTCTCAAAGTTGTGCCCGTCACTGAGACCTTCTTCTTCGATGAGTAGCGTTCTTCTTGGCCTGTTTTAAGGCTTTTGCAATGATGTCGTTGGCGTTGACAGAGTTGGTCTCCGCGATGGGCTTTTTGTGACCCGATACTCGTCGCTCTGGCGCGGGTTTGGCAAAAGCTGAGCCCACTCCATCAGAGGAGGTGCTGTCCGAGCAATCTTGGCTAAAGGAGAGGGTTTCTTTCGGCATAGGAGGGACAATTGGAGCTTTAGTCTTCTTGAAGACTTTGCGGATCTTACGCATAGCCTTGGGGCTAAGGGATCCGAAGGAGATGGCCTCCTCAAACTTGGCTTGATCAAACTCTACCATGAGAGTTTCGACGATTGTTCCAGTGAGATGAAAATCAGATTGCACTACCACTTCTTCGTCAGAGAAGCTCATCCCCAGCAGAGTCGCCATCTTTTGTTTGTGGGAAATTTTGTAGTAAAAAAATAGTGAAAGAAAATTAACTTGTATTCTCTCAAAATCGATTACAATTTGGATTTCCTGATTATAAAAGAGGGGAGAATGAATTTGATTCTCCCCTTTGTTTAAAACTGGGTTCTTCACGGTGGCGATGGAGTGCCTCCCTCGAATGCTCGTGTCGAGTTTGCTCTCCATTGACGATCCGACGTTTTGATTCACTGGAACGATATCTTCTCTTCACGATTCGACACTGTAGAGAACTTGCGTGGTAAGTTTAAAACTTTTGATGAGTTGATAACTCTGAACGAGTTTGAAACTCTATCAAAGAGTTGATTTGAACCGAAAGTCGGTTGATAAGCCAAGGATGAAGAAGCTCCTCGTTGCCGAACGTTGTAGATGATCTTCTTTGGAGGATGATGTCGATCCCCTCAAAAGCTCGGCCAAGGATCCCTCCTGTTACTGCCAAGCCGAATGGTCGATCCGAGCCAAGAACTTCCAACCTTTCGCTGCCAAGTTCCAGATCTAAAAAGTCAGCCCGAACTCAATTAAGTTTACCCATATTTATAGGGAATTAAGGGGTGTGTGGGGCGGAAATCCCTTAAATCGTGGAGGGAAAACGGTTCCTGCAACCGTTCAGCTCGTGTTTGAACGAGTCAAACACCCACATTAGCGTTCAGGATCCTAACTCTGCGTTTTAGAATGGAGACGCGGAGTTGGGTACTCGCTGGGTGTTGAAAAACGTGAGGGCCGCCCGCGTTTGGTTTGCTGAGGATTGGAAACGCGGGCGTCGCCTGCGTTTCAAGAATTAAAACGTGGGGGTCGCCTGCGTTTCACGAATTGGAACGCGGAGATGACTTCCGCGTTCAGAAGGGGCTAGTTGACTTGTAGCTTCTTCTGTAGAACGTTGTAAAGACCATTGTTGAATGATCTTCATCTTGGCTCCTTGAAATTTTTGCGCTTTGTAGGCTTCCTTTAGGCTTCTTTTATTTAATAATTTTTTTATTTCTTGTAAATGTATAAAAAAAATAATATTAGCAAGTGTATTTATTTAATAAAATATATAATGAGAGCATAAAAGTGCAATAAAATATAGTTATCAATAAGAGTATGTTGTCATACCAGAAGGGAAATGATCACAAAATAATTTAACAAATGATAACTAGATTTGTAAGTTTCTTTTAAAATGTTCTCTTGCTCCTCTCTTTCTAGATATAGAAATAGCATACAAGAATGATGCTATATCATTCCCTACCTTCTGGGAAGGGGTTAACTAATAAGGGTTAATGATTAAGCTTTTGGATTTGCTTGTTATGGTGAAGCCTTAAGCTTTTTATGTTTGGTAAATAAAGAAGAGTTAGGAGAGTTAGTCCTCCTAACTTTTTAAAGAGGAAATACCAACTTTAACCTTATTACAATTAATAAAATTTTCTAATATGCATCTCATATATGTTTATAAATGTATATCACCAGGTCTCACAATCTTTGAATAGCTAGTATTGCCCATCTTCATATTACAAAAGTCATCTGCTCTGTATAATGTGAAAAGGTCCCTATTCGAGGTAGCATGACATGTAGCTCCAATACCCATATCCACTTAGAATTCTGACCTGCAACATGATGTGGTCATTGTCCCTAAAAGTGAGAATAACGTTGATCTCATACAAGGTGATAGTAGCATCATTCTCTGCATTCTTCTTCTAATCTTTCTTCTTTATCTTTGTTCCCAGATTGCTCTTTCTTTCATACCCAATAGTTCTTCTTGATATGACATGGCTTCCCATAATGGAAGCGACTTCTCTCTTTAGACTTTGATTTGATATTAGATGCGCTATTACCTCTGGACTAGTTCATGTATCTGCTCTTGCCCTATTCTCCGTAACAAGTACCTTGAGTTATCTATGCTAATGGACTTCCTCTAAGTCTCCTCATTAAATAATATACACGTAATCATACTCATCGATAGCTCACTATTTGGATCTACATTGCTGACTGTCATCAATAATGTTCACCAACTATCTTGCAAAGAACCTAATAGAAATAAATCCTATAACTCATCATTGGGAGTCATCTTCATTGTGGCTAACTGATTAACCAAACTATTGAACTCATTCAAGTGCTTTGCTATGATGCTCGCTTCCTTGAACTTCAAGTTCACCAATCCCCTCATAATGAATATCTTATTCTTCACGGTCTCATGCTTGTAGAGATTCTAAACTTTATTCTATAGATACTTTGCATTAGTCTAACTCAAGATATGGTGAAAAATACTAACATTGTTCCACATCTAGATATAACTGATCATCTTCCTATGTCGTGTCTTCTATTTTTTGTCAAACATCTTTTCTAGCTTGGCTTTGTCTCCTTTAATAGGATCATGTAAATCCTTGCAATAAAGAATATCTTCAGTCTTGGACTTACTTACTTATTAATTAGGACCATCCAATTTTATCATTGTGTCGAAATTCTCTACCTTATACATCCCAAGGCATGCCTCGAACCAGGGCTCTGATACCATTTGTTACGATTTTATTAAATAAATCTGTGAAGTAAAATACAATAAATAAATATAGCATCAAGAAAAATATCATATGTAAGCAAACACTAAGATTTAATGTGGTTTGGAAAATCATGCATACGTCCATAGACCAATCAAGAGAGAAATATTCCACTATGAACCAAGAGTATAAGTCTTGAAAGCTATACCCAATTTTGAGGACCAAATCATAAGAGAAAAATACAATGTTACCCTCAAGGCACTAAAATCCTACAACCTATCTCAAAATAAAATCTTAACATAAATCCCCAACTTCTATAGAGAAATCAACACTATATTCTTGATGACATCGTCATTTTTAAAGAAGACAACATTTGAATCACTACAATTAAATAACTGAGCAATCAGAAATCCAAATTTTATTTAGTGCTTTTCTGAGTTTCACGAATCAAATTTATTTTTATTAAGGAAATTTCTCCTTAAAACCTATACATATTTAATAAGGGATAATTCGCATCATGCCCTCCTAAGCCTCTTAAACTTCATTTAGGCCCATATGTTATTCTAAGTGGGCCCTCATTTGGACTCAACTAGCATGGACTTGATCCAATTGAGCCCTGATTTAGGCTAGACCCACAGCAATGTGAATCTTTGTTAGACCTCATATTATATTTGTTGTTTTGGGAGGTCAAAGAAGGGTTAAACCTTCTTAACTCTTCCTATATCGTCTACAATTTTAAACATATTTGTATTAGAAACTTCTTTTTTATCACGGAACTAATTTAACTAATTATAGTATTGGAATATAATAATTCAGGAGACTATATTAGGTTACTTAATTTATAATTAACACCTCTAATAACTATATCTGTTTGGAAACTTATCATTATAAAGGGTTATAAGATTACAAAATAATAGTAAATATAAAAAATGCGCTTTCTTTCAATTAAGAGTGAATTATAGCTTCTCAATTATGTAACAAGCTAAGTAATCTCGAACGCTAGGTCAGACTTTCCTCTCAATTATGTTAGATATTCACATTTCAACTTTTGTTGGTAACTCGGATTTTCTGCACTTCGAGAATGGCTCCATATTTTATGGATGCAAAGTTAAAAAAGGTCGACAAGCAATCCTTTGAAGCTAGAATCCTTTCTGAAAAGAGTCTTCTAAACTAAATATGCTGGTATATATAGGGGGTGTTTGGTTGCACAATTTTATAGAAAAACTTTCTCAAAACGTCTGACAATGACAATTCTGTAATTAAAAATTTTCTATAGATATCTGTAAACTGTGTTTGGTTTTAAAAAAATTATAAAAATATTTTCTGTAAAGTATAAAAAAGTACCAAAATTTATAGAAACCAATTTCCTCTCAAAATGGGCGAAAATCACCTAGAAATCTGATATCACTGACACCACATTGACACTTTTCTACAAAGTTGACACTTTTCTATAAATTTAGGGGGTGTTTGGTTCAATTTCTACAAATTATAGAAAATCTTGCTATTTTCTATAAAGTTAAACAAGAAAATTGGTACTTTTTGACTTCTCAAAATTTTTTCTATAATTTTTTAAGAAATACAAGAAAATCATATTTTGGTTTTTTAAGAAATACAAAGAAATCATATTTTGAGTGAAAAATATTTCCTATAACTTTATAACTTGTAGAAATTGAACCAAACACCCCCATAGAGTAGAGGATGGGAAAAAAAAAGAAATCCACCTAATTTATTAGGATTGAAAATCGGTCCAATTAAGACCTGTTTGGGTCCTCTTAGATCTGCCAACTTATTTGGGCGGACCCTACACAAAAGCTAACAACACTAGTAAAAAATGAAGTATCGTAGACGGATTATCCTAGACGGAAAATTTTCCGTCTAGGATAACAATAATTTCGGCGGAAAACTTCCGTCTGCGAAATTCCGTCTAGAATAAAGTAAATTTTCCGTCTAGGATAACAATAATTTCGGCGGAAAACTTCCGTCTGCGAAATTTCGTCTAGAATAAAGTATCCTAGACGGAAATTTCCGTCTAGAATACTTTCTAGACGAAAAGTTTTTAATTATTATTTTTTAAAACATGTGTCCCACCTTTCTAGACGAAAATTTCCGTCCAGGAGTTTCGTAGACGGAATTTTCCGTCTAGCAAGGTTGGACCCGCGCAAAGAAAATTTGCCCCAAATTCGAATTTTTTTCAAATCGCCCACCACTGCTCTGCTGTCTTATATGATAACACTCATCACTCTCCGCTTTCTTCATCCCACCCCCAAAGAAAACAATGGCCTCCTCCTCCTCCATCTCCGTCGTCATCGTCCTCCTCCTCCTCCTCCTCCTCTCAACCCTAACCTTAACCCTGCCTTCCCCTTCGAACCCCGCCGCTAATAAAACCTACATCCTCTGCATCGATGCCCAGAAAACTCCACTCCCATCACCTCCCTCGACGCCCTCCACCACCACCAAATCCCGCTCGTCTCCCCTCCTTCCCTCAAATCCTCCCTCCTATCCCGCCTCCTCTCCTCCCACTCCTCCTCCCCCAAATCCCTCCGCCTCCTCCTCCTCTCCCTCCCCCACCTCCCCTCACCTCCCTCCCTCGACTCAGTCCTCCACTCCCTCTCCCGCGCCCGCCTCTTCTCCTCCGTCGACTCCCTCCTCCAAGCACTCCCTCCCTCTCTCCTCTCCCCTCAATCCCTTGATACGTATTGTAAGAAGAGGAGGTTCGATGATGCTGTTAGGGTTTTGGAGGAGATGGAGGGGAGAGGGTTTGAGCCGACGGTGGGGAAGCTGACGACGTTGGCATAGAAGCTGACGCCTGCACGAGCTGTTGTTCCGGTGGAGGAGTTGCGGTAGTAGTTTCAGGCAATGCCGTAGGTGAAACAGTTGCCGTAGGAGAGCCAAGTAAATGTTGCTCTACTAAAGGAGCCGACATCTGCGCATGTTCTGGCTCTGAAGTAGTAGCAGCAGTAGTCCCTGGAGAAGGTGAACCTGCACGAAAAAAGGGTCGGAACGCGGAAAGAACATGCGGAAGAAGTCAAAGAAAACTAGGCTTACCGGAGATGTGAAAAGGAGTATAACCAGATACTTTATCGGATGGGACCTTGGGAGCATCGTCAAAAGTGGTAATGTCATCTATGGAATCATGCTCTTCATCATCTTCACCACCACCTGACATTTTGCCAACGTCAGCATCCTCATCGTCTCTATCTTTATCAGCCGCACCACCAATCAAGGAGCCTTCATAATCAACTCGCTCCTCATCATCCTGAGCCGCTGAAGGTTCCGAAAGATCTGTTCTAGCAGCTAGTTTATTCATAAGTCCCGTTGTAGTACTAGGAATTAAATCACCAACTTGTGACATTAATGCTGAAGGAGAAGGAGGTGGATTCTCTTCAAGACCCCCTGGTTCTAAGGCCGGAGACTTGGGAAGGTCCATCGCCGGAGCAGACTCTGCATCTGCAGCCATTAATTCATCCTCTTCGCCCTCAGGAGGATGGTAAGAAGAAGCTTCGCTCGATAAAGCTGGGCCATGAGAACGAAGTCCAGCTCTATGTGGCAGGCCTGCAACAGACGATTCCTGTTGTTCTTCATTTACAGCAGCTTTGATGGCCTCAGCCATCAACTTGGATTTTTGTTGGCCTTTGGGGGGAGAATCCACCAGCAGTTTCCGACGGATCTGCTTGTCATACTTGCCGGCTTCATCTGCGGAAAATTTTCTTTTCCCCGCTGCTCTCGTTGTGGGAGGATCAACCACTCGTTGCTCTTCCCCTGGAGCAGGCTCAGCTATCTGTTCCTCTTCCTGCCCAGCAGGATGATTCTCAATGGATAGGAACTCGTCGATCCCTCTCAAGCGGGAGGTTTTAGACCCCTTCCTTAAATTATACATATGCCTAATGTCTTTCAGGAAAGAGGTATTCAAGTTGTAATTGGGAGTCTAAGAAGCGACGTTATACCAATTACAGAAGCTTATAGAGGTATAGGAGTTAGCAGTTTTGTGGGGAAGCTTGAAGACGGCCTTGGTACAACCTGCTACAGAATAATACCAGGCCCTGGCTCCTTCATATAAGTTGGCTATAACTGAGAGTTGAGGACGAGGGTTCCCGACATACAACTGATCATACCCAAATTGGCGAGCGAACCTATAGGGTTGGTAAGGCTCGATGAAACAGTGGACGCCTTGTCGGAAGATCAGGTAGCCTGGCCTGATGGAAAGAAGCCAATGGAAAACACCCCCGCTCAGCTGAGTGAATCCATTAGGACCTGCCATATCCTGATATTCTGCTCCATAGATGCCGCCCTCAAAATCAGGGAAACAGCGGTAGATGTGGAAATGAGTGTCTCGCGCTAAGAATTGGCGAATTTTAACCATGTATCCCCCATCCCACTTCGCAGACTCTAGTCGCTGCACAAATAGGATGAATGAGTCTCCCGGGGGAGAGGCTTCACTCATCAAAGGAGGACAGTGAAGCACGTACCAAGCCATCAAATAGGTATATGGCATTGGCACCCTAGGATTGGGAGTTTTGAAAGTCTTGTGACCCTCAGACTCTACCTCTGTAACACCAACAAAGTCAGAGGCCAACTCTCGCAGTCCATACTGCAAACAACCCACCATAGCGCTGAGGAGGCTCACAGGTCTCCCATGTGCCAAAAGGACAGCCGGGTAGACCACCTCAATAGCAAGGGCATCAACCGGCCTGGTAGGAACGACGCAACGCTTGAGCCACAGTATCAAGAATCCAGCCAGCAACGCCACGTTCGAAATTGGAATCAGAGCTTGATAATGGAAACTCTCAAACTCCGTATGAGCCGGGAAAACATCTTCCTTGGCCTCATTGGTGTAGTGGGAGGTAGCGTCGTCAATTCGAGCCTGAACTTCCTCCAAAGTACTGACAGGCAATCGGGTCACAGAGCCTCCCTTAGTGGTCAAGTTCTGGAATAAATATTCCACCCAAGACACTTGTTTAATACCGATTCCTCGGACCTCCGTCAGCTGCATACAGATATGGAAGTGACACATGACTTCCCAAAGAGTTGCATAAATTTCGGGGCTGACCTTCTTTAAAATTTTAAGTTCCGCTGATCCCGGAACAAATTCTTCATACGGCAAGTCCCCAAGAATAAGACCCGAGACTTCGTGCATCTCGTGAAGAGCGAAGCCTAACTCCCCCACAGGGGTGAAGAAAGTGCAAGTCTCAGGATTATACTTCTCCAATATGGAAAAGAAGTGAAAGTGGATCTGGATAATCCCAAACTGAGTAGCCCGTACAGGAACCTGCAATCCAGCGCGAGCAAGAGGGACTTCCAACTCTTTCAAGACAAACTTGGTCATCTGGGTCCACCATCCCGTCACCGGAGAATGGACCCAGCCAGGAGTTCTGAATCCTTGCGCGGGGAATTCTCCTTTCTTTTCCACAAACCTCTTGACGAAGGTATTTGCCGGACTGGGCACTTCGCCGAGTGGATATTCCTTGGCAAATAGACCCGGCCGTAAAGCAGTCACCTGTCGGTTATAACCAACTGTGCGGACCCCGTGAAAAGTCAGAGTTCCGAGGGCGACCCCATCTTGATCCTTAACCAGGGGCCAATCCATTTGCCTTGGGACAGAAGCACACTGGAAATAAGATATGGGGAACATCCTCTACATATTGGGCAAGAAAAGGTTGCGGTCCCCAACTTTCCGCAGCCACTTATAGTCCCCATCGTAAGCAGTGCTTGCTTCGAAGTCAACGAAGTCCCCGAAGAGGTATCCAGGTTTGACTATTGGCTTACGGCTTGGGCTTTCAAGTCGAGCGTCCGTAACCAGAGAATGATACATGTCTAGGTTAGAGATCAAAGTAAATCGAAGGAGATAATCAAAAATCGCACAAACACGGTGGTCAAACTTTAGGGCTTGAAATGCAGTAGACTAAGTTATTGGAGAAGTAGACATATGTGAGGGAGTGCACACGTGGCATGATCTGAACGGGGACTCGGTTATCAAAGGACGGCTGGAAAGGCACGCGAGATTCGAGGGAACCACTCAAAACCAAAGCGACACCCCTTTAACCGACACATGATCTCCCCCTACGTTAGAATGTCACATCAACAACAACTCATCAGTAACCCCTCATTAAATGCACTTTAGATTCATAGGAGATGATTTGAATTATAAGCTTGGACGCGAAGGTCGAACCTAGCGTCAAAAATCTCAGACGCGCAGGTCGACCCCCGCGTCAAGAATCTGAGACGTGGAGATTGAACCCCTCGTCAAAAAAGATTTAACGACGGAGTCCAGCCCCGCGTTATTGAAACGAGTTTCCTCGTTGATTTCAAGATTAGGACTCGCCGAAGCAAGTTTAATGACCACGGAGGTCGTACTCACCGCCAATCAAAGGGAGCTGGGGCGGCACCTTAAAACACTTTGAGACCTGAGACAAAACACATCCTCACTTGGACTCTTTCGAAGGACCGAGATGAAAGGCATCATCACCCGGACTCTCTCAAAGGGCTGAAACGATTGACGTCTCTACTCAGACCAGAAAATGCATCTTGAACCACGAGGGAATCTATATGCTTCATCTTTCCCAGCAATGTCAGTTAGTCGCATTAAATGCATGGCTATAGTCATCATTACTCCCCCATTAAAGTCATAATGACACCTTCGACCACACCAATAGCTTAGCCATTCTGTCGCCATCGTATTAAATGTAAGGTTGACTCGGACCACCCGCTACAAACGCGTTTAAATGTCGGCTGACTAAGCCAACTGCAATTTTAGTTTACTATAAATATGCAGATTGTTACACAGCCAAAGTTACTAAATACCATTTTAGGTTTACTATAAATATGCAAATTGTCTTCTGCATAAAGGTACACTACTCTCTACCATAGAAAACCTAAAAAATCTACTTCTTTCATAAATATTTTCCCCTTAAGATCATTATTAACTTGGTTGTCGAAGGGACTACTGAAGAACGCAATTCTAACCCTCTAATGTTTCACATTTGTGCAAGAATCTTCGTTTGCTCGAAGTGATCAGCCATCAAAGAAGATTGAGGAACCCTAAGCTCTTCAAATCCATTCTAACCTACATAATTAAGTTTCTGAAATAATCAATTTTAAAGGACTTGTTAAAAAAATCTTTATTCATGAGCACTAAACTTCTAATTATGACTAGGAAAAAATTGTATAGAATATCATCAATGGACGGAAAAACAGAACATATAGTAGTAGGAAATTGTTATTGCATGAACTTTTTTCCTTTTAGACATAAATATATCATATGATTACTCATTGGATGACACTAATTTAAAACTTTTTTCATATTTAGCGTACTAAATATTATAATATCTTTATTAATGTATTTAAAATTTTGAAATATATCATGTGAGACATAAAAAATATAACTCAAAATTTGTAGTGAGATTATTTGTCTCTATTTTCTTCCTAAATCATATTTCCTATACTGATACATTCAACTATGTTACAAACATTGAGTTTTTATAGCATAACTAACATTTAAGAGAAAGATTTGTTTAGATAAAAAATTAACCTTAATTTCACATGTTTTTTATGTGCAAATACGCTAATTTATTATTAGACAAATTCAGTTTTCTTTTTCTAAAAAAAGACACGAGTTACATCTCATTTCACAAAATAAACTTAAATATGCTTGAATGATGGGATTAGTTGGTTTTATCACTAGACTATCTTTTGCTTATCATATTAAGCAAAATGGGCCTACTTATCAATTTTTTCTTAAAATATTATTCATTCAAACACCAAAACGTTGCATTTTGCAAGAAACCTATAAAATGAGGGCCGTTATGGAAAACATGCCATACAAACTTGTTTGTCGAAAACTTTCAAGAAAATTGAGAATAAAATTTGTATTAATCTCCATAACCGACTTAGAAAAAGAATAAATACAATCTCTCTTTGTAACCTCTCTCTAACTGACTTAGAAAAAGAATGAATACAATCTTTCTTGTATCCAGTTAACGATCTGAGTACGTAGCTCCGTGGAACTTTATATCATCTTCTTGACTTGATGTCTTCGAAGAACTTGCGAGGTAAGTTTGAAACTCTAAATGAGTTTAAGAACTCTAAATGAGTTTAAGAACTTTAAATGAGTTTTAGAACTCTTTAAAAAAGTTAATTTTAGAAAAGGAACTGGTCCTTTTTATCTAGAATAAGTCGATCAGCTCTCCAGCCGAAAATGGTTCAAAAGCCAAACTTTCACAGCTCCAAAAGCTCCAACCAAAGCAAATTCAAGATGATCCCAAAAAGGATACTTTTATAGCTGATTCCTCAGCTATTTATAGGGGTTTAAGGGGGTATAACCGCCCCCTTAAATCACTTCTTAATGAGGGTTTAATGTCCTTAATTCGTGAAAAATAGTTTTGGAACCGTTTAAAATGTGTTTGAATCAGTCAAACGCGAGATTCGTGTTCTGGAAATGACCCTCGCGTTTAGAACTAAAAACACAGTAGCGAGCTCCATGTTTTGAACTTGGAACGTATTGGTGAACTCCGCGTTTTGAACTTGGAACGCGATGATGAACTTCGTGTTTTGAGCTTGCAACACGGTGATGACTTCCACGTGATGAGCTTGGAATGCGGTGATGACTTCCGCGTGTTGAGCTTAGAACGCGATGATGACTTCTTCCACGTGATGAGCTTGGAATGCGGTGATGACTTCCGCGTGTTGAGCTTAGAACGCGATGATGACTTCCGTGTGTTGCTTTGAATGTGATGATGACTTTTGCGTGTTGCTTTGAAGAGATCATCAACTTATAATCTCTTCTGTTAGAGTGTTGCAAGGATTGTCATCTTGTAATCCTGACCGTTGGGACTTTGAGATATGAGAGTCGTCAGTTTGTAACTCTCGTTTGTTGCTGCGAAAATTGTCAGATTGTAACTTCCATTATCAGTTATTATGAGAATCGTCAAATTGTAACTCTTATTGTCATCAGATCATGATCTCCATCATTTGTGTTTTGTGGGGATTAGCTATCTGTAGTGATTTTTAGACAACCTACAAAACTATGAAGAAGTTTCCCAAACAACCCAAATAAAAAAGAGTAGCCATTAGCGCTTCAACCAGACAAGTGACACACTGGATTTATATATATTTATTTTAAAAATGGGCTGATTTTGTGTCAGGCTAAAATTTTTAAAAAAAAATTCATAGGCCGAGGCAGACCGAGATGGGTAGAGTCGAGCTAGGGTGAGGACAGCATGTGATGGACCTACTTCTCTGACCCCGAGCCTAGGGCTAGACCCGGCTTGGCCAGTGAACCGAGCATATCATATGTTGATGCTCGATAT
Source organism: Asparagus officinalis (assembly GCF_001876935.1). Taxonomy (NCBI): domain Eukaryota; kingdom Viridiplantae; phylum Streptophyta; class Magnoliopsida; order Asparagales; family Asparagaceae; genus Asparagus; species Asparagus officinalis. The sequence goes on along the minus strand of NC_033799.1, from coordinate 31,587,935 downwards.
CAAATAGCCTATTAATCCAGAGGAGGATTGTTGTGGGGTGATGAAGGATGATGGAGGGCCCATTTCCTTCTTCAACTTTATGTATGGTTCTTGAACAGGAGTCTGAAGTCTGCGCTGCACAGACATAAAGAACTCGTGAGAGGGAAGGGACCGGTTCCCCCATGATTTCTCTGGCGATCAAGTCAATTGATGAACGTGAGCTTGAGTAGAGTTTAGAACTATATGTTCTTATACTATGCGCATTAGAGATGATTATTTCTCAGATTGGGTCCGGTAGGAAGATTTAGATTGTTTCGAGAGTTTTTTGGTAGGATAGATTAGGTTAGATTTTCACCTTTTTCTCTGATGGTGAACTGCCTCCATCTATAGAGCCGATCTCCATGGAAGACTAGTCATTTTGACTATACAGAGTGGCAGTGACAAAGTGTGAGCTGGGAGGTGAGTCATCCCTCGCTTTACATGTGTCGGCTGGTGACTGGAGGGGAAGTCATCTCAGCATGGGAGATAGCATCTCCGCGATATCCGGGGAGTGACTTGTGAGCGTGGCACAGAAGGCACGTGGGAGTTCTGAGTCATCCCTCGCTTTACATATGTCGGCTGGCGACTGGAGGGGAAGTCACTTCTGCAATGGAGAGGAGGTCTCCACTTTTTTAGGGAAGTGATTGAGCTGACAAGTCGTGGAGACTTATTAGGCCAAAATATAGATAAGGCTTGTTAGAGGTGGATTGAGATGTCGACAATTGCTCTGGGGGAGGGGCTTGAGATCGGAGTCGAGTCCTCAACTTAGTTGACTGCAGGGAACGTCCCTTAAGTCGTTTCTGAGAAATGCCCAATGAGTGGTCAAGTGCCCTAAATAGGATCGTCCTTAATAACAGTGTCGACTTGGGAGTGTCGACTTACTTTGACAGGTTGGAGTGTTGTCTTGTCTGGGAGTTCAAGATCTCTTATACCGGCTAGTATCGCCTCTTGTGTTGACATCATGGTGTCGGCTTGATGAGTCGGTGGGGCTGAGGCCTCTGCAATTGTGCCTTGGATTTATCCCTAATAAGGTACCAAGGTCTTGATATTCGACTGAGGAGTCGTTGTGCCTAGAACTCTTGAGAGTTGACTAGGGTTTTCTTCCCCCCTAAGGCCGAGAGATGACTGTGGGAAATTGGTCAAAGGGTTGAGCTTGTTTTGCTTAGGACTCTTATCGTATCATTTCGCAAATATTGTATCCTGGGTGAGTAAACATCATAACATCATAGGCCGTGTCGGGCCGGACATACTACGAGCCCAGGCCGAATCGTGACCCATAGCGAGCTAGGCCGAGTCAACCTGCATGTCAACTTGACCCACACCCAACCCTAGACTAAATGCATACCAAAAAAATAAAAGGCGTTGACAAATTAAGGGGTAATGTGTTAATTCCTAGTCTAATCCCAATTGGAAAATAGTACTTGGACTATAATAACACGCCTCCCCCTCCTTTATTTAGTCTAAAATCTCCCCCAATTGGAAAATAGTACTTGGACTATAATAACACGCCTCCCCCTCCTTTATTTAGTCTAAAATCTCCTAACTATTTTATTTTAAACAACTAATTAGTCCAACTTAATCCCACAAAAAATTTGAACCAAACTCTTCACTATTTTATTTTAAAGGATAGAGGGTTATTATCTCAAAATAGTACCCAATCCAAACATATCCTTAATTGTAGATGATGCCTATAATTAATTATGTGGGTCAATACCATCGGTTTGCTCAGTAGGTTCCACAATTAAAGGTTTCTTTTAAGATAATTTACATAACGAATATAAGTGTGCAAACCATGGGTGATTCGAATGGTTGAGTTGTTTTAATATGTGATAATTTACATAACGAATATAAGTGTGCAAACCATGGGTGATTCGAATGGTTGAGTTGTTTTAATATGGCTCCTATGATCCTAGGTTCGATTCCGGGCTGGGTTATAAAAAAAGAACATAATTCATGAAGTCTGCTGAGTGAACATTTGATTCAAATGTCGATATTTGCTGGTGTTTTAGACAAAATGTTGGAATTGACCAACGTTTTAGGCAAAATCTTATGGCCCTAACATGTCTCTAAAATAAAATAAAAGCGCCCAGTGCCCTGTTAGATCTGAATCATAAAAACTTGAGATCTAAAACCATAAAGCCATGATTAATTCGAGGAAATTAACAATAATCTAAAAGAGCGGAAGCTTATACTTGAATCCATTGAAGAAAACTTGATTTGGGTTTTGGATCTTCTAACCTTAGAGTTTTCTTTATAGCCGGATTTTCTCTCAAGATGGGGTTGAAGAGAATTAGAGAATGTAACCCTAGATTAGGGACCATAACCCTTTATTTATAGATGTTGTACTTTTGTAATTTGGCCCCTCAACAAATCACAATTACAACCTGGTATCTTCACATATAACCCCATGACTTATTTAAAAACCCATTAACCCAACTTGATTGTGTTGACCCTATAGTTTTGATGATGATTTGGCAAACAATTTATTACTTAACCGTTTTCAAACTGGGTTTTTGGTCTTTTACCTATTTTTTACTGTTGTTTTGGGGTGCTATATATATCCCATTGCTGCTCTTCCTCTCTACAACTAAGAAATCCAAGTTCGGTGTTTTACAAAATATTAAGTGCGTTTAAGAGCTGTTTAATAGTTGATTTTATCAATCAGTTTTTCAAGAGGAGTTTTTGTACAACAAGAAGTGGCATTCAATCCTATTGGAATCATCTCCACTGTTCTTCTTGATTGAGAAGTTTTCTAAACTCTTTTATAGCTTATTATTTTATTTTTACTTCATTTAGCTATATCTATTGAGTTTGATTCACTGTTATCACACACACTTATTGAGCTTAATATTTTCATACCATATAGTGTGGGTTGTGGGGTGTGATTTAGTGAGTGTGAGCTTTATTTTGTTCTCACTTGTTATTTGAGAACAAATCATTGTATTTAACCTTTATTTGTGAGAATCACTTGTAATACACTTGTACACCGAGAGAAGTGTGAGGCGAGACACAGGGTCGAATCTAATAGGAGTGGCGTCAGTTGACGAACCTAGGGAGAGGTTGTAACCGAGCACTTGAGGAGGAGGACACGGG
>NC_033799.1:31579811-31582443 GCF_001876935.1 Asparagus officinalis | reverse complement strand
ATAATATAATTTTTTTATCAAAATTGTGTTTATTTTTTGAATTGTATTCTTCAAATTTTAAAAAAATTAAAAAATTTTAAATAATAAAAAAATCGGGCCGGCCTGGGGCAACCGGGCCTGGGTCCGGGCTCCGGTTTTGCCCGGCCTGGGCCCAGTTTTCCGGGCTGGGCCGGGCCGAATGGATAGTCCTACTCTAGAGTAATCAATAGAGAAAAACATGAATCATTGGAATCATCACCTCTCGCGATGTTCACCTCATTGGCCTTCGGGTTTTTCTTCTTGCTATTCTCATTCTGCTTGAGCTTCGGACAATCTCTCTTTCAATGTCCTTATTCCTTACAGAATGCACACTGGTTCTTCACTAACTGATGGTGGCCCCTTGATTTTGACATGTTCCTATTACCACCTCTCGAATATGGACTTCTTCCTCTCGTCGACAAGACCTCTCCTAAAGTGCTAGCGTGGGAAGTCTTGTTATCCTTCCTTCTCAAATCGTAGTTCATCAATGTGTTAGTCACTTCACTGTAGGTGATGAAAGATCTACCGTTCAACAAAGTGAGCACGAAGGTATCATACTCCTCATCGGGTAAGGAGCCTAACAAAATAATCGCCATGTACACGTCTATTATCTTCTTATCCATGTTCTCCAAGTCCGACAATAACTTTGTATAGTTGTTCACATGAGCCGCTAGTGAGATGCCCCTGGACATCTGGAATCTCAATAATTTTCACAACAAGTGCAACCATTCTCAACACTCTTCGTAAGGTACTTGCTGTTAAGAATCTCTCACATATTCATCGCAAACGTCACCGTAAGCACATTGTATTTTAGCTATTATTCCAAATAAGACCTGATCACCCTACAAGCGTTCCTATTCATCTTATCCCATATCGCCTCATCATATTTCGGTGGCCTCTCATGGACCATAATAGTCTCTTCCAAATTTTGAGCATTAAGAGCGTCTTGTATACGTTGCTCATCCACAAACCAAAATTGTTTTTGTCATCATACTTTACCATACAAATCTTAGTGTTTTGAAATCCAACCTGAACTGTACTCGGCATCATCCTGCTGCTTTCACCAACTTTTTCTCTTATTGAAAACCACTCCAAATTATAAAGAAAGATTCAAACTTTGACAAAAATTGAGAAATTACCCAACTGAACCCTAGATAGGATTCCAACATGATCTCTTGACCATACGAGGAAAGCGAGATCTCCAATGGTAACTCCACAACGCTATCACCAACGGAGCTTTGAACTCCAAGAATCAAGCTTCCACAATGAATCTTCCTCTACCCAATGCCAAAATCCTAGATCTCAAATCTGGAGCTCTGATACCAATTATTGTGCGCTGTGTGGAAGCGTGTTCGACAACCAAACAAGTTGGCGTACGATGAGAGAAGAGAACCAAATTAAAACACGAGTGCAATCCACCACAATACAACACAAATCAAACTAAACACAGAGATTTACGGGGTTTGGCAGTGGCTTACATCCACGGAGAGAGGATGGGAAGATTTTACTATATGGAGGAGAAATACAATGGGTTACAACTCGCAAAATCACTCAAATATAATCCTAACCAAACCTCTCAACTCCCTCACAATATCTCCCTCTCAAAGTGCTCAAAAGTCTCTCCTTCGTCTAATTTTTGAAACCCTAAAAATATATTTTAAATTATATCAAAACACAAACCCAAACCAACTGGGAAAACCGATCTGGGCTCATAACCACATCGCGGTCGACCGGACATGTGCTCACAGTCGACGGGCTAGAAACAAGATTCAAACTCTGTAATCGTGTACACTATTGGTCAACCAGACTCATGCCATCGATCGACCGGCCAGAAGCAGGGTTTTCGACCCTGTAATTTTGCACGAACTCGGTCGACCGGCCTATGCCTTTCGGTCGACCGACCTGCAACCAAACTGTATATGCTGATTTTCACGTTTTCCCTAATTCTTTTGCCGTTTTCAACATGAACTTCATTGAAGGTACATTTTGAGTCAAGTATTTGAACTTCAATGAATTTCATTAAACGTACACTTTCTTCTAGATCTCTTACTTCTCATGATTGTAATATTTTAATTGAAAAAATCATTTAAAAAGCTAATTTCTGGACCTCTAAACTCCTCTCATATGCTGGTAGACTGGTCCTAATCAAATCAGTTATCTTTAATATGCATAATTACTAGAGAGGCGTTTTTGTTCTACTAAAAAAAGTCATCAAACTATTGAAAAAGGATGTATAGAGTATTTATGGTTAGGTAAACTGAACAAACACTCAAAATTTAAAGTGGCTGGGTCCACTGTAAGCTCTCCTAAGATGTGTTGTGTATTTGTCTAGGCCTTCACAACCTGGATTTGTTTAACAAGGTTTTGATGATTAAAAATATATGGGCTATTGTGTTAGATTTTTAGTGGCCCATGTTTTTAGTGGTCACGCTTTTTTCCCCACTAATTTTAGTTATGAAACTACACACGTTTCATTTAGTGGTCATGTTTTATCATTAGTTAAATTAACTACTCATTAGTTAATTCCTATTAGTCAATAAATTAACTATTCACATTGATGGAAGGTGGGTAATTCTCTATTTAAAGACTTGGTCCTCTCTCTACCTAGGCATGC
>NC_033799.1:31528351-31578811 GCF_001876935.1 Asparagus officinalis | reverse complement strand
CCATAAAATGTCATGAGTCACCGTCGAGCTATCTTTCATCTTGTTCAGCTGATTGGTGGTTGGAAAGAACTCTTGATAGGGAACATCACCCATGGGCAAACCAGATACCTGTATCATTTCATGTAGTGGTAGCCCGAGTTCCCCATTCTTGGTAAAGAATGTATTAGTGTCCGGGTTATAGATATCGAACAAACAGAGGAAATGACCTACACTAATCTGCAGGCCATGCATGCTGGCACGAATCGGGACATCCAACCCTAATTCTGCTAACTCTCGCCCAAAACGGTTTAACACATATCGGGTCATCCTGGTCCACCACCATTTGTCTCCAGAATAATGGACCCATCCATAGCATCTAAAAGTCTCTTTGGGTAATCTTTTTCCCGCTGTCGCTAACCGGTTCTTCACGGTGTTGGCTTGCACTATCTTCTCATTCTGAGGTATGTTGTCTTGTCCTAAGACACCCGGATGAAGTCCCCGCACATGAGCTCTTTCACTGGAACCCGGGGTGGCTTCCTTCCCAATGAAACCACAATGAATACGCTCGTGGTTTTCGGTTAACCTCCAGAACATCTCACGTCCAACCGATAGGTTCCTGAACTTTAATAGCGAGTGATCTCGGGGGATAAAAGGCAGATATAAGAATGATGACCCACTCTGGTGCAACCATTGCGCAGGCTTGCAGAAAGCAATCTCCGGATCTTTCACCGAATCACCAAACAAGAAATCCGGCTTCCTTATACATTGATTCAAGTCTTGCTCCGAGATCAAGGTCGCATCCGTGATTAATCGTCGTAGAACACGACAACTACCTCGCTGGATTAATTCCCTAGCATTTTCGCTATAGCCAGATTTGAACTGGGGAGATGATTCAATTAACGGGATCCCCTCATAATAAGAGTGGGTCATGCTACTCCGGCCAGTAACCACATCAGCAGTAAATGTGGTAGAAGGAAATCGGACTGATAAAAGAAACATACACATAAATTGTGTAAGTGTAGTCCTAAAATTTTAGAGAAAACGGTATATCTTACTCCATAAGATATAGTCGCCATCTCACAGCAGGTGTGACGATTTCTTTTTATCTACCACATGTATGAAAAGATATGCGTTACTATGCACAGGCATTATAACGGCATACGAAAATCTTTCTGTACATATAGGATAATATGAAATCGCCCCTGTGTATTATGAAGTGTGTTTTGTCCAAGCAAAACAAACACTTTTAAGCGTCGATCCCCTCAAAGGAGGATACTGGCTCTTCTTGAGGGTATCTCAAAGGATACAAATGAGGATCTGCAAGCAAATACAGGTACATATATATGGAACTGACGAAATACAGTATTTAAATTCGTGAAAAGGTGAAAGAAATATACCTCCACGTGAGATCGCAGCAGGGGCAGCCTCTTCAGGGCTTTGAACAGTCGGATGGCCTCGAGTCCCTCGAGCTCTACGCGGCGACATGATGAGTATGTGATCTACATTGAAACCCAAGAGGAAAGCTAAGATTTTGAACATGAAATCGACAAAAAATAGGGCAAATACAACCGAAACAATGCATGCACAGTCACGGGTGAAGAGAATCAAAATTTTAGAGAAAAGGGGATGAACAGACCTTTGAAATCCGAGTGCAATCTTCCCAAACAAGAGCACCACCCAAGTCGGCAACAAAGAGGAGAAGAAATAGAAGAAAACTGGTTGAAAATCGCCCAAGAAATCGCCTGAAAATCGCCAAAAGTCGACGTGAAAAAACCCTAAAAATCCTAAGTCCCGACTTATATAGCCTCTGCCCCGCTGAGCGAGACAGAGAACTCTGTCTCGCTGAGCGAGACAGAAAACCCTGTCTCGCTGAGCGAGACAGAAAACTCTGTCTCGCCGAGCGAGACAGAAAATTCTATCTCGCCGAGCGAGACAGAAAACACTGTCTCACCCAGCGAGGCAGAAAACTCCGTCTCGTCAAACGAGACAGTAAACTCTTCTGTCTCGCTCCATGAAACAGTAGATATTCCCTTGGTCAAAAGACAAGTGTAATACAGATGGATACTCCAATGGGTACACGAGTCTAAACTGTATTCCTACCCTCAACAGGAAGTTTCTAGAGAATATTAATTTGAATATTCTTAAGGATAACCTGATGAGCTCTCAATGGATATATCAATGCAGTGATAAAAGCTGAATCCACAAGAGCAAATACCAACTTCAATTCAAAATCTCGACAACGGTCAAGCGATAAACGCGACGCCGGGAAAACATTAGCTATTCTACGAAGAACTGAATAGACTAAAAGCAGAAGAGATCAAGCATTGAAGCCATTTACAAGTTATTCCACACGATCTACTCAGCCAAGCATTGAAGGGATCGTAAGTAAAATCTATCTTATCCAAAGTATCCCATGCTCCTCTATAAAAGAATGAGTCTGGAATACTTTGGAGGGGGTATCTGTAGGCGTCAAAAAATGCTAATAGATATCCCAAACATAGAGAAGATCACTCAAAGGGATCTCATATTGAAAATCAAGGCAGGAATGAACTGTCTCGCCAGCGAGACAGGCTTTGCTGTCTCGCCAGCGAGACAGTGTTGAAAAATCAAAACAAGTATGAACTGTCTCGCCAGCGAGACAGTCTTTGCTGTCTCGCCAGCGGGACAGTCTTTGCTGTCTCGCCAGCGAGACAGTGTTGAAATAGTCAAAACTACATTTGTAACTGCCCTACACGTGTCCATTAACTGCCAAGGGACGTGGGAAACATCATGGGCGAAAATCACGTGGATAACTGCCAAAATAACGGAGTTTGAAACGTGGGAAGGCAGTTAAAACGAAAACTGCCTGCGGTTACTGTTTCCGAGATAGTATTTACTGTCTCGCGAGTCGAGACAGCAAACACTGTCTCAACCAGCGAGACAGTAAACACTGTCTCGCCGTACTAATGTCGTCATTTGTTGAGTTTTTTCAGTTGCAGACCCCTGAGGCTATAAATACCCCCCTAGGGTCACTTTTGACGAGGATCGAGTATATTTTCGAGCATTCTAGAGCAGAGAGAGCAGATTTGAGTTTTCATACAACGCCTTGAAATTAAGCTTTGACTTGATTTTAAGAAGAACGACTATCTTACTTCGATAAGATATCGTTTCAATTTCTACTTCGATAACGAAGTTAGAATCATAAGCCCCCTCTTCACGATCTGTGAATCGGCGGTCCACGAACCAAAGCGTTCCCGGCACAGGCAAAGTCCCACGAAAACAAAGATCGATAGACGATTTTTGTGTTTGTTTCTCAAAAGTTGTAATTTTCGCTTTGTTGTGTAGAAAAAGGAATTTATTGTAATCGCTTGAAGATATAATGAATTCCTCAACAGAACCGACTTTTGACTCAAACAATAAGTAGTATCAGAGCGGAGTTTGACAGTTCGTAGAGGCTTGATCGGTACGCGATTCATGAATGCGTCAGCGGTCGAAGCACGGTGATCGACATCGAGGAAAAAGGTATTGCAGCAATGACACTGTAGCGGGAACACTGTAGCTGTTTGCGTCAAAAGTTGACTTTGTTATGGAATTCATTATATATTCGGTCGATTACAACAAATTCAAAGAAATAGTCTTTTTATAAGACTTCTTTTACACAACAAAAGGAAAATTACAACTCTTGAGAAACAAACGCAGGATCGTTGTTTGGATCGCTGCTTGCGTGGGATCTTTGCCTGTGCCGGGAGCGCTTTGACTCGTGGACCACCGAATCACAGATTCTGATTGAACCGTGAGGGGTTTAATGATTCTTCCTTCGTTTATCGAAGTAAGAATTTGAAGCGAATATCTTATCGATGTAAGATGTTCACTCTTCTAAAGATCAAGTCAGAGCTTAGATCTCTAGGAATCGCCAGAAACTTCTTGAGGATATTTGTGAAGAAGGAAGACTCTCTTTCTTGCTCTAATTCACCAAAACTCAAGGCTCTCTGCTCTAATCTGCTCTGGAAATGCTCAGCCCCTTTCGTGGTTTAACTGCTTTTCCACATCAGCACACGTTCTATTTCTGATACTCCGCCACGTGGACTTTAAATAATCATCAGATAACTGTATTATAACTGCTGTAGCATCCTGCTTTAACTGCCGCGGCACCATAGGTTGCAGCGGTTAAGCCGCGACACCATAGGCTGCCGCGCCTTAGCCGCGGTACCTTGGTCTGCCGCGCCTTAGCCGCGGCACCTTGGTCTGCCGCGCCTTAACCGCGGCACCTTGGTCTGCCGCGCCTTAACCGCGGCACCATGTCCTGCCGCGCCTTAGCCGCGGAACCATGTCCTGCTGCGCCGCCATGTGTTGCTTGATGACGTGTATATTGTTCTTCTATATCGTCTTGAGTGGTGTTTGAATGTCTGTAAGCATTTTTTGATGTCTACAGTAGCAGATACTGTTCACGCTGATCCGACGATTGAGGTTGATTTGTCTTTTGATCGAGGATTTGGAGACGGATTTTAGTGATCCAGGAGTCGTTCCTAGGGTTTTTGGATGTGCTAAGTTTGTTTTTGATGTCGGTTTTATCAAATTCAATCTTTATAGTGACTGATTTGAATTTTAATTGCTGTTAGAGGATGATGACTTCTTTGGGTCCGAAGTTTGATATTTCGCTATTCAATGACAAAACAAATTTTACAGTATGGCAGTACACGGTTCAAGATATTCTTGTGCAGTAGGGTGTTGATCAAGCTTTAGAGGATAAGAAACCTGAAGGATTGAAGGATGCTAAATGGAGTTCTATGCAAAAGAGAGCGGTTAGCACAATTCGTTTGGCACTCGCCCCCGAGATCAAGTACAATGTTATGCAAGAGAACACACCAAGAGGGTTGTGGGAAAGGCTCGAGGGGATTTATGCGCCAAAGTCAATGACCAACCGATTGTGTTTGAGGATAGAGCTTTATTCATTGAAGATGAAGGAAGGTACTATAATTCAAGACCACATCAATGCCTTTAATTAGCTAGTTTACCAACTTATGAATCTTGATGAGGATATTAAAGAAGAAGAGAAGGCGCTACTCCTATTGTCTTCCTTGCCGAAGTCGTACAAGCCGTTAGTTCAGACGATAATTACAGGAAAGCAGACTTTGAAGTTCGACGATGTGATAGCACTCCTATGTGAGAATAAAAGAATGACGAGAAAGGAGAGCGCATCTAATAGTGGTGAGAGTACATTAGCTTTTGAAGGTTCTAATCGAGAAAGGAGTACAGGGAGATGTGACAGTTATCGAGGAAGGTCAAAATCTCGGGCCCAAGATGACAGCGAAAAGAAGTGCTATTATTGCCGAGAGAAGGGTCACATTCGGTTCAAATATTCCCAGATGCATGATGATTTGAATAGTATTAGACAGATGGAGCTTTAAGAAAATGGGAAGAAGGTGGACTCCTTGGTGGTTGTGTGTGATGGAGATATGGTTTTATTGATGTAGAGTACAAGTACTGATGCAAGTAACACTTGTGTGTTAGATTCTGCAACCTCTATACACGTTTGCAACAAACAAAAATTATTTTAACACATTGAAGACAGATAAAGAATTTGATGATGTGATTGTTGGTAACAACGAGAAGATGAAGGTTGAAGGTGTTGGAAGTGTTCGCCTCAAGCTTCACACTGGGTAGGTCAGAATTCTTCATCATGTGAGATATGTGCCATCATGTGGTGCTAATTTAATTTCGTTGGGTGAGATGGTATCACGTGGGTACAAGTATGTGGGTGAAGGAGAGTGGTGCAATGTGTATAGAGATGATGATTTGATTTTGCGAGGAAGGAAGAATAGCAACCATATTTGCTATTTAGATGGATGATCTGTTAATAGTGTAGATTACTCTTCTTAGACTCTTGACCATAAGGGAGAGGTGAAGAACAAGTTGAAGAGAGTGAGTTTTTCTGAAGTTGTTGAGACACTTGGAGATTTTTCGTCGAGGGAGGATATGTTGGGTATCAACTCAAACTCCAAGTTAGTATAATGTTTTTAATTCTTTATAGAACTTCATGAAAATTAGATAGGGTTAGAGATCTATCATGATTAGGAGTTTGAGTTCCACCATGATTAGGAGTTTGAATCTTATTCTAATTAGAAAGTTAGACTAGAGATAGAGTTTTGGTTTCCCTATATATGTCCTTCTATTGTTAGAGGAAAAACAAAGAAGAAGAAGTGTAGAGAGAGAGAGAGAGAGAGAGAGAGAGAGAGAGAGAGAGTTTGGCGGTCTTTGTCCGTACAAAAGATTATAATTTGGAGGTGATAGTGGATTAATTTTGATCTCGTGGTTTTTTCCTGTTGAGAGTTTTTCACGTTAAATTTTATGTGATTTTATTTGCTACGTTTGGTGGTTTTTCGGGGTTTTTTTTCGAGATCTAAAAATTCCCTAAAAAAACCACCTTCTCCATCTCCATCTATTATATATCCACATACCCAAATTACGTCATTGGAATTTCCTCCTCACCAACTACACCGTTGATCAACCCTCATTTTTCTTTTGTGCTTAAATTGTATAACATTCATTACGATGAGGACTCGCTACGTCATCTGCCTGCCTTGAATGCCTAATAAAAATAATAATGTACTAAGCCTTGTAGTTAGTTAATAATGAGTTCCATCGTTATAAACAAATTAAGTAAAAATGAGTAATTCTTAAGAATGTACTACGTTCCCCTAGGTTCCACCGCAAACTTGTTAGTTGTTTATTCCTAGCCTCAAAAGATTTCCAAAATTAATCTTGACGGTTGCTTGCATTAAAAAAGCTATGTTAGAGGGCCCATGCAGTCTGTTTTATAGTTTAAGATTGTCAACACATTTTGCCTCTGATGCATATCAATTATGAGTAATAATATAATTTGATTGATTCAAGTATATGCTAATATATTTCTAGACTCTTGTATTTTTCTCTTTATTATATACCAATCTGATATTACAATTTATTTAGATGATGAAGACACTACTGTAGAATTGCCCAGGAAGAAGATAAAGGTGAAGAAGGATTGATCTCGGCTCAATTAAATATGAAAAAAGAAGGGAAGGATAATATTTTTTAAATATTTTATAGTAAAACTTAATTTTTTGAGTAAAATTAGGAATCTTTAGAAGAGATTTTCATGTCAATTTTTTAATATGCTCATGTGAATGATGTTATTATACAAAATTATATTAGAGTCACCATTAATCTTTAGTATTTATTTTTTTATTTTAAGTCTATCAATAATTAAGATGTCCAGTCTTGTGAAAAGTATATGCTCTGTGCTGAGCTTATACAAACCATCTAAATATTAAGTATTGGTTATATTTTTTAACACGTCAGCAATATATTATTGTATTTTTTTCAAACTTAACACTACATTTAATGGATAAGATAAACAAATTGGAGATCGATGATTTAATCCAATAAATATATATATTACATAAAGTTTAATATATACAAATTTAAAAAAAGTAATGTTTTGTATGCAAGTATATAAAAGTATGATCCTAGTTTTGCACATAAGTATATTTCATAAGTTTTTTAAAAAATATTTAAATAAAATTTATGGCTAACATAATAAACCATGTTTATATAGTTTAACTCAAAATGAATCTGACTTATTTTATAGTAGGAAAATAAACAAAAAATAAATAATTTTGATATTTAACCATTTGCATTGCATGTGCATAATAACTAATAAATTTTAACCTCGACATGTCAGTTTTATATCATTGGATTTTATGATTCATGCATCAATTTAAAGTTTGGCATTCTTTGGATGCTTATTAGGTCATCGGTCATTTCTGTTGAATACTTATGTAATATTAGCTTTGAATAGATACACGATCATTTAATATATTTCTTTGTGTATTGTTCACATGTCATATTGTCAACCTCGACATCCTCTTAGATCTCCTTTTGTGGCATGAGCTCAAAGATCATACTTAAATCCCATCTCTTATCTCTTTCAGTAATCTGGGCTAAGGGTATATTAATGTTTCCCTCTATACATCATTATTATTGCAGGGGTCATTGCTCGAAGATTTTTCATCCTCATGGGTTCCACCAATAGGAACGTTGGCCTATACCTATCACTAAGATTGTTAGCATAAAAATTCTCCAAAAGTTCTTTCATTCTCTGCCTTAGAAAGAACTGCTTGTTATAATCTAGTTGGTTTGTGAAGAGACAAAATGATGGAGAGAGACATATGACTAATTAACTTCCTAAAATTTTTATCTCGATAGAGACTTTCCGGGCTATATATTAACCTATTATTATAAAACAACATAAATCCAGAACAGAAGTTCATACAAGTAATTTTATGTGAATACGTTACATATATCTGTATGTCCATAAATTATTGTTGGTAGATAAAGTATTTTAAGTTATATATAGTGAACCAATCTCAATCAATATGAGAAATATCAAGCACCGTTGGGGTCCACTAGGAGCTGATCATTTGAAAGCACCTCCCTCCATTTGGGACCCAAACTGGTGGAAATTGCAATGTGTAAATTGCAATTGGGTCTAGTAATTAGTAACTTTTATTTGCTATCCTACTTGAAGCAGAAAGTAAATTAGTCATGCACGGGATTTTTAAACGCTATAGTGTCAAATTTAGGCAAGGAAAAATGAGCTACATCATCACGTGCCCGCGCGATAACATGCTTGAATTGAGGTGTTTTTCTTTCCTTCAGCAGTTGACTGTTCATTCTTTGTTAGTTCAAAACTTTTTTAATCATTATCGGCAGACACAAGAGTCTTCGGTGATGCATGTTTTTGTTCAAGGTTAAAATTTATCTGAGGTAAATTGTGAGTTCGGATCCTATCAGAATCGTGCGGGGTTGTGTGTCACTATGTAGCACGGACACGGATCCGACACGGCCATCCGACATGCCGACACGAGATAAATCCTAAAAAATACATAGAATACGTGTGTTCGACCAGTGTGTCCGATACGGACACGACACGGCACGGCTTCATGTTATGCGTGTCCGTGCTTCATAGTTGTGTCATACAGGGGTTAGAAGCTACCTAAATTATCCTCCTATTTGATCTATCATCGATTCAAAGTGTCTCGTACCATGTGGCATATATTCTAATAGGATCCGGACTCAAAAATTTTCTTAAGCCCCATTAACTTAAGCTTTAGAGCTTCAGACAATTTTCTCCTTTAATTATAAAAGACAAAAAAAAAAAAAATCATAAGCTATTACAGGTTTTGGGCGAAGCTATCATAAATTATTCGATTAGAAAAACTATTTTAGACTTTTAAATCCTTAAATAAAATATCATGTGCTATAAAAAAAACCACATTATAACTTTGTAATAATATTTGAAAGTTCATGATAATCATCTGAAAATAATAAATATCCATGATAGTTTAATAAAAAGTTACTGACATATTCAATTTATGGATATTCTTTTAAAGGTTTACGGTATTCCTGATAATTTTATATTTTTATGATATTTTCCTCTAATAAATAATTTATTTTATTTTTATTCAAAACGCCTAATAATTCAAGCTAATTAAACTTTACATACTTATAAATGAACAAAACTTACCAATGCACTCCTTTTTCATCTTATTTCTTTGTAACTTACCTTCCATCTAGCTCTCGTCGTTATAATAGCCATACATTTCTAGACTTTCCACAGTTTAGAGAATTCAAAAAGAGTCAATTGCTAATAGACCTCCTATTTTATTGCCCAATGACAGATAGAATCCTTATAGTTTTATTGTTGCAGATAGACCCTCGGAAGCTCTATTTGTCCAACAAAAAATTTATTCTTTTGTCTGATGGTAAATAAAGTAATTAAAAAAACAAATCACTCAAGATCTATATGCAACAATAGAACTATATGGGGTCTATATGCAGTTAGGCCATTCAAAAATAAGTAGTTAGAATAGAAACCTACTCACCACCCACCTCAGCTTAGTAGAGATTATAGTACTATGAACATTGGAGCTTTGTGCATGTATTAGAAGGAAATGAGCTCAAGCACTGTTTTTATTGATTAATTTGGTATTGTTTTGCTCTCTTAATGCTCTGAATTTAGATCCTCTTCAACTAAGAGGAACTTGGAGAGAGTCCAATTCTCTCAATCCTTATCGCCTATAATAAATTCAATGGATGAGATCATGCCATGTAAGATTTTTATTATTATCTTGAAAATCAATATGGTCTAGAAAACCACTTGCGAACTTGAAAACCACTATATTCAAAATCACTATTTGTAATAATCAAAATCTCACATGGCATGATCTCATCCATTAAAAGTGATATAGATGGTAAGGATAGCAAGAATTGGACCCTCTCCAATAACCACCTAATTGGAGAGGGTCTCAATCCATGAGGTTTTTATATTCTCCTGTCCAAAAATTTAAAAGGTTCACGCATTATTTGGCTATTGGGTCCATTCATATATTTAAATACGAAAGCTACCTAATTGTAGACATGGAGAAATACTTTATGCATATTTTTGGAAGCAATGGTTCTTGAAATAGGACATTATATATTCAATTAAAAGCACAATAATTTCGTTGGAATCTTCTAAAGTTTTTGTTTGTAGCCTCCTACCCTTGACAGTTGCCACAGAAAAGAACCTCTAGATTGGACCCCCCACCCCATTAAAAGAGTTCTAAATGAAACAACTTACGCGAACAATACACTTGTAACTTGTGAAAACATTCTCTCATCTTCTTTCGCATTAATTTCTCTTTGCTACTAATAAGCAAAGCTCTGTTAAGTATAATTGTCAGACTCCGATCTTGTTTATTATAGTTCCCATCTAAATTTTAGGTTATTAGAACTTGTCTACATTCCCTTGTATTTAAACATCTTATTAGAAAGAATAATATTGTCGCACCGCAGCCCACCGAATGTGACCCAAACAGCTATTGCCCGCCAAATGTTTGATGAAATGTCACACTGCAGCCCGAACCATGCCCTCGCGCTGCAACCTCCTACCCTTTTCTCTTCTGCGACCAACGACCCCCACAGCTCACAACCATTGCAGCTGCCCACCCACCTCCGGTGGCTGCCACTGTCTCTCTTGTCGACTTCTCCGCCAACGACAGCAAAACCACAACCATCCTCACCTTCGATGGCCGCTCAATGCCCATCGACTATGATGCACACAAGGCGCATGAAAGACGCACAACCCGTTTTATGGAGTGCCAGAGCGACGTTCCTCACTCTCATCCTACTCTCTTATCTTGCTTTATTTAATTTAGTCCTACGTTGCTTAGCTTAGTAGAACTTCTCTACTTTCTCTTATATGTAAACACCTTATTAGAATGGATAATATTGTCAAAGCTCTCTCAAATCTCTTCAAAATTACAAGTTAAATAACAAGTATACCGTTTATAAGTACAAAGAGAAACAGAAAAAAAAAATCAAAAGTCAAGGAACCTGAAACTTAGAGCTCAGAAATTGCACGAGCAAACTTACGATAAAAAAAATCTCATAAGCATTGAGAAAAGATAACCACAAAAGTTTATTACATATATGACATAACGATTTACGTATCTTACAAGAATATAAAACAAACCGATATCAAGCCTTACACATTCCAATTGTTCATATGCAACATATAAATGATATTACAATGTATGAAGAACCAATTTAAACTTTACCTCATGTTTCCCCCTCCATTTTTTCTTATATCAGCCACTCTGTACACTGATAACTTAAAAATTTTGGAAATGTTTTTGTTTCTAATTGAGGCATAAGTTAAACTGTGTTATTGAGATGTACATGTATACCAACCAATAGTATGTGGATCACCGCCAGTGATCATTCACATACGGCCTCGACTGCAATCTTCTTCATAGTTCCCGGGCAAGGATCTCCTCCAAAGACTTCAGGAAGAACAACTACCGAGCAAAATTGTTTACCTACACAATTCTGCAAAGTCTCTCTTATGTTAGCATTCTCAGAAAAAGAATGGATAACAAATGTAATCGTAACTCATAAAAATATCTCCAAGTTCATTTATGTTTGTTGGGTATCATGTATATAAACAACAAAACCTTTATCCCAAATTTTGTGGCCAGCTACATATATTCTTTCGTTATGTTCTATTTAGTCTTCTCCCAAGTTAACCAACGCCGGTCCTTGATTCCTCCCAACCAGGTTCCTTTAGGTTTATCTCAAGTCCTCTTTATTCTATTAATTACAATCTCATCGGTTCTCCTAATTGCCGGATTTTGTGGCATTTCCTCGACAGGAGCAACCTCTAACCTCCTACGAATGTACTCTTCATTATCATATCTCTTAATATGTATCCACAAGTTCATCATAACATTCTCATTTTTGCGACACTTATTTTTTGTATTTGGATATATGTTATGTTGAAAATTTACCTCCTCAAAAGCATCATAAGATTTGTGTGCATGACATCTACCCTCCGAGAAGCTCCCACAAGTGCCTTGAGGAGTTCCAAAGCTAGCAAACTTTATGTTAGTAATCTTTTGGCCTCGATCGCAAGATAAATGAACCTTTGGTCTACCATATGCTTTGGTATACCAATTCTCCATTGTTGGTTGCCACTCCTCAACTTTGGCACAAACACTCCCTACCGACCTTTTCACCATTGATATCCCACTCGGGTCACCTCCCCATTCTTCCAACACAACCAAAAAATTCCCCGTTGGACTCAACCAAGAACGAGGAACATGATACCTAAACAATTAAGAAACAAAATTAGTTTATTACATTCATAAACTTACAGAAGGGTAAGTTTCGTACAACTCCTTAGAGTTTGGCCCACCTGAGATAACCCCCTAATTTATAAATGTCAGTTAACCCTCCTAACCTTTGGTGCTTGTCAGAAAACCTACTAAATGTCTGCAATTTTTCAACATATCCCCCTAACGGCATAACTGGGGGTTTCTGAAACTTCATCAGACGTTCATGGGATTTTTTTTTTTTTTTGAAAATAATGTTGGAAGTTTGGTGTTTTTGTAAATAATGTTGTAAGTTTTGGGTTTTCCAAAAATAATGCCGAAAGTTAGGGGGGTTATGTTGAAAAATTGGGGGTTACACAATTTGGGGTTATGTTGAAAAAATTGAAAACATTTGGAGGGTTTTGTGACAAGTCCCAAAGATTGAGGGGGTTAAGTAAAATTTATAATGTTAAGGAGGTTTATCACAGAAATGGGTCAGACTTTGGGGGGTCATAAAAATTGATGAGAACTTGGTCTCTTACCATTGTTGAGAGGCCTCCCCGCAATTAGTTTGGCACTTATTATGACTATAGGGTCCACGGTAATCACAAGCACCACAAGAGCCGGATGCTTTATATGCAGGCCAGTATCTACCGATACTCTGTCCATTTATCCAAACTTGGCCCTTTCCCATGCTACCCATATCTAAAGCCAACGGTTCGTTCCCTTCTGGTGCATTGAAGAAAGTCTGATGGAGAAAACATAAACAAACTTGGCCTACATTTTTATGTATAATAATGTTGAATCATCGATATTAATTTGATTGGATTTACCTTATACCAGGTTAATGGCTGCTTTTGAGATGCTTCTCCCCACTCGACATTGGAACTTCCAGTGAGAGAATGAAGATTCAAATTCTCTCCGTGCAAACCAATCTATACCATCGTCATAAAATCATCGATAGTTTGACGTATCATAACAATTGACAAAGTAAATCTAAGTATGTTCACCTGGTAAGTCCATTTTTGCCATGAAAGATCTCTTTTTCCCTTGTTAAGGCCAGTTAGCGTCACTGGGCCAAGCACCCCTGTGTTCCAAGTTTCGAAATGGTTTCCTACGTTCTAAAATAAACTTGACAATTTTGCTCATATGTATCAATTATTTTTATAATAATGGTGGATAGACATAGGTAAACAACATACCGGTAGCCCACAAGATACACTCAAGATAGAAATCTTATTACTGCCTTCCCACAACTCTGCATTCCCGGTATATGTCAGTTTGGGATTTTCCAGTTCCCCATGTGCCGACCCTGCCAAGAGTAAAAAGGCATTAAGCATATGAAACTAAAGAAGTGTGATTATTAAGTATAACTCAAACTGTCGAATTTTTAAAGTTTAATTGGAGATAAGGCTGAATATATATGGATTGTTCTCTTGTTTGTGTAGTCGTTTGTTTTCTTCAGTAGTCATCGTAGCTTACCGCTCCATCGCCCATTGATGAACACGTGCAAAGAATGACCAGCTGACATCACTGTCAGATAAGGATATCGCCCACTCTTTAGGAATTCTTCATCTTTGGCTATGTCGACACTAAAATGCAATGTGTAAGAGCCTTAATTTAACTTTCAACCAGAGGAAACAACGGCTTATCTCACTCTGGTACCCAAAATTTCCCCATTTTTCCTTTTGACACCCCAAACTATTTTTGAACACTTTGATGCCCGCAAAGTTTCAATTTCATTTCATTTTGATACCCCCGCCTAGATTTCATTAGATTTTCTATAGAGTTTGTATTACATTTAGGTTCATTTTACTCAGATGTCAGGGGTTCACACAACCAAATGTTCCTAGTAGCAGTGGATGGGGTATCACGTGCTAGATATATGGTATAAATTTAATATAAAATCTAATGAAATGTGGATGGGGGTATCAAAGTGAAATAAAGATTGAAACCCTGGAGTATAGAAGCGTTAGGAAATACTTTGGGGGTATCAAAGTGAAAGAATGGGTAAAAAACTTTGGGGTATCGAAGTAAGCCAAAGAGAAAAAAGATAATGTATTGGATACTCACTATGTTGTGTACCACAAATAATCCGAATTATCCCATGTTGTATTTAACTGCTCCAACAATCCAACCTTTGTGAATGTCTTATCGCTAAGGGACTCGGTATTTTCAGTGTATGCCTTCCAAGAAAACCCTCCAAGCCTTTGCATTTTCATAGTTGCAGACTGAGATCCTACCTGCATATCATATAAAATTTTTAAGAAACTAATAAAAAATATAACATATAAAAGGATTAATTTCAGAATCACCTCCTGTACTATGCATATGTAGCCACTCATACCCCTGAAAACTGAAACTATTTTTTAGAACATATACCGCCTAAACTCTGGACAACATTATTATCCATCTTAGGTTGAGATGTCACCCATGACATGTGATGATAAATTACCTTTTGCCCTCAGTTTAAGTGGGACAAAAAAACTAAATTTACAAGGCGTATATCCGCAAACCCAAAAGGAGATTATAGAAATTAAACAAGACATATATAGTACAATAAAGTAAAATTTCCATCAAATGTTTGAACTTGATTTCTTTCTTACCCTTGCAGTGTTAAAAACTGTAGTTTTACAATTAGGAAGGATGCTAACGGACCAAGGAGGAAGATTGTAGTGCATTCCATTGAAAGCAACCGTTGCATAAGATTGTGAATCAAAGTTGGCAAGAAATGCTGCACAAGATGATTTTGACCTGTAGACATGAGACTAAACAAGAAGCAATAAAAATATTTTAGCATTTAATAACTTGAAAACTTTTAAAGGAGATAGAAGGTCTCCAAGTAAACCTCTTGATAATGTCCGAGCGCTGTTACTGTTGGATTGCCATAAACCAGAGCTGGTTCACATAGTTTGATTGCTTTGTGCAGGTCTCTCAAATGGCCCCATTTCGGTTGCCTCAGTAGACCTACATTATTAAGAGTTCAAGTTGATACTTAGTAATATTATTGGGAGAAAGTACAATATGATGACTATATTGAGTAATACAAAAGGCAGAAAAATACTGAAATTGATTGCATCCTACATTAGAATGTTGCTTTGATTGGTTATACGGTTTGAAGTGTCAAAAGAGTTGACAAAGTGTCAAACTAGCACGTAGTTTTTAAACATTGGATGCATTAAGAAAGGAAAACTTTAAGAGTTGTAAATTTTGAACATCAGATGCATTAAGAAAGAAATACTTTGAGTGTTCAAATTAACACCGCATAGTTTTATGGATACATCAGTGTTCTTTTTATTCTTGAATATCCAAGTATCTATCCAACAGAACCTTGACGCATCCGGAGAATGTTGATATCTTTCAATGTAAAATTTGTCTCATATTCATATCGACGTGGAGACAGTTTGGCAGACGAACCACATATCAGAGATATCAGAAACAACCAAGGTTCATTTTCAAGCAGCTAAATTATGAATTAGAAACTGCTTTCCATGAATATAAAGAAAGATAGACTCAAATGTATACCATATTCATCAATTGGAGCATCATAGTCATAGCTAGTTGTGATGAAAGGACCACCAGCTGTCCGGCCAAAGTTAGTTCCTCCATGGTACTGAAAAACAATTTCGGGCATAAGCTATTTCCAGAGAACTAAACTAAACATTGGATGCGATCGAAGTATTGATTCTTCTTACCATATAGTAGTTAATGAAAGATCCACCTTTCTGTACAAACCTTGCAACTGCGAAGGCTAAGTCCTCTGCGGGTCTATGAGGGACTGGACCACCAAAACCAGTGAACCTGCACAGAAAAGTATAAGATAAGAAATGCATTGTTAACTGAATGGGTAAATTACGAA
This sequence comes from Asparagus officinalis, assembly GCF_001876935.1. Lineage (NCBI taxonomy): Eukaryota > Viridiplantae > Streptophyta > Magnoliopsida > Asparagales > Asparagaceae > Asparagus > Asparagus officinalis. The sequence continues at coordinate 31,562,320 of NC_033799.1, read as the reverse complement.
AAATTCCCCTGAGGTTTGCATGAGTAACGAAAAATCTCCATAAGGTTTCGCTTTTATTTTCTACAAAACTAATTTGCAGACAAAAATTAATGGTTACATAAAAAAAGTGATGATTATTTGGCTAGGAATTGAAAATGAGTGACGTAAAATGTCACTTTTAAAACCTCATCATGGGGATTTTCTATCATTCCTACAGATCACAGGGGAATTTTTCAATTTACCCTTACTGAAATACTGATGAATGTGTTTGAACACCAAGAAACAATTACCAGCCACTCCAAGCCTCAGTCCACATCTTGGGCTTGTAAGGCTTATTTGGTGAGAAATTATCGCAGTAAAAACCATTGCATGAGTTAATCTGTCATGGAAAATTCCAAATGTAAAGTTTTAGAAAATGATTGGGAACGGATTCTCAATCAAGAAATATCGCAAGTCAGAGGAGTAAAAAAAAAAGTGGAAATGACAGTACAGAAATCCAAAGCATGGCTTTCTGTTGGTAAAGGTTAATGTGACCAAGAGAAAGTGATGTTTGAACAACATAAGCACCTAGCAAAAGTGCAGTTAAAATAAACGAAGTTTTCAAAATCATGTGTTATGGGGCCTCAAAATAAGTAGGAGGTTAGTCTTAAAATCCCTTCCACTAAAGTCATGGCGAGGTTGAAGCTTGAGGCTATTTTCTGCAATCATATTTTTCAAATCTATTTTGTATATGCGTCTGGCGGGATTTAAATTTGGTTGCTCTGCTATCATCTTAAAGTCCCTTTCATTACATCAAAATTTCCAATAGGCGGTTGAGGATTAGCGGATTTTGAGAGGGAAGCTCAACCTCTCATTACATAAATATAGTAGGAGGTCGTCTTGAAGTCACTCTCGTGGCATCAAAACTCCAGGTACCGCTGTGTGAAGCTAGCCTAAGTTTCAACACATAAAAGGGAAGCTCAGCTTCTAACACTACACCAAGATTATCAAGTTGTGATGAGATGTGATAATTATAATTTGGATAAAATTTCACAAAACTACCTTGAGATTTCAAGTGTTTTGGACAGAACTATCATAAACTATATTTTTTTAATTAGAAAAAACTAGCATGAGCTATTTTCACGCCATCACGTTTGACAACAGTTAGAGTAAGTTTTTGCTAACAAAAATAACTTTATGGTAATTTTGTGAAATTTATCCTTGACAATTTTGTCGATTAATCAACCTGCGGAAAGCATGGATTTTTCAATGGAAGAACAAAGATAAAGGAAGATCAGCATACAACTGGATCTGGAGCATCATCTTGCTTGCACATAACCCATGGGACTCCAGTCTTGAGTCCGACCGCCATTTTCGCAGCCCAATAGGAGTATGATTTCCCTGAGGCTCCATTGTAGCTCTCCAATGGCCCATACTCATTCTCAATCTTCCCAAACCAAGCAAGATAATGTTATCTTCTTCTTCAATCAGATGACTGTCACAATTGAGATAAGAAATGGATATTAAATTTATACCTGAGAGAGGATAATAGGACCACCTTGTGATTCATAAAGACCTTCAGCTTTCATCATTGATACAATCATTGCTGTAAACTTCCCCATTGCAGCCTATTTCACAATAAAACTTAAAGAATCAACAACTTTTGCAAGTAAAATTTGGGTTGATAACGAATGATTTTTCTGACCTTGAAAGGGCCATTGTCAGTTCTGAAACTGATCCCAGGAACATATTTTAACCAAACTGGGAAACCCCTGTTAATCAAACAGAAGAATTATCAGCAAAATTTCATACTAGATTAAAATGGGTCTCAAAAAAATAAGAATCTTACCCAAAATTCCACTCAGCGCAAACGTAAGGCCCAATGCGGAGGTGAGCATAGAGGCCGGCTTGCTTCACAAGCTTGAGGAACCGAACAAGGTCATATCTTCCACCAAAATAATACTACCAGAAAAACCCAAATCAAAACAAGTGTTTGCAACAAAACCAACATTACCAAAATTTGAACTTTTCTTAAAAAAAAAGTGTTTTTTAGTATTGGTCCCTCAAATATTTCGTATTATTAAATTAGTCCCCAACTCGTTGAAATTTTCATCTCACTTCTCAATTCATGTAAGTTACTCCAAATTAATCTTAGATAAACTATCCAGTCGGACCGAATATTTAAACTTAACTGAGGAATTTCCAGTTATACTTTTTTCCTTCAAATTTGGATCTCTAAATCCAAACCAGTTCTTTAAAATCCAGAAAAGTTTTGTGATTATCGTATAACGAAGGAATTCAGGGTGAAACAGTAATTTACCTTGATGGTTAATTACTAGCCCAAAAATAGTTAAAAAAAAAAATTTTGGACAGAACAACTAAGATGGACACTAATTTGAAGTAACTTATATATGAATTGGAAAAATGAAAACAATTTCAGAGATTTAGAATACTAACTGAAGAATATGAAAGATTTAAGGGACCAATATCTAAAAAAAAAAAAATGAAATTTGCGTACTTGGCCAGGAGAAGGCTCATGCCCATTCCAAAACACATAGGTCTGAATTACATCCAAGCCTCCATCTTTAGCCTTCTGTATGAGGTCAGGCCACATCTGAACAAAGCCCACATGAACAAATCAAACATCAGCGACGAAAAAAAGAAAGATGATAATTTAGTGAAAAACTTAACTTAAAGACCAAGAAGCTGCATTGACCTCAGGAGTGCTCCTGGGGTAGTGAATGGAGCCAGAGATGAGGATTTTTCTCCGCCCGTTGATGACGAAGGACCCGTGGTCGTAGGTGACGGTTGCGGTCACCGGGGGTGGTGACCACACCGCCAGCAGAGCCACTGCTAGTAGCACTAACTTGAGAGCCATTGCCAAGGAGAGAGAGAGAGAGAGAGGGTGAAGGGAACAGTGGAGGATTCGTTTGAAATTAAGAGCAGGGTTTTGGCTCTCTTTTTGTAATCCCTCTTTCTTGTTGTATTGTACAACTGTAGCAGTTATTATTGTAGCAAGAGGACAGAGGGGGAGAAGAGAGGTGGCCTTTGGAATCAGAGAAAATGCTCGAATATAAACAGGGAGGAGGGCGGGGGGAAAAAGTCCTGTAGAAGGACCACTGTGCATATAGACATAAAGGGCAGTCTCGTACACGAAGCTCTTGCTAGGAGTTAAAGGTGTGGGATGCATGTGTTTCGCAATAAATTTTAGGACTAATTACAATACGATATACCAGTAACTCTGAAGTTACTGACTATAGTTACACCGATAACACTAGCAATTGCTTGTCATGCGGGCTCAGGGGTCATCCTTGTAGTTATACAGTTTATAATCTCATCAGAGGTATCCGTGTAAATAAGTGACCTCAAAGTTACCTTTATATAATTACACCATACATACATTAATGTGCTAGATTGTAATTAACCCTAAAATTTTAAGTAGACGCAAATGATAAAACTCAATGCAATTCAGCAAAAAAAATATCAGTGCAAACAAAATATACAATATGTTTTATATGAATCGTTAATAACAACGATTGGAGTATAAATTTATCAGAACTTACGCACATGAGTAAAGTATCTTAAGTCGTTCGCAGAGAGATGGAGAGTAGGAGGGTGATTTGGAGATTCTTATTGTCTTCTTTATGTCTTCTTTATGGTCATCCTTGTAGTTATACAGTTTATAATCTCAGAGGTATCCGTGTAAATAAGTGACCTCAAAGTTACCTTTATATAATTACACCATACATACATTAATGTGCCAGATTGTAATTAACCCTAAAATTTTAAATAGACGCAAATGATAAAACTCAATGCAATTCAGCAAAAAATATATCAGTGCAAATAAAATATACAATATGTTTTATATGAATCGTTAATAACAACGATCGGAGTATAAATTTATCAGAACTTGCGCATATGAGCCAAAGTATCTTAAGTCGTTCGCAAAGAGATGGAGAGTAGGAGGGTGAATTGGAGATTCTTATTGTCTTCTTTATGGTTCGAAACATCTCCCTCATTTAGAGGCTACTATGATAAAATTTGTACTCCATTAATAAATGATTGTTGATGTGGATGGAGTGATCATCTAGTATCTAGTGAGTGAGATTTCTCTTTTTATTTTATTTTTCATGTGAGTTTAGTTGGGGAAATTTTAGATGAAGAAAACAGTTGGTAAAGTTTCAGATGAGAATTTAAGGAAAGTTGCGTTTCAAAAAGTTAAAATTGGATGTCACTTTCTACTTTCAAGCTATATTTACGTCAGAGGTATTTGATCAGACTTATAAGTGATGGTGATGGTGATCAAAAAGGTTACATTATAAATCCATATAAAAAGAGAGAGATGATTTCTTCATGCTAACTAGTTAGATCGTTAATTATACACTTGTTCTCATGATTTTCCTTTTTTTTAGTTAGAAATGTCTAGATTATTAAAATGATAATATCTCAAGGCTCAAGCATCCATTTGTTATTATCATCCGATTTACCACTTTTAGGATGTGCTCGGCAACCTCACAAAACTAGTTCTAGTGGGTATTACTTTGTTTCAAAAGTGAGTCTTTAGTTTGGTAGCAATAGGGCCAAAGTTGAACTAGATTTATTTAGTTCAAAATTTAAGGTATTAAGATAGTTCTTTTCTGAACTACCCTCTACTTGGATGAACTTTAGACTATTTTACTTTTCCAAGAAATTGATTGTTTCGCTTTGGTTCGCACATAAAAAATGGTGGGAAACCAATATATTTACTTTTCTTGTGTTTGGTTCGCAGGGAAAAAAAAGGAAAACTTTTGTTAATATGACATTTCCCACTTTTCTTGTGTTTGGTTGGTTTTGAAGTTTGTAGGAAAAAGTGTTTATAATCACCATGGTAAGATTACCCCCACTATATACAAATTTTTTGTGCTTGTAATATGAGGTAATCTTAATCATATAAAAGTTCAAATGTTCCTGTTTGAGATTGAAAAAATCACACGAATTCTGTAATAACCTGATTATTCATAAATTCACGTAGTACATACCTGAATTACCCAAAAAATCTACTGAAACCTATTAAAACATATAAACAACCTGAATAGTCATAAATAGCAACCAAACACCCAACAACATAGAGCTAAACAAGCTCGAATCATCATAGTAACCAAAAACAGCCACAGGAGCTCGACGACGAGCACAAATAGCAACTAACAGATATAGCGAATAACATACTTCAATTAGCGATTAAAAGCTCTCAAGCCAGATTACAGCTATGGCAAATAACATACTTCAATTACTCCAACATAAAGAAATTTACAGCAATGAAGGGAAGAGCTCCAAGTCATCCCACTGAGAAAATAACATCTTAAAACAAGTACCAGAACAATAACATACAGCTTCCCTCGTGCATCTTCGTTCAGCTTCTCCTCCTAGTGACTCTCTGGAACATGTGTGCTTGATTTTCCTATCAAGAATTTCCCAATCATGCAACCATCACGACAAGTGCTCACAAGTCATAACCAAACAAAACACAAACATAAATGGCATTATATATAGTTAATAACTTAACATTCTAGTAACGAAGATGCACGAGGGGTTTTTTTTAGTTTTCCACGCTTATATTAGCGAACCAAACACGCCCTTAAGGAAATGAGGATGCCACCTAGGATTCCATGTCACATTTCAAGAAATGTGTTTTCACAACAAAAAACTATGAGAACACTTGGAAATGTAACATCAATGAGTTTTTAATTAATAGAAGCACTATTGGAGAGTACCATGATGAATAAATTCATTTTTTAATGGGTCATTTCTCTTTTCTTTTTACTTCTTGTCAAACTAAAGAAATGAAAATCAAAAGCACCGTTACTATGGAGGCTTTTTTTGTTTTTGTGTGACTTAGCAATGAAAAGAAGAGGTTTCTTTGCGAAACAAACAAAATAAAAGAAAACTGGGAAACCTCTTGATATGTGTTGAAATCATTTCCAAAGAGGGTTTTCCATTTCTGTTTTTTTTTTTGGAAATAGCCAAACAGGCCCTTAGGGGAAAACTAGACTTGGTCGGGTCTCTTTTTGAAGTTGCGAAATACCCCTTACACATTTTGTCCGTTACAAATGTCAAATGACATATTTGCCCATATTGCATAACTCCACTGTCAATTAACTGTGTTACTAACTAGTAACTAAAATTCTTCTGAAGGATTATCATAAATAAATAAATAAATAAAGAGATCTAATGAAGGAGGACAAAAATGTGAAAGAAACAACCATCATTAAAACGCTTGTCCTTAATTGAACCAAATACAAACTTTCGTCCTAAATGACGAAAATGGCCTTCCGGAAATTGGACGCGGCAAAGCAGCAGATGAGCCCGTGATTTCGTTTCATTCGTGTCCATGGCACTAGTTATAAGTTAACGTGTTTCAAAATTTGCTTGAACAGTCCACCCTTTTGATGGACATCTATTTTATGAAATAACATTTGGTTGGGTCCAGAGTTGTGAAATATGGTTTTGTTGGAGCTGTTCCAAACAGTAGTAAGTGTTAGGATCTTATCCGTACAATTTTTTTGTTTGTTTGTGTAATAATAAATATTCATTTGAGTCTAATTTGTGTTTGAGATGATTAGTGCAGGTTTAAACAAGTGAGGATCAAGTTTGAGACGAAATAGAATGTAATTCAGCTCAAAAAGGAGTCATCAGCAAGTTGATCATCAACGACCAAACTGATCATAAATGAGAGCTTTTGGTCATCAATGATTCAACTTTACAGATAAATATTTTTTATCGACGACTCATGAACTATCGATGATAAAATTATCCAGACGTTTTCTAATCATTGATGACAGAGTGCCATCATCGATGATCGATGGCTGAAATCGATCATCTATGATTCATGTACTGATTCTCAGGTTTTAAGATTTAATCACAACTATTCTTTGCATGTGTGTATAAGGTCTCTTTCTCTCATTTTTGATAGATGTTCCTGACCTATTTTGAGAAAGAAAAAGAAAGAGACAAAAAATTGCAATGCTTTTGATACTTACAATGATATGCTATTATTTTGAGGGTGAATTAAAATTATACATTGAGCAGAGTAGAAGAGTCTACTTCTCTCTATTAAAAAAAAAAATTAATGTCGGTTGAAAGTTCCTTCCATTACAGCAAAAATTATGGTGAAGACTGAAGATTAAGACTTGTAATTTAACCTCTATTATATCCATAATGTTGCAAGTCCTCTTTATGGAACAGAAAAGTATTTTGATATCACAGTATCTTTTTTTTTAAAATCCGGTTTAACTATGAGAACGATAAAATTTAGTTTGTTATAACACCAAGTTAAAGACCCCTTTCACTCGTGACACCTCAAATATTATAGCCCCACATCTAGGAAAGTAAGAGTTTAAAAGGTTTATATAGTGAAGCCTAATGCTCTGTGTAGTATCCGCTAGTCGATTTTGGTAGTCATCTGAGTCAAAAAATATGCTGTACTCAGTGGATCCCACCACTTACTCCATGCTAACGGGCTCACGGGCCTGAGGTTAAAAATTGTATCATAGAAGTTTGTCATCTGGAAGTGTGGAGCTAAGTGTTATGCGTGACTAAGTGTTATACCATGTAATCGTGGTAGGATCCAACTTTAGAGCTCGTAGAAGCCACATCTAGAGTCCACATCGTCTGTCGGTAATACTATGATATGCCAATTGTCATGTTGAGATGAGAATGTCGCATATGTAAGATAGATGAGAATATCGTATATGTAAGATGGGGTAATTTTATGACATCCCAAATATTATAGTCCCACATCGGTGGGAGAGTAAGAATTTGAAGGGGTTATATATTGAACTCTAAGGCTCAAATTTAGTGTTGGCTAGTCGATTTTGACGGTTGTTTGAGCTATAAAACGCACTACACTCAGTAAGTCTCACGGCTTGTTTCGCACCAACATGCTCTCGAGCTCGCAATCTGACATCACTACGTCAAAACTCCTAAGAGATCTAGTTAGTTAATGTTTATCGTTTAACTCTTCTAGTAAGAAGGAAATATGTGCTATTAAAGTTGACTTTTTCAAAGCATTTGACTATGTCAATTGGGACTTCCTTCTCTCCCTTCTCGAAGCTAGAGGCTTCAGTCAGAGATGGTGTCTCTGGATGTTTGTGGAAAAATTCGTAGTAAAAGAAATGAAAGAAAAATTTGATTTAAATTCTCTCAAGATCAACTACAATTGAATTCCGATTACAAAAGAGAGGAGAATTGATCTGGATTCTCTCCTTTGTTTAATTCTGGGTTCTTCACGGTGGCGATGAAGTGCCTCTCTCGAATGCTCGCGTCGAGTTTGCTCTCCGTTGACGATCCAAACGTCTTGATTCACTAGAACGTGGTCTTCTCCTCCCGATTTGACGTTGTGGAGAACTTGCGTGGCAAGTTTTAGAACTCTGGACGAGTTGATAACTCTAAACGAGTTTGAAACTCTATGAAAGAGTTGATTTGAACCGAAAGTCGGTTATAGTCAAGAACGAGCTCCTTGTTGCTGATCTCCAAAGCTCCAGCCGAAGGATGAAGGATCTTCTTTGCTGCCAAGCCCAAGGATGAAAAAGAAGGCTGAATCCAAGAGCCAAATCTCCAGCCCAAAAAATTCCACCCAACTCAATTGAGTTTCCCACTATTTATAGGAGATTAAGGGGTATAACCGTCCTCTTAATTCGCTCCTAAGTGAGGGTTTAATAGGGTGTAACTGCCCCCTATAAATCTCTCAATGATAGAATAGTGATCCCCTCAAATCGTGGGGAGAAAACGGTTCTGGAACCGTTCAAATCGTGCTTGAACGAGTCAAACGCTGAAAACAGCGTTCTGGGCCCGAACTCTGCGTTTTAGACCTGAAACGCAAAGTTGGGCCTGTTTTAGGCTGAAAACGAATAGGTCGCATTGCGCAGAGATGAACTCTGCGTTTTGGACCTGGGACGCAGAGTTGGGTTCTAAATGAACTGTGCGTTTTTGGACCTGGGACGCAGAGTTGAGCCTGTTTTAGGCTGAAAACGCACAGGTCGCGCTGCGCAGAGATGAACTCTGCGTTTTAGACCTGGGACGCAGAGTTGGGCTCCGCATGAACTGTGCGTTTTTGGACCTGGGACACAGAGTTGGGCTCCGCATGCTCCGCATGAACTGTGCGTTTTTGGACCTGGGACGCAGAGTTGGGCTCCGCATGAACTGTGCGTTTTTGAGTCCAGGAACTCTGCGTTTTGACTCTGGAATGCAGTCACGACCTCTGCGTTTTGAATCTCAAATGCGGCCACAACCTCTGTGTTTTGAGTTTAGAATGCGGGCATGACCTCTGCACTTCGAATCTCAAATGCGGTCATGACCTTTGCGTTTTGAGTTTAGAACGCGGGCATGACCTATGCGTTTTGAATATTGGATGCAGAGGTGAGCCTCAGGCGGGCTCGGTGAGCTTCAGGTAGTCCAATGTTCAGGCAAAGTGCAGTCTCACAGACGGACTTCAGAACATAACTTGCTGCGAAGAACATGTCATAACTTTCAAACCGTAAGTCGGAATGAGACGAATTATATATGAAAATGGCTATCTCGAGGAGACGGAACTGACCAAACCAACCAAATCGGCTATCTCGACGAGACGGAATAGGTCATAACTTTCAAACCGTAAGTTGGAATGGGTTCGGTTTGCTTCCTCCGTTTCATCAAATTCCTTCCGGTTTGAGAGATATCCGCGTTTTAATATGAAGAGATCGTCAATTTGTAGTCTCTTTTGCTAGAGCGTTGCAAAGATCGTCACCTTGTAACCTTCATCTTGGCTCCTTAAAAATATGAGTGTCATCAGATCGTAACTCCCGATGTTGATTGTGAAGGCTGTTGAATTAGAGCTTTCATTGGTTGTTGTGAAGGTCATCAGATTGTAACCTTATGAAAGTCGTCGAATTGTAACTTCTATCATCGGTGTTTGATGGGGATCAGCTATCTGTTGTGATTTTTAGACAGCATACACTGGATCAAACACATCCTCTCTTCCTCCAAATCTGCAGTTCTGGTAAATGGTTCTCCAACTAAGTTCTTTTCTTGTCATAGGGGATTAAAACAAGGGGATCCCCTTTCCCCCATGCTCTTTCTCTTGGTGGCTGATGTCTTAAACAAAATGATCCTCTCAAGTGTTGATTCTGGAGATCTGTCTGAACTCCAGTTGAAAGGTGAACTTAATAACAACAGGACTCTTCAATTTTCCTATGACACGATCATCTTTTCTAAAGCTACCTCTGCAGATATGACCACTCTCAAAGCTATCCTCCTCATATTTGCTCACATTTCAGGTCTGGTTGTGAACTCCAATAAAACCCATCTTTATTACCTTGGTAGATCTCCCAGAAAGGCTATTCAACTTGTCAGACTTCTCAATTGCTCTGTGGGATCCTTACCTTTCTCCTATCTTGGTCTTTCTCTCAAAAATGGATCATTATCCAGAAGAGACTGGCTTCCTCTTCTTGATTCATTCTCCAACAAACTGTCTCTTTGGAAGAACAAATCCTTATCTATAGGGGGTCGTCTCACTTTGGTTAACTCAGTTCTTTCCTCAATCACTCTTTATTACATCTCTTTCTTCAAATTCCCACTGTGGCTTATTCATGAAATTGACAAAATCAGACGGAGTTTCCTCTGGAATGGGAGTAACCTACCCTCCAAAGTTAAGTGTTTGGTAGCTTGGAACTTAGTATGCAGACCGAAACAAGAAGGAGGGCTGGGTGTCATCAATCTTCAAGTCTTTAATCTCTCCCTTCTAACAAGAAGGAGGGCTGGGTGTCATCAATCTTCAAGTCTTTAATCTCTCCCTTCTATCCAAATGGATTTGGAAAATCTTTGAGAGGGATTCATTACAATCTTCAAGTCTTTAATCTCTCCCTTCTATCCAAATGGATTTGGAAAATCTTTGAGAGGGATTCATTAATTAGTAAAGTGATCTTTCCCTGTACTCCAAGGATGATTCTAACCCAGTTGTGCTTATATCCAGATCTAAATCATCAAACCTGCTCAAAGACTTAAGCTCAATTTATTCAGTTTTCCTCTTCTCCGCTAGATAGAATGTAGGCAATGGCAAGACGTGTAGATTCTGGTATGATAAATGGTCTGGATCTAACTCATTGAGCAATCTCTATCTGAAGGCATTTTCTCTTGCTTTCTCCAAAGACAGCAGCATCAAATCCCAGGGTTTCCTCTTAAACCAAGTTTAGCATTGGCACCCAATTCTCAGAAGAGGTATTTCTCCTGAATCGCATAGAGAGGTTCAGGACCTCCTCTCCTTCATTGATCCCTTTGTCTGTAGTACTACCCCTTCCCTGGATTCTTTATGGTGGCCTCTTAACACATCAGGAATGTTTTATGTAAAATCTCTCTATTCTATTCTTATTTCTGGAGGACGCTTATTCAGATTCTACAAGTTCATTTGGAAATCTCCCATCCCTTTGAAAGTTAAAGTCTTCTTCTGGCTTGTGAGCAAACAAAAACGTAATACTAGGGCCAACTTAGTCTCCAAGGGATGGCACGGTGACCCAAGGTGTCCGTTTTGCAATTCAGATGTTGAGAGCCAGGATCATTTATTCATCACATGCCCTTTTGCATCATCCATATGGTTCACCCTCTTCCCTAGTATTAGTGCTGCCTCTTGGCCCCATTCCATGAATGATTTGATCCTCTTCAATGAATCACCAGTTGTCAACAAATATATTAGTTGTATTTGGAAGGTTGTGCTTCCATGCTGTTGTTGGTGGATTTGGAACAGCCGCAACTTTCTCATTTTTAGAGATAGACAGCAAAATTCTGATCTTATTGCAGCTAATGTGGCTAGATACACTCTCCTTTGGGCAGGTGCTCATGACGACAGGTTGGCGAAAAGGATCCGAAGGTCAGCAATCAAGTTGCAGTTTGATGAAATAGCAAAGAAGAAAACAGCAGTTGAGGTGGGAGACAACTTTTTCGCAGATTAGTCCCCGTGCTGGCTTGGTCTTCCTTCTGGTCTTTCTTTTGGGAAGTTATCCTGAGGAGTAGCTTCCACCTCAAACTCTTTTTAGTCTATAAACTTCCTTATGTAACTTAATCGTTTACTGGTGATGTGATACCTTTTAAGTTAACCTAGCCTAGGTTGGTGACTCTCAGGTTTTTTTTCTTTTTATCTTCTACTTGGCCTCCTTTTGGTGAGTTAGGAATGTACATTCAATGTATGGTTTTTTTGTATAAATATATATATAATGAGCAGGAAAGTTCCTGTTTCTTCAGCTAAAAAAAAACTTTAGATTATCAAATTCTACTTGTTAGAATATAAAAATATAGCAATTAATCCTCGCCATCAAAGTTTTGGTATAATTGATCAGGAACTTTAGTAGACATTATGGATGATCCGTTCCGTTGAACTTGATCTACATATTCTAAAACCCCAACACACCAAGTTTGGGGTGAATCTGTCGTCGTTTGACCCTCCATCGAGCCATGTTAAAAGTTCTATTCATTTAAAACCGTTAAAATTGATACGAGTGGATGAAGGGTCAAACGACGACAGGTTCACCCCAAACTTGGTGTGTTGGGATTTTAGAATATGTAGATCAAGTTCAACGGAGCGGATCATCCACAATGTCGCTCAATCATGTGATTTTAGAGGCGTCATAGGAGGAAATCCCCTCCTATGACAAGGATACCTATTAATCTCATATATATATATTTGTGCAGAAAATTTTAAGCAAGTCTAGTGATTTAATGACTGATATCATTTTTATGGACTAATAATATTATGCACCGAATATTCTCTTCTAAATCTAAGGTGTCACCATATAATGAGCAGGAAAGCTTTTCCTGCTTCTTCAGCTCAAAAAACTCTAACTATGTTAATGTCTCTGTATCAATATAATTATTAAATTTTAAAATTTATATTATACACTAATAACGATTCGTTACTTCCTAATGACCTAAAATAGGATTTTTTTTTTTTAAGTTGATTGCTCTCCTAAAGTGGACACGCGTCCCCTTAAGAACCCTTTATGAAGGGATACCCCCACTCTCCCCTTTGAAAAAGAGAGCGCATGGTTATTTTCTAGTCCATTTTGGTCTTACCACAAACACTTGAAAGTGAGACTATGATGTCTCTATCTCCTATTTAAAAGGAACAGTTTGTTGTCTATACCACCAAACATATTTTTTTTATTATAGCACTACATCTGTGATCCCTTAACAAAAATCTTGATTAGGAATTTTAATAATTTCTTGGTCCATGATGAGGCATCTTTTTCCAAATTTTGTGCTTATGGTCCACAGCGAACAGCTTGATGCTTAAACGGGTCAACATAATATGACTCTATTGTTGTAGCATCTTGTCTAAGTCAATGGTGTTTAAAGAATTGTAATTGCTGAATAATAGCATAGCTTTTTTCATTGACGTTAAGAGATATTTATAGGATTATAAGAGAATCAATTAGTTACATAAAACCTGAAGCTACCTAATTAGTTACATAATTGTTGTAACTAAAAGGAGTAAGTGATCTGTCGAGATATTTACAGAATATCATACAATAGGAAAGAATCACAAGGCGTGTCGACTGACACCACAGGGCGTGTCGACTAAGACAGTCTTTCGTGTCGACACAAGGGGTGTCGTCTTGTTCGGTCGGGCTTCGTGTCGACTGGCTTCGAGTCGACTAGCACCGCCTTTCGAGTCGACACAAGGGGTGCCGTCTCGTCTAGTCGGTTGCAATTCCTTAATATGGTGTGTTGACTGACACCGCAGGGCGTGTCGACTAAGACCGTCTTTCGTGTCGTCACAAGGGGTGTCGTATCGCTTCGAGTCGACTAGCACCGTCTTTCGAGTCGACACAGGAGGTATCGACTCGTCTGGTCAGTTGCAATTCCTTAATATGCCCCCGCAAGTTGGAGCTCCTTGAGGAGAGACCAATCTTGATCAGCAAGTTATGAAAACGCGTGCGGGGTAGTGGTTTGGTGAGTGCATCAGCTAGTTGGTCCGTGGAAGAGACATGAGTGACTATTAAGATACCTTCTTGAACTTGTTCTCGAATGAAGTGAAAGTCGAGAGCCGCATGTTTCATTCGAGAATGGAAGACCGGAGTGGAGAAGAGATTTGTTGCACCCATATTATCACAGTAGATTACCGGCTGTTGTGATGATGTGAACCCAAGTTCGCCGAGAAGAGATATGATCCATCTCAACTCGGCAGCCGTCGAAGCGACCGACCGGTACTCGGCTTTAGTCGAGGAGCGAGCCACTATTTGTTGTTTCTTCGAACTCCAGGATATTGAGTTCTGACCAAGATATACAATATAGGTACTGGTGGATGTGAAATCATCTTTGTTACCTTCACAGTCGGCATCTGAGTAGGCGTGGAGAGCGAGAGGTGATTGACGATGTAACATGATGCCATAATAAATGATGCCACATAGATACCTGAGAAGTCGCTTGGTGGCGTTCCAATGGTCTATAGTCGGACGATGCATGTATTGTGAAAGTTTGTTAACTACATAGGCAATGTCTGGATGAGTGAGGGAGAGATACTAAAGACTCCCAACTATAGCTAGGAACTCGGTTGGGTCAGTAAGGATTGTACATGACTAAAGTGTAAGGACGAGCGAGGTGGCAAGTGGAGTTGTGACAGTGCGAGCATCGGTCATCTTTGTTCGAGCCAGCAAGTCGGCAATGTATGTTCGTTGTGAGAGGAGAATACCTTGAGGGCGAGAAACAACTTCAACTCCAAGGAAATATTCAAGTGGTCCGAGGTCTTTGAGCGAGAAGCGACGTGCGAGAACTGAGATGAAGTCCTGAACTGATGTTGCATTGTTGCATGTGATGATGATGTCGTTAACTTAGACAAGTAACATGATAGTTATGCCATTGTCATTGAGAATGAACAAGGAGGTGTCGACAACTGAGTTTGATAAGTGAGATGCAAGAAGGAACTGTCGAAGCTTATTATACCAGGCTTGAGGAGCTTGTTTAAGACCGTAGATCGCTTCTCGCAATCTGCAGACGTGATGTGGGTTGTTGGCATCAACAAAACCTTGAGGCTGAGCCATGAGAACATCTTCAGTGAGGGTGCCTTGTAGAAAGGCATTGTTGACATCGAGTTGACGAAGATCCCAACCTTGGCTGACGGTAAGAACTATGGTCGGCTTTACAACCGGACTAAACATCACATGGTAGTCCACTTCTGGTCTTTTGTGAAACCCATTTTCCACTAAGCGAGCTTTGTACCTGTCTATAGAGCCATTAGGTAAGCGCTTACATCAAAAAATCCATTTACACCCCATAATATTTTGCACACCATTAGGAGGTACCAATTCCCATGTGCCATTATGAACCAAGGCATCAAACTCCTCAGACATCGCCTGTAGACATATGCGATCTTTGATAGCCTGAGTTACACATGTGGGTTTAATATCTATGGCGAGTTGAGTAGAGAGGCTAAGTTTGTTGATAGGTTTGTGAATGTTATTTCGAGAACAGGTGATGATAGGCGAGATGCGGGTCGAAGGTGGTGGTAATGGGTTGTCTGAGACTTGGACAGGTAGGGGTAAGGCTAAGGGAATGGCTGGTAAGTTGTTAGGTGCTGGTTCAGGTATTCGGGCGGGTAGTTGTGGAGGCAAGGTGTTTGTGGGGGTAGGTGAAGTGCGAGGTGGGTTGGGAAGAGGGAGAGGGAGGGTGAGAGGCAAGGTTTGGTGTTCTACCATATCCGTTTGTGTGTTGGAGTCGACGGGCAGGGAGTCTCTAGAACAAGCTTCAAATGATGTGTATGAAGCCGGGAGAATGGCACGATGCGAGAGTCAGGTGTCGTATGTCGACTCATCGGGGCGAGCGAGATGTGGATTGAATTTAGAAATGGAAAACACAGACTCAACAAATTGAACATGACGCGAGATGAAAGTCTTTTGAGTTTATGAATCAAGACATATATAAGCACTCTATGTAAGGGAGTAGCCAAGGAAGACACAAGGTGTGGAGCAACTGGAAAGTTTGTGAGGCGAGTATAGACGAAGCCAAGGATAACATAGGCAGCCAAAAGCTCAAAGTTTGGAGTAGTTTGGTGGCGGCTTAAAGAGTTTATGAAAGCGAGATGTCATATGAAGAGTGGGTGTAGGGAGACGATTTATGAGGTAGGCTGCAGTGGAGAAGGCATATGACTAGAAGGAGAGTGGTAAGAAGGCTTTAGAGAGAAGGGAAAGACCTATTTCAACAATATAACGGTATCTATGTTCCGAAAAACCGTTATGTTCTGGAGTGTGGGGTGGCGAGGTGAGATGCAAGATGCAATTTGTGGATAGATATGTCACCAGTCCAGTGGATTTGGCGAGACCATGTACTCCCCCCCATTATCTGAGTAGAAGGTTACTATTTCCTTTTTGAAGTAATTTTCAAAAAGGGCTTTGAAACGAGAAAAAATAATAGCGACATCAGATTTACGTTTTAGAGAGTAAAGCTATATGTAGTGAGTGAAGTGATCTATGAAAATAATGTAGTATTTGTAACCATCGACAGAATACATAGCCAAAGTCCACACATCAGAATAAATAGTTTACAGAGGAGAAGTAGACACAATTGATGATTGAGAGAAAGGTAATTTATGACTTTTATTACAAAGACAGTCATTACAATGAGATTGCTTTGAATTAGATGAATCTAAAGCTAGACCAAATTTAGAGATGATATAATGTTGGATTGACTCGGATGAGTGACCAAGACGATGATGCTAGTCACTAGAAGACACTTTGACACTGGAGTGGGCCGAAGGACGAGGTGTGAGTTGCGAGGTCGGCCATTCATGCACACCATCTTTAGGTTGTCCTTCTAGCAGTGTTGCCCCTGACAGTAGATCCTTCACATGAAAGGAAGATGGTAAGAACTCAATGGACATATTATTTGATTTGCAAAATTGAGATATGGAAATAAGATTTTTTTTCATGTTAGGAACAAATAAAACATCATGTAATTTAAATATATGGGAGGATGCTTTAAGAGAAGAGGAGCCAATTTTGGAAATGTGTAACCCAGTATCATCACCGATAATAATGTCGTCAGACCCATCATATGGAGCATGAAGGGAGAGGTTGCCGAGATCGGTTGTAACATGGTGAGATGCCCCACTGTCGAGAAGCCATGTTGGAGTTTTGACATCTGATGCTACGGTAACATGCACCTTTGGTTGCAACTAAGATCTAGTGTGCGAGGTGCGAGTGACGCCTTGCGAGGAGGCGGATGTTGGACCCTACAGGGGGGTGATTAGGGTATTATGCTAATCTAATCCGATTTTATGTTAATTAAAACTAATTAACAAGTTATCCTAGCAAGTATAAAATATAACAAGATATGTGAGCTAGGATAAGTGATATACACAAGGGTAAACAAAAAAAACAAGATAGTGGATGATATAAATAAAGAGCAATGGACAATGGCGACAAGAAATATAAACATAAGAGAAGTGCGCAAAAGCAAACTCAAACACACGATATGATCACGGAGTTCGGACCTTCCGTCCTACGTCTCCGCTCCCCACTCCCGGGAAGAAATCCACTATCACAACCGGGTTTTTTACGCTCACCCGAATAACGTTTACACCTCACAATGTCGGTTTTCAATGTTCACCGATCAACGTCTACACTCCACACCTCACAATAACAACAAATGATTTGTTCTCTAATACAAGGTGATAACTCAATTAAAGCCCACACTCAATTGTTACAACTCTCGTCAACCCAAATATACTATGTATGAAAATACAATAAGCTCAAGTGGGTGTGTGTAAATAATGAGTGAAATCAAATCAAATCAAACTAAACTCAAATATAAATACTAGCTTAATAGAACGATAATCAAATAATACAAAATGTAAAGCTAGATAGAGTTTACAAAACTTCTCCAATAAATGACAAGAGAGAGAGAGATGGATTGAAGCTTAAATATCAATGAATTGATCTCCACTTTCTCTTGTGGAATTCTTCACAAAACAAACTTAAAACCAAACTTAAAATAAACTTAAACCCTTGTTAAATTCTTGTTTAAAAACTTCTTGGGTTAATCATGAAAGATGAGAGCAAGAGGATATTTATAGCCTCTCAAAATCTCAACCAAAACCCCAAAGGAAATGACCAAAAAGCCCATAGAAAAACAACTGAGGAACTGGTCGTTGGAACCCAACGGTCAGTTCAGCGGTCGACCGTGGAAAACTCGCGGTCGACCGCGAGCAGCAAAAAGGCCAGGGTTTGGCACTAGACAACAGACGGTCGACCGCGATGGTCGACCCACCCGCCACGGTCGACCGTGAGCCTCTGAAAAACTTACTAAGTCTCTGGACTCATGGGCGGTCGACCGTGGCAGTCGACCGCAAACTGACAAATGAAATTCCAGGTTTATAAACAGTTTTCTGATTTTAAAGTTTTTTGATTTTAAAACCCTGTTTAAAATATCAAATAAATTCCAAAAAATATAAAACTTTGGAAAATGATTGTAGACACGATAATACACATGCTACAGAAACTAGTTTTTAGAAAGGACCTCCCAAGTGAAAAATATCATCATTTTGTAAAATAGTCAAAAACATGAAAATGTAAACACATGAGTTTTGACACTTTAGCTTAACCATATTTTGAAACATTACAAAATGATTTTGTGGACTTAATAAAAGATGTATATGATTATTGTTAAGTCCAAAACATGAGAATATAATATTTTTCACAAAATTACATATTCTATGCAATATATTATGAAACACAATAGAATATGAAACAAATAAAAATGTAAATAAATTTGTTTGTTGTTTCATATCTATGTAGCTAAACCAAAACACAATAATAAATATGAAAAATGTAATTTCATATTTATAAACATGAAAACTATAAAATCATGTATGTATATATATAACTATATATATACATAAATAATAAATATGAAAAATGTAATTTCATATTTATAAACATAAAAACTATAAAATCATGTATGTATATATATAACTATATATATACATAGAAACCAAAACTAAAATGTGTGTGTATATATGATTGAGCTTAAGGTACTAACACACATAATATAAAAGCTAAATTAAATTACCCAAGCTTGATCTTGATCTTCAATATAGCTCAACTTGGTATACTTGCGGATGAAGCTAGAACTTGAATCTTTAACTTTAAATTACATTGCTTCAACCACTATATCCGCCAACCTCCATTTGATATGATCGTTATGGCGTAATCCATCTAACCTCCAACATATTGTTTGTCTATAATAAATAAGAAAACATAAATACTAAACAAACAACAGTAGTGGTAAATTGTTTGTTAAACATCATCAAAACAAAAAGGCCAACAGCGGATACCAGCTGAAAGAGAGGACACTGAGCAACGGTGTGACCTTGTTGTCGGTATCCTTGACACTTGTCGAGATACGACCTCTGCTGGCGAGACACGGCTTGTGGAAACTAAGACGGTTGTTGCCTTGGAGCAGAGTATGAAGATTACGCCTTGTTGGATGAGGAGCGGTGTGAACCATTGTACATGGTCGACATAGCGTTAGTCGTGGTGGGGTGCGGGATTGATACAGATTGCGACTGCTGAAGCGCGAGTTCCCTGTTGATGAGTTTTTTATGAAGCTCTTCAAACAAGATGGGATTGTTCCTGCCTTCCACTACATCAGTGACTTGACGATAGTCATCATTGAGACCTTCTAAGATTTTCTTAATGATGTCCTCATGGTCCATTGGTTTGCCGAGTGCAGTAAGGCGATCAGTTCGGCACTTGACATATTGCATATAAATCGAAACGGCTTGTGAGCCCTTCGTGGCTCGCTTGATCTAGTCCTTGATTTGCTTGATGTGACCATGTGTCGGGCGAGCATAGGTGTTGGCAAGAGTTTGCCATGTTTCACGGGAGGTGGTCGCCTATTGGATGAGAGGGATAAGAGAGGGAGAGATGGAACTGACAAGGGCACCAAACAGCAGTTTGTCTTGTCGAATCCAATGCAAAAATCTGGTTTGCGAGCTTCAACGTTGTTGGTGGTGATGGTGCGAGGAGGACATGGATGAGATCCATCTATGTATTTGTAGAGGTCGTAGCCGATAAGAATGGCCTCAATCTGGAGTTTCCAAGTAATATAATTTGTGGAGGTTAATTTATGGATGGATCGATAGGAAGTGTTGATGAGTTGAAGGTTTTGGGTTGGATTTTCTAGGTTGGGGATGATAATGGTCTGAGAATCAGTCGACATGGTGAAGACTACGGCTAGGGTTTGTAAAGGAGTGATGAGAGGAGGTCTAGAACGGGAGGTCTAGAACTGTTCTGATACCATGTAAAGAATTATAATTGCTGAATAATGGCATAGTCTTTTTCATTGATGTTAGGAAATATTTATAGGATTACAAGAGAATCAATTAGTTACATAAAATTTGAAACTACCTAATTAGTTACATAATTGTTGTAACTAAAAAGGGTAAGTGATCTATTGAGATATTTACAGAATATCATACAATAGGAAAGAATCACCGGGCGTGTCGACTAAGACCGTCTTTCGTGTCGACACAAGGGGTGTCGTCTCGTTCGGTCGGGCTTCGTGTCGACTGACTTCGAATTGACTAGCACCGCCTTTCGAGTCAACACAGGGGGTGTCGTCTCGTCTGGTTGGTTGCAATTCCTTAATATGGTGTGTCGACTGACACCGCAGGGCATGTCGACTAAGACCACCTTTCGTGTCGACACAAGGGGTGTCGTCTCGTTCAGTCGGGCTTCGTATTGACTGGCTTTGATTCGACTAGCACCGCCTTTCGAGTCGACACAGGGGGTGTCGTATCGTCTGGTCGGCTGCAATTCCTTAACATGGTGCACGTCCAAAGCATTTTTTATAGAGAAAAGAGTTGAATGGATTACTTAACCTTCTTTTCTTTATTTCTTTCTTGTTAAATTTTGGAGAAAGCTCACGTGTGATGTATGTCTCCTAAGAATGGAAATAGAACTCTAAAGGGCAGAGGTTATCTTTGAAATTTATAACCGATGGTTTTTTCTAATAAAAGCATATTTATAGAGGGGCTGTATTGATTCATTATAATGGTATGTTAAGGACAACCACTAAAGACTTTGAAACATTAAGGACCTAGGCGATATTTGACTGATACATCAGATACCTCCACAGAACTTTTACCAAAGAATAAACTAGATTCTTTTTGGAATTATATGTTAAAAGTTTTAATTCTTTAAAAAATTTTCCTAATCAAATTTTTATTCTAAAACCACTCTCAGTCTTAGAACCTATTGCACCATTTTAATTATTTAATTATCTAGATTAATGATGATGTAATTATAAATTGAATGCAAAATTGTTGATTTCGAGTAGGAGACCATTCTGATAGAGTTGTGGTGCCTA
The DNA here is from genome assembly GCF_001876935.1 of Asparagus officinalis. Classification (NCBI taxonomy): domain Eukaryota; kingdom Viridiplantae; phylum Streptophyta; class Magnoliopsida; order Asparagales; family Asparagaceae; genus Asparagus; species Asparagus officinalis. Next base: position 31,540,996 of record NC_033799.1, on the reverse strand, counting down.
ATGAATTGTGTGCGTTCTCTCTTGTAGCTGTAGCTTCATCAAAAGGGAAAAAAGTCAATGCATGGCTGTGAGATGTAGTCAATTGCCAAATCAAGTAAAAAATCGATGTTTTTTTGTTATCATCTTTTCTTTCTTTCTTGTTTTATCTCTCACTTATAGGAGATTACATTCCAAGGAAAACCATATGAATAGAATGGAATTGTGGGTCTGGACCATCTCCACGTTGATTAGGATAGTTGGACTGTGCGGTTGTGCCTAATTTGGTCAGCACGAAATAGAATTTGCTTTTTTGTTCGTCTGTTTTAAATCTCTCTCTCTCTCTCTCATATATATATGTATCCTTGTCATAGGAGGGGATTTCCTCCTTGACGCCTCTAAAATCACATGATAGAGCGACATTGTGGATGATCCGCTCCGTTGAACTTGATCTACATATTCTAAAACCCCAACACACCAAGTTTGGGGTGAACATGTCGTCGTTTGTCCCTTCATCCACTCGTATCAATTTTAACAGTTTTGAATGAATAGAACTTTTCACATGGCTCGATGAAGGGTCAAACGACGACGGATTCACCCCAAACTTGGTGTGTTGGGGTTTTAGAATATGTAGATCAAGTTCAACGGAGCGGATCATCCACAATGTCGCTCAATCATGTGATTTTAGAGGCGTCAAGGAGGAAATCCCCTCCTATGACAAGGATACCCATTAATCTCATATATATATCAGTTGCATGTAACTAGTAGTAGTATATATATATATATATATATATATATATATATATATATATATATATATATATATATATATATATATATATAATATATATATATATATATATATATATAATATATATATATATATATATATATATATATATATGAGAAATATGGTACTATGCTTGGTACCAAGCACAAAAAGTTATGCTTTGGTAGTGATTGTGTCACATCGTCATCCACTCACTACCCATGTAAATTTGTTCCCACATTTGAATGAGTGGAGGGGATTTGACACCCCACTACCAAGCACAACTTTTTATGCTTGCGTACAACATACATACCCATATTTACTAATATATATATAATTATAGTATATATATATATATTATATATATATATATATATATATATAATATATATATATATATATAATATATATATATATATATATAATATATATAATAATAATATATATATGAGGATTAATGAGTATCACTTGCTGCAATTGTTGTCTTATACAGGTATATTTGTTTTGTTCAATTTTAAGATTTAGCAATTTGCTGCTAATTTATTTATTTGTAATATAAAAATGGAACATATAGCTTATTCAAAGGAATATATAGCTAGGTTGGACAGATTTCTAGTATCTACGGACTTTGAAACTAAATTCCCTCTTCTGGTTCAGTTCGTATAACAAGCTCCTTGCTCAGATCACTGTCCAATCATTTTAGACACAAGCTCCCCTCACCCAACTCTATTATTTAGATTTGAAAAATTCTGTCTCTCAGATCCTTCCTTCATTCCTTTCATTCAAGACAGCTGGAGATCTTTTTGCTCCCATGACAACTCCCCCCTTTCGTTCCCATCATCTTCTCTCTTCAACCCTTGTGGCTCAGGTAGACTCACTCAACTTGATTAAAGAATCCAGAGCCTTATCCCCCTTGGAAATCCAATCTAGAAGTGTTTTAAAAACCAGCTTCTCGCTCTAGCCAATGCTGAAGAAACTAAATTGAGGCAAAGGTCTAAAATCCAATGGTTGAGAGAGGGAGACAATGACTAAATTTTTCCATAACTTTGCATCTCACAGAAGGAGAAATTTTTTTATTCCTTTACTCATAGAGAATGATTTAATCATCTCCATTGATTCAGATATGAAAAGGGCTTTCTTCAACTACTTCTCCAATCTCTTTCGTCAACCTCCTGATTCCATACTATCAGTTAACTGGAACATCTTATATCCTGCTGCCCCCCCAGACCTCTCCCCTCTTGATCTTCCCTTCTCCTCTGAAGAAATTAAAGCAGCAATTTTCGATCTCCATCCAGAAAAATCCCTAGGCCCTGACGGTCTTCCTTTGCTATTCTATCAAACTTTCTGGAACTCCATAGAGGTGGACACAATAGCCTTTTTTTTTAAAAACCTCTTCCTCCATCCCCAAACTCTCCACAACATAAATTACTCATACATCTGCCTCATTCCTAAGAAAGAAGGTGCCAGCTCCCCAAAGGACTTCAGACCCATCAGTCTCATTAATAGTTCATGTAAGATCTTTTCAAAAATTCTGGCCAATAGACCTAGCAAAGTCATTCATCTCCTTATAGATTCCTCTCAGTCAGCTTTTTAAAAAGGTAAATCTTCCCTTGACTCCATTCTGCTAGCTCTGAGATGATAAATTTCTGATCTTCACGTAAGAAGGAAATATGTGCAATTGAAGTGGATTTTTTCAAGGCTTTTGATTGTGTAAATTGGAACTTTCTCCTCTCCCTTCTTGAAGCTAGAGGTTTTCGTCAAAGATGGTGTCTCTGGATTAAATACATTCTCTCCTCCTCTAAATCTGCTGTCTTGGTTAATGGTTCCCTAACTACTTTTTTCTCATGTCATAGGGGCCTAAAACAAGGTGATCCCCTCTCCCCCTTGCTTTTTCTTTTAGTGGCAGATGTTCTAAACAAAATGATCTTTATCAGTGCTGTTTCAAGAGATCTGTCTGATCTTCAGTTGAAAGGAGAATTAAATAACATCAGGGCTCTTCAATTTGCAGATGACACTATCATTTTTTCTAAAGCCTCTTCTGTAGATATGATCACTCTCAAAGCTATCCTTCTTATTTTTGCTAACATTTCTGGTCTGACTGTGAACTCCAACAAAACTCATATGTACTACCTTGGTAGAACTCCAAGCAAGGGATCTCATCTAGCTAGAGACTTAAATTGTTCTGTGGGCTCCCTACCCTTCTCTTACCTTGGTTTACCACTCAAAAAAGGATCCTTATCTAGAAGAGACTGGCTTCCTCTATTAGATTCTTTCTCAAATAAACTGTCCCATTGGAAGAAGAAATCCCTATCCATTGGGGGACATCTCACCTTCATTAATTCAGTTCTCTCCTCTATCCCGCTCTACTTCATCTCCTTCTTCAAATTCCCTTTGTGGCTTATTCAAGCTATTGATAAGACTAGGAGAAATTTCCTCTGGAATGGGAGTAATCTCCCCTCCAAAGTTAAGTGTTTGGTAGCTTGGAAATCAATTTGTAGACCGAAATAAGAAGGAGGGCTGGGTGTCATCAATCTCCATGTCTTAAATCTTTCCCTTCTATCAAAATGGATTTGGAAAATCTTTAAGAGGGGCTCCTTAATCAGTAAAGTCATCTTCTCCCTGTATTCCAAAGATGATTCCTACCCTGTTGTGCATCATCCAAAGCACCAAGCATCTAATCTGCTCAAAGACCTATTTTCTATAAACTCAGTCCTTTTTAGCTTTGCTAAATGGATTGTAGGCAATGGCAAGACTTGCAGATTCTGGTATGATAAATGGTCTAGTCCTAACTCTCTGTGCAGCCTCTTTCCGCAAGCATTTTCTCTTGCCTTCTTCAATGGTAGCAGTATCAGATCTTAGGGTTTTCTATTAAAACAAGTTTGGCACTGGCACCCCATCCTCAGAAGAGGACTCAACTCGGTAATGCATAGGGAAGTCCAGGACCTTCTCTCTTTCATTGAACCGTTTTCTTGCGGAGCTATCTCTTCACCGGATACTATTCGATGGCCTTTACATTCATCAGGAATTTTCTCAGTCAAATCTTTCTACTCTGTTCTGAATTCTGGAGGGTGCAAATCAAGGTATTTTAATTTCATTTGGAAATCTCCTATCCCTCTGAAAGTTAAAGTCTTCTTCTGGCTTGTCAGCAATCAAAAACTAAACACCATGGCCAACCTAGTCTCCAAGGGATGGAACGGTGACCCTAGATGTCCATTTTGCAATTTAGAAGTGGAGAGTCAGGATCACTTATTCATCTCATGTTCTTTTGCATCCTCTATCTGGTCCATTCTCTTCCCTAATATCAGTGCCGGCTCTTGGCCTCTTTCCATGAAGGACTTAATCCTCCTCAATGACTCCTCGGTTTTCAATAGAGACATAACAAGTATTTGCAGAATAGTGCTTCCATGTTGTTATTGGTGGATTTGGAACAGCCGTAACTTCCTCATATTTAGAGATATACAGTATAACTCGAACCTTATTGCAGCTAATATTGTTAGATATACTCTCTTGTGGGCAGGTGCTCAGGAAGATAGGTTGGCTAAAAGGATTCGTAGGGCAACTATCAAGCTGCAGTTTGAAGATATAGCAAAGAAGAAACCGGCAGCTGAAGTGGGAGACAATTTTTCAGCAGACTAGTCCTAGTTGGTTGTTACTCATACCGATTGTCTCTTTTGGGAGTTTTCTTTTGAGGAGTTTTCTTTTGAGGCATGGTATCTTAATCAAACTCCTTATCTATTTTTTAGTGGTGTTTATTCCTGGTTTTATGGTGTATATGCATACTTTGAGCTACCTAGTTTAGGTAGAAGATGCTTTTTAATTTGCTCTTTTTTATGTTCTTTTTTGTGTGCCTTCGCCTTTTGTGATAAGGTATGTATATTCTCTGTAAGTTTTTTCTTTTTGTTCACATAAATATATATATATGAACAGGAATGCTATTCCTGTTTCTTCAGTTAAAAAAAAAAGAATGAAGAGAGACGTAGAAAAATGAACCTTGCTATTTGTCTCGCGCGTGATGCATCACGCAAGAGAGGAGGAGGGTCAGTGGGACCCACTTCACGTGGGTCCCTCTGACCCTCCTCCTCTCTTGCGTGATGCATCACGCGCGAGACAAATAGCTTTTTTGTAGAAAAATTCCCTATCTCTTCATTTACCACACCTATACCCATAAAGACACTCTTACTCTTCTCATAATATTAATTTATCATCTCATGTGGACATCGATGTGATACTTAGGTAAATAACTCTCTTTGTTTCCTTCAATTTATTGTAAAGAGATGCGAGGAGAAGATGCATAACATTATCCCAGTAAAAGGGATAAGGCGCCGTTTGATTTCCTCCCACCATCAATTCCAATTCACTGGCCCACGCTCCCTCAACGGCTCAAAGAAGTCCTTTTTGTCTTGTTAATATTTCAAAAACTATGAACTTTTTATGAACTCTAAAGTTTAGCTATATACAATTAGTACAATTACTTTCTTAAAATCAACTCAAAGCTTTCTATAAGGATGCAAAAGGACAGGGACATCTCGAATCTAAATCCAATACTATACGAATAAAATATATTTTCTCCATACAATTTGCATAAATAATTTAAATGAGACACGTTTGAAGTAAAATATCTAGATCTGTATAAAGTTGTCTAGATATACCAATGAGAAAATTGAAATTATTTTGATCATTTAATTTCTCTATCTAATCCATAGCTCATATAACATTCAGATTCCTTTCCATCATCGATAAATTATCAAGGAAACGAAGAAGAAAAACCTCCACGAGATCATGATCTCATAGAATAACAAAAGTGAGCACAACTATAAAAATCTGTAAAGCAATTTGAGAAAGTAATGTCTTAATCATCTCAACTCTGGTAAATTTGATAAATAGTGTAACCGCTATTTTAGAGGTACATACTTAGGCATGTTTGGGACCATTGCCCTCACTAATTAAAGACTATATATACTTTCATATATTTTAAGGATTTTAAGTATTTTTTTCAAGAGAAAAAAATGTGACTCTTAAAATCCCACAAGCCGCATTTATGGTTGGTTGGCCAAGAGCTTTCAATCACAAAGAAACCCTTCCATTCATGATGATGCTTCAAAAAAATTTTTTTTTTTTTGCGGGGTGGGGGATCTTAAACAGAATGCTGACATATGTCTCATTATCAGTTTTAAAGTTGCACTGATCCATAAACTGGTAGTCTGCATTGATTTAGTACTCAGTTTGCACTGTGTTTAAGTGACTGTGCTGATTTGATATATTGATTGTACTGATAGAATACGATCTATAGAGACACCCCACCAAGTACCATCCCTATTTGAAGCTGCAAATGCTCCGTGGACTCCCATATAAATTGAAGCTGCAAATGCTTTGTGGTTGAAGCTGCAAATGCTTGGTGGACTCTCATATCAAAATTATATGGGAAAACAATCCTAACCTATCACTATATACCTAACAAAACTGGGAAAGATCAAAATGGCTTCATGTATTAAATTTATGTCTATTATAGGGTTCTTACATCAGAATCGGTTTTTACATCAAAATCATCTTTACTTTTACCGAAATTGATACTTACCAACTTTAAGTTTTTGTGATGTAAATCACATTTACTTGTCAATGTCACACATTTTTTTACTGTTCACCCATGAAAAAATAGATATTCTTATTTTACCTACATCTTCTTCCTTCCAACCCCTAACCCTAACCCTAGCATCTTCCATCCTCCTTTTCTATAAACCCAAACCCTAACCCTAACTCATGGCCGCCATCTCCCCCAAAATCCTAACCCTAACTAATGGCCGCCACCTCCCCAAACCCTAACCCTAATCCTAGTTCCTGCTTGGAAAGGAATGAGAGAGTGGGAGGTCGGGGAGGAAGAGGGAGGACAAGAGAGGAGGGGAAGGGAGTTGAAGAGGAGGGAGAGGGAAGATGTGTTGGGATTAATCTATCAACGACCTGTCAAAGAACCTCCACGCAACATGACCTCCGGATCTTGTGACGAACAAATAGCAAGCGAGAACTCACAACAACAAAAAAGATGTAGGAAAGAACAAATAAAGAAGAGAACACCAAATTTAACGAGGTTTGACAAACATGCCTACGTCCTCGGGAGCCACACCAGAATTTCTTTGATTATTGATGAAGGTTACAAGCTTGCAAAACGACCATCTCTCTCTAAGATACCTCTCTCAAAGTGTTCAAAATACTCTTACAAAGACGCATAAAACAATAGCCAAACACCCCTTATATTTATACAAACCCTCACTTCCAACTGGACCAGGAAACCGTTTGACTTGCTATCGGTCGACCGATGCGCTTGCATCTGTCGATTGACCATTGGAAAATTTTCACAGTCTGTTTCGTGCACATTATCGGTCAACCGATATTTCCCATCGGTTAACCGACCAGAGAAATTTTCTCACCTTGTTCCTATCAGTCGAATCGGTCGGCCGATGGGCTTGTTCGGTCGACCGATCAGGGGGTTTTTGTTGTGTACTGATTTTTTCCCAGGTTTGGGTCTACACCCTAAAATCCAACAATCTCCCACTTGGAGACCAAACCTTTATCAACTAGCTCTCTCTTGAACTTCAGCCATCTTAGCAAGCACCTTCTCCTACCCGAAAAATTTCTTTCTTCAATCAATATCATTCTTGGTGATCCCACCTGTCCTCCTCGTATGGCTCTGCCCTCATGTCCTACATATGAAGGCCAACTGAAGTTGCACACAACTTCAGTTTCTCAATGGTTACTGTCTTCGTTAACATATTTGCAGGTTTTGGCTCCCCAAAATTTTCTCCAATAGTAACTTTTCGTCATCTATCAGCGAGCGTATCAAGTGGTAATGCACATCGATGTGGTTCGTTCTGGTATGATATACTGGATTCTTAGCAAGGTGTATAGCACTTTGGCTATCACAATAAAGAACTCTGTTCCCCCACTTCAGACCCAACTCTTTCAGACACCCAGTTAACCAAATCATCTCCTTGCTAGCCTCAGTCACTGCGACATACTCTGCCTCAGTCGTAGACAACGTCACTATCTTCTATAAATGTGAGACCCGGCTCACTACTGTCGACCCTAGAGTATAAATATACCTTATGGTACTTCGCCTTGTATCATGATTACCTGCAAAGTCTGCATCCATATATCCCTGCAGTACCAATTCTTTTCTCCTAAAGCACAGTGGTATATCTGTAGTCCCTCTCAAGTATCTCAGTATTTACTTCATAACCTCCCAATGCTGCTTCTCTGGATTGCTGGCAAACCTGCTCACAACTCTCATTGCATGGGTGATATCCTGCCTCGTGCAAACCTTTGCATACATAAAACTACCAATAGCTAATGAGTATGACACTCTGGTCATGAACCCCTTCTCTAGATCCGTCTTGGGAGATTGCTCCTCAGATAACCTGAACTGACTAAGGGGCGTGCCAACGGCCTTTACATTCTGCATGTTGAATATATGAAGTACATTCTTAATGTATTCAGCCTGACTCAACTTTAACGTCCCTTCAGCCATATCCCGACTTATTCGCATCCCAAGAATTTGCTTTGCTACATCCAAATCTTTCATAGCAAACTCCTTTGCCAACTGCTTCTTCAACTTGTTAATCTCTTGTAAACATGGCCCTGCAACTAGTATGTCATCTACATACATCAATAACATGAAATAGCTAGACTCAAACCTCCTAAAGTAGCAACAATGATCTGAATTGCACCTTCCATGGTCATTGTTCTGCATGAAGTTATCAAACTTCCTGTACCATGGTCTTGGAGCCTGTTTCAAGCCGTATAAGCTCTTCTTGAGCTTACATACCATCTCTTCATTTCCTTCCTCTATGAAGCCAACAGGTTGCTTCATATAGATTTCTTCATCGAAGTCGTCATGAAGAAATATAGTCTTCACATCCAACTATTCAAGGTAGAGATTTTTAGTAGCTACTAAACTCAACACCACCCTGATGGTTATAATCTTCACGACGGGGGAAAATATCTCTGTATAATCTACTCTTTTCCGCTGTTGGAACCCTTTCACAACTAATCTGGCCTTGTACCTCTCACTTCCATCACTCTCCTGCTTGACCCGATAGACCCATTTGTTATGTAAGACTTTCTTCTTCACATGAAGTTGGGCTAACTCTCATGTCTCATTCGAGTAGAGAGAATCCATCTCTTCTTGTATTGCATGCTCCCACTGCTGAGATTCACTATGTTGCACTACCTCCTCATAGCCCTCTGGTTCTCCACTATTTGTTAAAAGCAAGTAATGTAGCGACGAAAGATATCTGGGATTTGGTTTGGGTACTCTAGATGACCTCCTAAGCTCCTCGCCCTGGGTACTAGTCTCTGCACCTAGAGTCCCCTCTGTTCTAACACCACCCTGATGGTTGTAAGCTTCACTACGGGGAAAATATCTTTGTATAATCTACTCATTCTCTCTGTTGGAATCCTTTCACAACTAATCTGACCTTGTATCTTTTGCTACAATCACTCTTCTGCTTGACCCGATAGACCCATTTGTTATGTAAGACTTTCTTCTTCACATGAAGTTGGGCTAACTCTCATGTCTCATTCGAGTAGAGAGAATCCATCTCTTCTTGTATTGCATGCTCCCACTGCTGAGATTCACTATGTTGCACTACCTCCTCATAGCCCTCTGGTTCTCCACTATTTGTTAAAAGCAAGTAATGTAGCGACGAAAGATATCTGGGATTTGGTTTGGGTACTCTAGATGACCTCCTAAGCTCCTCGCCCTGGGTACTAGTCTCTGCACCTAGAGTCCCCTCTGTTCTTTGGCCAGAACTAGTATTGTCTCCCCCATCTAGAAATTCCTCTAAATCTATGTACTCATATGCAACTGCATCCTTAGTGCTGCTCCCACTGTTTTGGCTATCCTTATCATTGTCCCTATCCTTGTACATCACCTCTTCATTAAATATGACATCTCTACTCCTGATAATTTTCCTGTTCTTATTATCACACAGACGATATCTGAATTCATCAATACCGTATTCAATGAATGTATATTTTTGTGACTTAGCTTCTAGCTTGTCTCTGTCGTGGCCAGTGATATGAACATATACAACACAATCAAAGACTCTCAAGTGTGAGAGACTTACTTTCTTGCCACTCCAAACCTCTTCTGGAATTCTAAAATCTAGTGAGACTGATGGCCCATGATTTATTAAGTATGTTACTGTATGCACCGTGTCCGCCCAAAATATCTTAGGTAGACCTGCATATAGACTTATACTCCTCGCATGCTCTGTTAATGTTCTGTTCATTCTTTCTACAACGGAAAATTTGCAGTAAAAGAAACGAAGGAAAATTGATTTGTATTCCTTTAATCTCAGTTACAATTGGATTTCCTGATTACAAAAGAGAAGAGAATGATCTGGATTCTTCCCTTTGTTTAATTTTGGGTTCTTCACGGTGGCGATGAGATGCCTCCTGTAGGCATATAAAATTGCTTATAGGTCCCTTAGCTTAGCTCGGCACGAACCGACAAACCAACGAGGCGACGAGATCGACGAATCGCACGCAAGCAACGGAATACATCCATTCGCGTGCGGGATCAAGCCAAGTGTTCGAAGAGTCAACGAGTCATCCAACCGAGAGCGGACTCGAACGAATCACGATCGAATCAAGATCAGTTTCGGACTCAGACTCAGAAGTGGATTTACTGCCTAATCAGGATCCGGACTTACTGCCAAATCTGGAATCAAGTCAACGAGTCGTTTCCAGGTCAATCAACCACACAACAGAAACACAACCGAATCAAGTCCAGATCAACAACGAAGCACAGAACCGGACAACGAAAAATGACGGAACGAACAACACCCGGAGGGGTTCGGCCGAAACCGAGCCACCTCAAGGTGGCTCGGCCCAAGCTGAGCCACCCTGAGGTGGCTCGGTGGCCGAGCCACCCCAGGGGTAACGAGAGCCTATAAATAGGCCAAGGGGTTCTTCATTTCAAAAGGTTGGAAATTTTGGAGAGAGGCGAAGCCCTGCTGGATTGGAGACTCGGAACTTAAAAAAGATTGAAACTTTGGGACTTCGGGGACTCACTCCTTCAGATCTGGTGCTCGGCGATCATCAACGTCAAATAAGGCAGGTGTTCGAGAGGATCAGATCTCAGATCTACGCAGGCATACTCCGGATCTAAGCTTGGTCTTAGATCCCGAGACTTGGACGATTGTTTCCTTGGTGAAACAATCCTCCCCGGCTATTATTTCCTTGGTGAAATAATACCCGTCGTACTGCGTAGATCCGACCGGATCTAGATCTCGCGGTGGTCCACGGCAAACAACCCCGGCGCAGGCAAAGAACCCACAAAGCGAGCGACCGCAAAACAGGAGCTCGCGATTCGTTCGACAAACAAGAGAAAAAGTTGTAATCTTTCTTTTCTTTTATTTTGATTTTCATTGTAACCGGATCTTATAAAAAGACCGGATCTTTTGTAACTCAAAAAGTTGTAACTCAAGATGACAATGGAATCAATAACAAAGAAAGCAACGAATTTTCCAGCGAACAATCTGGCGACCACAGTGGGAGCCACCGATCTCGCTGCCGAGATCGGAGCGTCGCAGCCGCGGATCTTGATCCCAGTCGTGGAGGAGGTCGAATACGAGTTCGATCAGACCAAGTTCGAGGAGTACCTTTCATCCTCGTCTAGATCGACCTCCCCCCGCAAGTCCAAGAAGTCCAAGTTCTCTTCCAACAGAAAGGTGCGTTGGTACGAAGAAGTTGAAGCTACCAACGACGACCTCATCTCGATTGACGCCAAAGTTGCGTCAGATGAGGCTCCACCAATCTCCAACCAGATCAAGCTGGTTCCAACCAATTCCTCCGTCACCAAAGGAGCGGTGACTCTCTCAAAGAGAGCCCGCCAAAGGCAACGCCAACGCTTGGCCAAACAATTCGCCAAAGCGATGGAGTCCACCGACGGAGTCCGCTACAACGCGGGTCTGAAGAACAAGAGAGGCAAACAGCCTCAACAACAGATGAACGGCGCCTCTTCCACGCCGCCAACAATGGAATGGGTCCGTGTCAAACGGAATCGTTCGACGCTGGAAGAACGCATCCGCAAACGCCGCGCACTATCAGCGCAGGCACGGGCTCAAGCCGAAGAAGCCCGCAGAAAGTTGCAGAAAGAGGTGGTCAAGAAGCCGCCACCAACTCGCAAAGTCTGGAGGCCAAAGTCTGAAGCGGCAATTCAGGCTAAGGAGCAACCTTTGCAGCCTCCAACCAAAATTCAACCTCCGGCGAACCCAGCTAAGTCGCCGAGAATTCCCATAGCTACTCCGGGAGATCATGCAGAATCCTCCCGAAGAAGAAAGCCAGTCTTGGAGCGCCTCGGTCCAATTCCCGATGAGCGAAGCAAAGCTCCGATCCAAGAACGTTTGGGCCCACTAAGAAAACCCCGAACGAATCAACACGCTGGGGGTCACCGCTACCTCCAACATGACAAGGAGCTCAAGGCAACTGCGCGCGCTAATTTGCGCATTGAGGTCCAAGAGCCCGCTGAGAATTCACGCCCAAAAAGGCATGTCTCAAGGCGCGTGACTCTTGAAAGTCCAAGGAAGGCAATTCGCCCTCAGATGGAAACATTATCATCTGATAGTGATAGTGTTATACCTGAGAAGTCGTGCCCGCACACGATAGGTTACTCCGACTGTCAAAATGACGAGTTGTACTATCGTGCTGGGGGTACGAACAGAACCAGAAAGAGGAGTCCCCGAGAACAGGAAATTCAATGTCCCTGTTCCAAACTCATTCGTGCGGTACTGTCTCAATGCAACTGCATCAAGGTAGTCCCCGAGAGAATTTCTGTGTTCGAAAGACTCGGCACCGAAATGCCAAAACCAAGGTGTAGGCGTTTCCGGCAAAGAAGAACGGTG
>NC_033799.1:31490555-31527351 GCF_001876935.1 Asparagus officinalis | reverse complement strand
TTCTTCCTTCGGAGGAAGCGTTCGGCTTGTTCACCGCGCACCTTCAAGTCTTTCCAAGTGTTGGATGGTGCGACTCCCATAACTTCCAAGATCTCAATAGATAGGTTGTTATGACATGTCTGGAGGATGAAGTCCTCCGTGATTGGATCTCGACAGTTCATTGCTTTATTCCGAAAGCGCTTGACGAAGTCGTCGACTGTCTCGTCATCTTCTTGCTTCTCATCGAAAAGTGTCCTGATGGATACCTCATCGTCGTCATCAAAGAAACTGCCAAGGAAACATGTCTGGAGGATGAATTCCTCCGTGATCGGATCTCGGCAGTTCATTGCTTTATTCCGGAAGCGCTTGACGAAGTCGTCGACTGTCTCGTCATCTTCTTGTTTCTCATCAAAAAGTGTCCTGATGGATACCTCGTCGTCGTCATCAAAGAAGTTACCAAGGAATGAGTTCTCCATATTGTCCCAGTTGTTAATACTTCCGGGCTTGAGACGGCGGTACCTATCGAAGGCCGGCCCGCTTTAATTTCTGCAATTTATTTTGTAGTTTAGATTTTTATTTTCTTTGTAATTAGATTTATTTCTTGTTCATAGTTTAGATTTTTCTTTTCTTTTTAATTTTGTAATTAGTCTTCTTTTTCTTGTTTTTATTTCTTAAGATGTGAATTTAATTCTTGTAGGAATCTTAGAATTGTATGAAACTAGTCTAATTTCTTTTATATTGTATGAATTATTCTCTTGTACTTAAAATGTTCATGTTTAGGATAATCAACTAGAGAACTAATCGGTAGAAGAAGAATTTGATAATCTATGCTTATCTTAAATGGTTTGATAGGTTATGCTTATGAATTCTAGGATTATTATCATGTTGTTGTTCTTATCATGAATAGTAATTTTAACTTAGATGATAATTTGATAGGTTACACTTTCCTTAAATGGTTTGATAATCTATGCTTAATAAATCTAAGTTGAAATATGATAAAAAGAGAATAGTTTATATTTTGTAATTGAAATTGGTTAGTGGATTATATTCTAGATTTCTTACCTCTTTTGAATCCTTCATCTTAACTTTCTTAAATTTTCTTTTCATTTTTGGTTTTATTTCTTGATTTTATTAATTCATATTTCTTGCCTTGTGATTTCATTTATTCTTTAATTCTTCCTTCTCTCCTCTAAAATTCAATTTATTATCTTTTGCAAATATTCACAACAATCACTCATCACATTCACACTTATTCTTTATTCCTAATTGTCACGCACAAAATATAAGAACCAAGTTTAATAATCTCTTAAAATCACCTTCTTCGTGGGATCGATATCTTTTTATACTATAACTTGATAAATTGTGCACTTGCAATTTTGGTACATAATTATGCCGCATCAAGTTTTTGGCGCCGTTGCCGGGGAAGGTGCTAAAATAGGATTTTATTAACTTGATTCTTTAACTTGTGTATTTTTCTTGTGAAGGAACCGCTTGGAGCTTGAAAATCTTGGATTGAAGATCAAGAATTTGGAGCATTGCTTTCGGGTAAGTCTTCTTTCTAGTTTTTAATTCCACCCTCTTTAGCTAGCTTCACAATTAGAGACATTAGGATTTAAAAAAAAGATTTTATTTTTGTTGACCATAATAAAATCCATCTTTCACTTAGATATTAACTAACAAGATAATAAATTCAAACATGAGTCATCTTTGATTGTTGTTGACCATAATTTCCCCTTCTCACTTTTGATTGTTGTTGACCATAATTAAAAAATATACAGATTTTCTTTTTATCATCCTTTTTAGTCGCTTTTAATTTCTAGGGTTGCATTTCATATAGTGTAGGAATTCACCAAAGTGATTGTAGCACTTGATTTGGCACACACTTAAAACATTCTTAAGGGCAAAACCCCAATCAAGATAAGGTAAGGGATTTCATCACCCTTTCCTTAGCCCACAAATCACTAATTCCTTACTTCACAAACCCAAGCCTTCTAAAACTCATTAGACGTTGGCCCCTAAGGATTCGAGCTCAATAAGGAACAAGAAATCCTTAAGTGAACGGTTTAAGTTTTCTCAGAATAGTTGGTGTCTAAGGCAAGGTTTAGGGGTTGCGTAAAGCGCTCCGCAAGGAAAGAGGTACTTAATTGATCTTTGATCACCCTCTAGTACTATCCTTACCTGGCTAACTACCTGGGTAAAACTTTGATCTTTTCACTGTAGGAATTTTTGGTTAGGAGCTGGTCTAGTGGAGTTAGGCTAAACCCTAGAGTTAGAGTTGATTGAAAAGTGATTGCCTTGATTTATTTTAGTTAGGATTTTTCTTTTTCTTTATCTTCTCATATAAAAAAAAAACTAATTTTCTTTCTTTCCTTTAAAAAAAAAACTAATTTTCTTTCTTTCCTTAAAAAAAAAACTAATTTTCTTTCTTTCCTTAAAAGAAAAAAAACTAATTTTCTTTCTTAGAAGGCAGATCAACCAGTGTATGCAATTTTGGGTTCGGGATAATTTTCATCGCTTAATCCGTGTTGAACCAATCCAAGAAATGGCAAATCAACCAGTTCTTCAGGATATGTGTTACCCCACCAGAAATGCAATTCCATCTTGCATAAGACTCCCCGAAGTAAATGGAGCAAATTTCGAGCTTAGACCGCATTTCATTAACATGCTTCCCAAATTCCTAGGTAATGAAACAGAAGATGCATATATATTTATCTCGGAATTTGAGGAAATATGTATTATGATTAAAATGAGGGAATTAACTGAAGATGCGATTAAGCTTAGATTTATTCCATTTGCCCTTAAGGACAAAGCTAAAAAATGGCTGTACAGCTTACCGACAAATTCCATCTCAACTTGGGAGAAATTTGTCACCGTTTTTCTCAAGAAATTTTTCCCTTTTCACAAAACGGTAAAGCTTAGGAACAGCATTCAGAATTTCAAAATTGTCCCGGGAGAGCCATTCTGGAAATACTTTGACCGATTTAAAGATCTTTTAATCTAATGTCCTCATCACGGTCTAGAAAAATGGTGATTGTGCCAAGTCATATATGAAGGATTGGACTATTCTTCGAAAACATCTTTAGAATCGATGTGTCAGGGAGATTTTATGAGAAAAAACGCCGATGAAGCTTGGGAATTCCTAGAGAGTCTATCCGAGAAAACAATGCAGTGGGAAAACTGTGATGACATGGTTTCATCTGTTTCCCAATCTAAGTCTAGTGGTTTTTCCTTGGAGTCAAACATTGCGTCTGAAGCGAAGATGACGACGATTATGCGGAGGTTAGAAGCCTTAGAAGTTAAGGAACGAGCTCCGGCTCAAATCAATCATATTTCGGCCCCGGGATGTTATAACTGTCAGTCTCCTACCCACGTTTCAGAGGAATGTCCTCTTTTAGGAAACAACCACACTTTAGAACAGATGAACGCTGCATTTCAGCGGTCTAGAAATGATCCATTTTCTCCAACCTACAACCCAGGTTGGAGAAATCATCCTAACTTTGCTTGGAACCAAGGAAACTCTCCCGGAAATCAAAACTTCATTCCCGCATCAAACCCGCAATTCCCGAGGGGAAACACTGTCCCGTTCAATGCACCGAACAATTTTTCTAACCCACCTTTTCCAATCCTCATCCTTACCAGCCTACAAATCCTTCAAATTCATATCATGACAAACGTTTAAGTGTCTTAGAAAAGGGTTTAGAAGCTATGATCAAAGCTTCTACACAAACTACCAACATGTTGAACCAATCATCCACCACTCTAAATTCCTTCATGCAAACAACCGGCCAAGTGCTCAACTCGAACACTCAAGCCATAGCCCGGTTAGAAACCCAACTTGGGCAACTAGCCGCTTGTAGGCTGTCTAAAAATCACAATAGATAGCTGATCCCTATCAAACACCGATGATGGAAGTTACAATCTGACGACTTCCAGAATGTTACAATTTGAAGACTTTCATGTAGATAGCTAAAGGTTACAATCTGACGACCTTCACGACAACTGATGGAAGCTCTAATCAAACAGCCTTCATAATCAACATCGGGAGTTACAATCTGACGACTCTCACATATCAGAGAGCTAAAGCAAAGATTACAAAATGACGATCTTTGCAACGCTTCGACAGAAAGAGACTACAAATCGACGGTCTCTTCAAATCAAGCTGCGGAAATCCTCCCCGCACACCAGCATCAAGACGCATCGCGTTCATAGCCACGAACGCAGCTCAAATGCAGCTCCAAAAGTTGCAAACGCAGCTCAGATTCGGCCGCCAATGCAACTTCCAAATCGCTGTAAACGCAGCCTTCAAATGCTGTAAACGCAGGTCACATCCATCTCCAAACGCAGGTCAGATCCGCTGCCAAACGCAGCTCAAACGCAGCTCCAATCGCTGCCCAACGCAGCTCTATACCGCTGCCCAATGCAGCTCTAATCGCTGCCCAACGCAGCTCCAATCGCTGCCCAACGCAGCTCTATACCGCTACCCAACGCGACTCCAATCGCTGCCCAACGCGGCTCCAATCGCTGCCCAACGCGGCTCCAATCGATGCCCAACGCGGCTCTATACCGCTGCCAGACACAGCTTTAATCACCGCCAGACGCAGCTCCATATCGCTGCAGAACGCATTTCCAGATGCTGCGTTCAAGCGCAGAATCTATGCCAGAACGCTTGTCAAAGTTCTGACCTGTTCAAACACAAGCTGTACGGTTTCAAAACCGTTTCCCACGATCTGAGGGGATCACAACTCCACTCAGGAGTGATTTAAGGGGCGGTTACATCCCATTAGCCCCACTTAGGAGCGAATTAAGGAGGTGGTTACACCCCTTAATCCCCTATAAATAACTGAAAATCAATTCAGTTCGAGGCGGTCTGTTAGAACTTCTTGGCTCGTCAACAGGATCCTTAGAGAATTTCTGGAGCTTGAGAGATCGGCAACAAGATCTTCTTCATCCTTGGCTTATAACCAACTTTCGGTTAAATCAACTCTTTCATAGAGTTTTAAACTCATTCAGAGTTCTCCACAACGTCAAATCGTGAGGAGAAGACCACATTCCAGTGAAACAAGACATCGGATCGTCAACGAGAAGCAAACTCGACGCGAGCATTCGAGGGAGGCATCTCATCGCCACCGTGAAGAACCCAGAATTAAACAAAGGGGAGAATCCAGATCATTCTCTTCTCTTTTGTAATCAGGAAATCCAATTGTAACTGAGATTAAAGGAATACAAATCAAATTTTCCTTCATTGTCTTTTTACTACAAATTTTCCACCAAACAAAAGATAGCGACTCTGCTGGGGACTAGCTTCTCTGACGAAGAAGTGGTGGCGCAATTCGATGTTCATCTCACTGGAATAACCGTCGAAACTCTCGTGGTAGAGTTTGATCAAGCTAAGTTTGAGGAGGCCCTCTCCTCCGGATCCCTTAGCCCCAAGGCTATGCGCAAGATCCACAAAGTCTCCAAAGAGACTAAAGCTCCAACTGTTGCTCCTATGCCAAAGGAAGACCTCTCCTTTGGGCCAAATTGCTTGGACAGCCCCTCCTCCGATGGAGTGGGCTCAGCTTCAGCCAAACCCGCGCCAAGACGACGGGTATCGGGTCGAAAGATGTCCATTGAGGCGACAAAGGCCTTGAAGCAGGCTAAGAAGAATGTCGCTCGACGTAGGAGGAGATCCCTACGACGAGCACATCTCCGAGAATATCGATCCTCAAGTCAACACGAGCTTTGTGTTTGTGAGCCTAAACGCGACCCTATGCCCTGCGTTTCTATTTCAGAATGCAAGTATCGTGTCTATGAGCGTAAACATAGGCTCTGTGTGAAGAAGACTGAGCGCAACCCTCAGGGGCGCGTTCCACAAAATGAACGCAACCCTCATGGGCGCGTTCCACAAAATGAACGCAACTCTCAAATATGCGTTTCAGAACCAAAATGCAGACTTCAAGACTGCGTTTCACCAGCCAAACCTGGAGCTCAGGCATGCATTCAGGCAAAAAAATTTGATACAGAACCTGGTGTATACAGTGGAGCTTCGGGGTGCTGTCCCGAACCCCGCCGGGGGGTATTCCATCCCCTCCCACGACTGATTCCTACGGTACTCTCGGGATGTCAATGCTGCTCATATGTGGCTAAACTGTTCGACCAATTTACGAACGTTGATTTGCCCAACCAACAACGATGTTCTCACAGGAAGAAGTCTCCAGAGACTGAATATCCTGGGGTCACTATCAATGTGATCGGCAGAGGAAAAGTCTCAGGTCCTAGTTCCGATGACTCTGAGACAAGTCATTCACCGACCGTCAGAGAAATCGCTAACTAGTTTGAAGGAATCTACCAACGCACTCGGACGCGAACAGGAGCCATTCCCCCTGTCAACTATCGGAGGTTAGCCACCGGAACCAATTCTGATGATGAACACTCAGCCATTGCGGAGTCTCAATCATCAAGCTCTTTCATTGGGCATGAGAGCTTCACCCACATGGCAGAACATTCTGAAGATCTTTCAAAGAGGGTTGCTAAGCAAGACGTCATGCTCAAATCACAGCAGAAGACCCTCAATGAACTCATGGCCCTATTGACTCAAATCATCGCAGACAAGGCTAAATCTCAGAAGGCAGATTCGCCACCTAGGCAAGAATCTTCCCGGAGAGAAAAAGCGTCTTCATCCCGACTTCACACAAGTAAAGGGAAGGGGAAAATGGTTGATGGCATGGCTTCTGACCAAGAAGCCCACAACTTAGAATCTTCCTCTGATGAAGGAAGAGAGACGGAGAACGAGCAGAATCTCCAGTCTGCCAAAATGGAAGAATTGGAAGCCCGCCTCAATGCCATTGCTAACAGAAGCGAGCTCCATGACGAGGGAGTTATCAGACCCTATCCTGCCGAATGGGATGTAGCCCCTTATCCTCCAAAATTCGAAGTCCCGACGCTACAAACTTTTGACGGCACGGGATCACCGAACCAACATATCTATCATTTCAAGTCACAGACTGGGAATGTGCTATCAAACGACGCCATACTGGCTCGATTGTTCATTGGCACCCTCAAGGGAGTTTCCTTTGAATGGTTCAGGAAACTACCTGCGGGAAGTATTAAAAAATGGGTGGATTTAGAGAGACTCTTCCTGTCGAGATTCTTTGAAGAGGATGCGGAAGTCTCCATCCATACCCTTCTAGCCACTAAGCAAAAGAAGAGGGAGTCCGTCATAGCCTTCGTCAAAAGGTTTCGAAATATGGCTCTCCGGTGTTCGTCAGGTATGACACAGTCTACCTTAGTAGAGACTTGTCGGCACAACTTGCAGACCGACCTCCTAGCCCAAATCGGAGTTGCAGAATGTCGTTCTTGGAGACAACTAATCTCTCAAGGCGAACAGGCTCAAAAGATTATTGCCAGGATCAAAGCTGAAGAACAAAGTAGGCAGGATCAACTTGAGCAATCGGACCAAGCCCAACCTTCTCCTGAGCAATCGGACCAAGCCTAATCTCCTCAGTCAGAAGGAGAAGATACTACGACTACTGAAGCTAATCCCCTTCAGTAGGACGCCGGGTCTCCAATAACTATCACGTTAACAATTACCTCTGATAGTCAAACTCATTAGATAGTGACCTACTTCTTTTCCCCCTGCATTTGTTCAAGACTGGGGGTTGGTTTATTGGTAGTTTATTAGATTATGAGTAATAAATTTTCTGAGTTGTCATGTTCAATAGAACACCTCCGTCAACCACGAAGTCTACCAAAACTATCACGTTAATGATCACCTCTGATAGTCCATTCCCTCCAAAGTCTCCTGCTAATCTTCTTAAATAGGATGGCAGGTCCACAAAACTATCACGTTAATAGTTACCTCTGATAGTCCATCAACTTACCAATCCTCTTGAAATAGGATGGCAGGTCCACAAAACTATCACGTTAATAATCACCTCTGATAGCTCATTCCCTCCAAATTCTCTTGCCAATCCTCTTCAATAGGATGGCAGGTCCACAAAACTATCATGTTAACCGTCACCTCTGATGGTCCTTTTCCTCCAAATTTCCCCACCAATCCTCTTCAAGTAGGATGGTGGGTCCAAAAAACTATCACGTTAACAGTTACCTTTGATAGTCAAACTCATCAGATAACGGCCTACCAGGTGATGTGCCTCTATTCCGACTTCATGGATAGTGCCACACTAGGTGATGTGCCTTGTCTACCTCTTTTTATTCCCCTGCTAAGTCTTAATCAAGACTGGGGGTTGGTTACTTAGAATCCACTGGATTAAGAGTAACGAATCTTTCACATCGTCAAGTTAACATTATACTTCTGACGATTATCACCCCTACAGAGTATGCATTCAACTTGCATCACTCCTAATTTGTCACGTTAACAATATACCTCTGACAACAATCAACTTATCAATCCTTGACAATAGGATTATAAGTCCTCAAAATTGCTCAAATCGCAATCTTCCCCAGCAAGACGCTAAGTCTTCAAAATCTTGTTCAAATCACAAGCATCAAAATTTATCGCTTTTGATGATAAACTCATTTAGCAAGTTTCCCCAGCGAGACGCTAATTCCTAAAATCTTGTGCAAGTCACAAGAACACATTCCTGTCAAGTTAACATCAAACCTCTAACAAAATCCACTTATCAATCCTCGTCAATAGGATGATAAGTCCACAAAGTTGCTCCAATCGCAACACATTCCTGTCAAATTAACATCAAACCTCTGACAAAATCCACTTATCAATCCTCGTCAATAGGATGATAAGTCCAAAAAGTTACTCCAATCGAAACACATTCCTATCAAGTTAACATCAAACCTCTGACAAAATCCACTTATCAATCCTCGTCAATAGGATGATAAGTCCACAAAGTTGCTCCAATCGCAACACATTCCTGTCAAGTTAACATCAAACCTCTGACAAAATCCACTTATCAATCCTCGTCAATAGGATGAGAAGTCCACAAAGTTGCTCTGATCACAATACTTCCAACTTATCGACTCTCCTCAATAGAGCGATAGGTCCTCAAAGTTGCCCTGATCGCAACATCTTCCTGTCACGTTAATATCACACCTCTGATAAAATTCACTTATCAATCTTCTTCAATAGGATGATAAGTCCATAAAGTTACTCCGATCGTAACAAATTCCCGTCATGTTAACACCATACCTCTGACAACCCACTTATCAATCCTCATCAATAGGATGATAAGTCCACAAAGTTACCCCGATCGCAATATTTTCTTGTCACGTTAATCCTACACCTCTGACAAAATCAACTTATTGACTCTCTTTAATGGAGCGATAGGTCCACAAACCCGTCAAGTTAATATCACAAATCAACTTATTGACTCTCTTTAATGGAGCGATAGGTCCACAAACCCGTCAAGTTAATATCACACCTCTAACGACATAATCAACTTATCGACTCTCTTCAATAGAGCGATAGGTCCATAAAATACTGTTAGGTTAACATCACACCTCTAACAGTCAAACCCCCCCAATGAACTTGTTAATCCTTTTTCAACAAGAATAGCAAGTTTTTATTATAAAATCCCCAGTGGATTAGAGATTTTCTGAAATTATCCTAGTGATAATAAAGAAAGTTTCTGAATTTCACTCTAAGTGAAAATTCACGCCAAGTTAATACTACACCTCTGGCACTTCTAATTTTCTTTCAGTATTTCAAGTGAAAATATAACACAGAAAGAAACAGTGGCAAAGCCTACGTATTCAACTTCGTAGCACCAAAAATCAATGTCTTACACTCATGAGGGACTTTATCTTGATCCCTAATTAGAGATAAACCTACGCCTAACACGCGTTGCCGGTTAGTCTTTTCCCGTAAAAATGACAAAGTCTATGTATTCAAAATCAGTTAGTCTTTTCCCGTAAAAATGACAAAGTCTATGTATTCAAAATCATAGCATCAAGTCTAGGAGGGTTCATTCTCTTAGCACAACGTTACATGTGGAACGGACTTAAACAATCCACATGCTAGCCCGACTCAAACAGTAATCGGTAAAGGCTTATCAAATCCGTTAATGGCTGAAGATTGCCAAAAATCCTATGCACGTTTGCAGGTCCATCAGCTTAATGGATGTGAGCCGAGACTTAAAACAGATGAGCCAAAGACAAGTCTCAAAGACTTAGTCAAAAATGCACGGAAGCTACTTCCATGTCTTAAGTCAAAACGTTGAGGTCAGACCCGTGATGCCATCAGCCTACAAATTCTTCAAATTCTGATCATGACAAACGTTTGAGTGTCTTAGAAAAGGGTTTAGAAGCTATGATCAAAGCTTCTACACAAACTACCAACATGTTGAACCAATCATCCACCACTCTAAATTCCTTCATGCAAACAACCGGCCAAGTGCTCAACTCGAACACTCAAGCCATAGCCCGGTTAGAAACCCAACTTGGGCAACTAGCCGCTTGTAGGCTGTCTAAAAATCACAATAGATAGCTGATCCCTATCAAACACCGATGATGGAAGTTACAATCTGACGACTTCCAGAATGTTACAATTTGAAGACTTTCATGTAGATAGCTAAAGGTTACAATCTGACGACCTTCACGACAACTGATGGAAGCTCTAATCAAACAGCCTTCATAATCAACATCGGGAGTTACAATCTGACGACTCTCACATATCAGAGAGCTAAAGCAAAGATTACAAAATGACGATCTTTGCAACGCTTTGACAGAAAGAGACTACAAATCGACGGTCTCTTCAAATCAAGCTGCGGAAATCCTCCCTGCACACCAGCATCAAGACGCATCGCGTTCATAGCCACGAACGCAGCTCAAATGCAGCTCCAAAAGTTGCAAATGCAGCTCAGATTCGGCCGCCAACGCAGCTTCCAAATCGCTGTAAACGCAGCCTTCAAATGCTGTAAACGCAGGTCACATCCAGCTCCAAACGCAGGTCAGATCCGCTGCCAAACGCAGCTCAAACGCAGCTCCAATCGCTGCCCAACGCAGCTCTATACCGCTGCCCAATGCAGCTCCAATCACTGCCCAACGCAGCTCCAATCGCTGCCCAACGCAGCTCTATACCGCTACCCAACGCAGCTCTATATTGCTGCCCAACGCGGCTCCAATCGATGCCCAACGCGGCTCCAATCGATGCCCAACGCGGCTCTAATCGATGCCCAACACGGCTCTATACCGCTGCCAGACACAACTTTAATCACCGCCAGACGCAGCTCCATATCGTTGCAGAACGCATTTCCAGATGCTGCGTTCAATCGCAGAATCTATGCCAGAACGCATGTCAAAGTTCTGACCTGTTCAAACACAAGCTGTACGGTTTCAAAACCGTTTCCCATGATCTGAGGGGATCACAACTCTACTCAGGAGTGATTTAAGGGGCGGTTACATCCCATTAGCCCCACTTAGGAGCGAATTAAGGAGGTGGTTACACCCCTTAATCCCCTATAAATAACTGAAAATCAATTCAGTTCGAGGCGGTCTGTTAGAACTTCTTGGCTCGTCAACAGGATCCTTAGAGTAACTGAAAATCAATTCAGTTCGAGGCGGTCTGTTAGAACTTCTTGGCTCGTCAACAGGATCCTTAGAGCATTTCTGGAGCTTGAGAGATCAGCAACAAGATCTTCTTCATCCTTGGCTTATAACCAACTTTCGGTTAAATCAACTCTTTCATAGAGTTTTAAACTCATTCAGAGTTCTCCACAATGTCAAATCGTGAGGAGAAGACCACATTCCAGTGAAACAAGACATCGGATCGTCAACGAGAAGCAAACTCGACGCGAGCATTCCAACAATCCAGCTCAACTGAATGCAATTCACACTCTGAGATCAGGAAAACAAATAGACAATCAGGTTAGAATGCCACCGGATCAAACCCCTTCTCCCATTCAAAACACTCCTTCTGATGAAACAATTCCTTCCGATGACCAAAATGCTGAACTTGAGATTGAGCCTGATCTAGATAGGTATAGGCCCGTTGCCCCCTTTCCAGATAGACTCAAACCTAGGAAAAACTCCCCGCAGGTTGAGAAAATCCTAGAAACATTCAAACAGGTCAAGATCAACATCCCTCTCCTAGATGCAATCGAACAAATTCCCTCTTATGCAAAGTTCTTGAAGGACTTATGCACTAAGAAAAGAACCACCAATGTCCCCAAGAAAGTCTTCTTAGCTGCCAACCTCAGTGAAATCTTTTCGAAACCAATGCCGTTAAAATATAAGGACCCTGGTTGTCCCACAATTCCATGCGTCATAGGTAACACTCACATTGATAAGGCACTTCTAGACTTGGGAGCCAGCGTCAACCTCCTTCCTTATTCAGTCTATCAACAGCTAGGTGTAGGAGAACTTAAACCGACAAGATGCACTCTACAGTTAGCTGATAGATCTGTAAAAATTCCCAAAGGAGAGGTAGAGGATGTTCTGATCAAAGTTGGAGAGTTCATTTTTCCTGTTGATTTTATTGTCTTGGAAAGGCAGCCCGTTTCCAATCTTAAAAGTCAAATCCCCATCATTTTAGGAAGACCGTTCTTAGCCACCTCAAATGCTTTGATAAACTGTAGAACCGGTCAGATGAAACTATCTTTTGGGAATATGACTGTTGACCTCAATATTTTCAATTTAGGGAGACAGCCTAGTGATCCATCTGATGAACCCATGGAAGTGAATTTCATTCAAGGAATATCCAGTGAACAACAAGAGGGAGAGTGTGAGTCTGATTCAAATGCATCTGATTTAATGATTGATGAGCTTTCTGATGACGAACTAGAGATAGAACCGCTAGTTAATCATGTCTTTGCTGTTGGCTGGCAACGAGAACCTTTAGAGATAGAACCCCGAGTCCAGCTTCGTCCATCTGTGGAGGAACCCCCTAAGTTAGAGCTCAAACCTCTACCCGAAAATCTAGAGTATGTCTACTTAGGGGAGAACAAGTCTTTACCAGTTATTATTTCTTCTGAGTTGACTACCGGTCAAAAGGAAGCCCTCTTAGCTGTTTTAAGAGAGAATAGGGAAGCCATTGGATGGACCATGGCTGATATCAAAGGGATTAGTCCAACCATTGTTCAACACCGAATCCATTTGATAGATGATGCCAAACCTACTAGAGATGCTCAACGTAGGTTAAACCCAGTGATGAAAGAAGCCGTTAGGAAAGACATTCTGAAATGTCTCGATCATGGGATCATTTATCCCATTTCTGATAGTTCATGGGTGAGTCCAGTCTAAGTTATTCCAAAGAAATCTGGGATCACCGTGATCCAAAATGAGGCTAATGAGCTGATTCCCACTCGGATCCAAACTGGATGGCGAGTCTGTATTGACTACCGAAAGCTCAACTTAGCCACTCGGAAAGATCACTTCCCTCTTCCTTTCATTGACCAAATGTTAGAGCGTTTAGCAGGACATGAGTTCTACTGTTTCCTGGATGGATATTTAGGTTACAATCAAATCCCTATCGCTCCAGAAGATCAGGAGAAAACCACCTTCACTTGCCTGTATGGAACATTCGCATACCGACACATGCCTTTTGGCCTGTGCAATACACCGACCACATTCCAACGTTGCATGATCAGTATTTTTTCCGACATGGTAGAGCGATTTCTCGAAATTTTTATGGTGACTTTTCCATTTTTGGTGACACATTTTCCCAATGTTTGCATCATCTTAAACTGGTCCTAGAACTGTGTAGGGAGAAAAATCTGACTCTCAATTGGGAGAAATGTCATTTCATGGTCAAACAAGGTATTGTCTTAGGACATGTAGTTTCGAATAGGGGAATCGAAGTGGACAAGGTCAAACAAGGTATTGTCTTAGGACATGTAGTTTCGAATAGGGGAATCGAAGTGGACAAAGCTAAGGTAAATCTCATTTCCAATCTCCCTCCACCCAAAACAGTCAAAGATATCAGATCGTTTCTTGGTCATGCTGGTTTTACCGACGTTTTATCAAGGATTTCAGCAAAATTGCTAGACCCTTGACCAATCTTTTAGCCAAGGATACATCATTTTTCTTCTCCCCCGACTGCCTCAAAGCTTTTGAATATCTGAAAAAGGAGCTAACCACAGCTCCTATCATTCATGCACCGGACTGGACCTTACCCTTCGAACTGATGTGTGATGCATCTGATTCTGCGATTGGTGCTGTTTTAGGACAACGGTTTGATGGAAAACCGCATGTGATCTACTACGCCAGTAGGACTCTGAATGATGCCCAGCAAAACTACTCTGTCACAGAGAAAGAGTTTTTAGCTGTAGTCTTTGCCTTAGAAAAATTCAGGTCCTACCTCATCGGTTCCTTAACCAAAGTTTTCACTGATCATGCCGCACTAAAGTATCTTTTGACCAAAAAGGATGCTAAAGCACGGCTCATTAGATGGATTCTCCTTCTTCAAGAGTTTGACATTCAAATTCTTGACAGAAGGGGAACAGAGAACCCCGTAGCAGATCACCTCTCTCGACTCCCAAATGCACCAACATCAACCGTTCCAATCAATGAACATTTTCCAGATGAACAACTCCTAGAAATCCAATCTGTTCCCTGGTTCGCCGACATTGTGAACTACATAGTCATGAACCAGATCCCTTCTCATTGGTCCAAACAGGATAAATCCCGTTTTCTCTTCCAAGTAAAATACTTTTACTGGGATGATCCATATCTGTTCAAATACTGTCCTGATCAGATCTTTAGGAGGTATGTTCCCACTGAAGAAACTATGAGTGTTCTATCCTTCTGTCATGAGCAAACCTGTGGGGGTCACTTTGGCCCGAGAAAAACAGCTGAAAAAGTTCTCCAGTCTGGGCTGTATTGGCCCACTCTCTTTAAGGATTCATTCGAGTTTTGTAAAACCTATAACCGCTGTCAGCTTTTAGGGAAGGTCACTAGAAGAAATATGATGCCCCTACAACCCATTTTATCCGTTGAACTTTTTGATCTGTGGGGTATCGATTTCATGGGACCATTTCCAAATTCCTTTGGAAATGTCTACATTCTAGTAGCCGTTGAATACATGTCAAAATGGGTTGAGGCGGTAGCTTGCAAAACTAATGACAACAAGGTCGTTGTCAAGTTTTTGAAAGAGAACATTTTTGCCCGGTTTGGAGTACCTCGAGCGATCATCAGTGATAACGGTACACATTTCTGTAACCGTTCTTTCGAGGCTTTGATGAGGAAATATTCAATCACACACAAATTGTCAACTCCTTATCACCCCCAAACCAGTGGACAAGTAGAGGTCACAAACAGACAGATCAAACAAATCTTAGAAAAAACAGTTAACTATAGCAGAAAAGATTAGTCTGTAAAATTGTGTGATGCTCTGTGGGCGTATAGAACAGCTTTTAAGGCCAATTTGGGGATGTCACCATACAGATTAGTATTTGGGAAAGCTTGTCACCTACCAGTAGAGTTGGAACATCGAGCAATGTGGGCAATAAAACAGTTAACTTTTGACTCAGACTCGGCAGGTAAGAACAGATTGCTCCAAATAAATGAGTTGGAAGAAATTAGAAATGATGCATACATAAACTCAAAAATTTACAAAGAGAAAACAAAAAATTTTCATGACAAATCAATTTTGCGAAAAAATTTCTCTCAAGGACAGAAAGTTTTATTGTACAATTCAAAATTGCATCTTTTTCCGGGAAAATTGAGATTAAGATGGACAGGTCCATTTTTTGTTAAACAAGTTTTTCCACATGGAGCTATCGAGATAGAAAATCCTAAAAATGGTAATATTTTTAAAATAAATGGTCAACGTCTAAAACCATTTTTAGAATTTTCTACCCTCGGAGAGGAAGAGGTGTTGGTTCTTCATGAACCTCATTATCTATAAAAAAAACAAAAAAAAACAAAAAAAAAAACATACCAAAAAAATTTGAATAAGTAACATAGGTACAAAAAAAAAATTATTTACAATTTTCCTCTTATTTGATTTCTTCATCCTCATACTAACAGTAATTGCAGATCCTTATCATCATTGTCAACCGAACAACTGTAAGTTCTCCAATTTTATCTGCTTTACTTTGTGCTTCAGGGAATTTGCATTGAGGACAATGCAAAATTTAGGTGTGGGGGTGAGAAATACATATTTTCCTCTTTATTTTATTTTTTTAGTTGCTTTTTCTTTCTTTTTGTTAAAAAAAATTTATAAAAATATTGTCACTTGCCAAATTAATAGAGTTTAAGTAATAATTGATCAAATTGATAGATTTTAAATTTTCTAATTCTTAGTTAGTGACATATTCAAGTTCACCTTTATGATAACTCCAAATAAAATTCTTAAGAAATGATTTTTCAACTAGTATACTTTACTTAAGTCTTACCTTAGATTTTTAATTAAAATAATGAAATTTTTGCATGCTTAACTTAGAGTTGAAAATATTTTTTCAAGTTATCTTGATTTACACAATTTTTTTTAAAGACTATATATACTTACACATATATATATTAAAAAAAACTAACCTTATAAAAGAAGAGTGCGAAAACAAAAAATGGGCCCCACCCACAAAAAAAAACTCTTAAATTCAAGGAGTCTATCTTTAAAGCCTAAGTTGACTGAGCAATTAAGCCTAAGGAGTATCTCTATAAGCTTAATGACTCTAAGCCCAATTGGTTGGATTCAATCTGCCGCAAAATCGTTAATATGCGTCACTTTAGAAAGCCCGTTGAAAATAGAAAAACAATCACCAAGAATTAGAGAGTGAATATATATATATATATATATATATATATATATAAATATATATATATAGTATATATATATATATATATATATATATATCATATATATATCATATACTATATATATATATATATATATATATATATATATTATCATATATATATATAACACTAACCATTGTTTTTATATATATTATTGTTGTTTTGCTATATATGGTCTTGCAAAACAAATAATTTTATCAAGCGAGACTTTGAAAAGTTATTTAAAACAAAGAGTTGGCATGTGTTGCGTTCGCAAAACTTAATGTATTCATTGCGGTATTCATTACAACTTCGGTCGTTACAATGAAAACAAAAAGATGGTCTTTTTATAAGACTCTTACACAATGAAAATGAAAAATACAATTCTCGTCAAACAAACGCAGAGATCGTTTATCGGTCTTCTGTTTGCGTGGGATCTTTGCCTGTGCCGGGGTTTATCCGTGGACCGCCTTAGATCTGAATTCGGTTGATGGAAAATTCGGCAGAGCTTCACCTTCGCCGAGAAAGTATTTGATTTGAAGCGCTGAGATCGACCAAGCGAAATCAGGGCTCTTCTCGAGATCAACACCAAGCCTGATCTCAAGGAACGGAGGAAACAGGCTTCGTATCTCTCGAACTCTCCTTCTTTATGCCGAAGAACTCGCCAAGATCTATCAATCCTTGCTGAAATTCGTGCTCCTTTGACTCCTCAATCCGGCAGCACTTCGTCCTCTTGATAATAGCTCCTCTTGATAATAGCTCTTCTCGAGATTAAGACCAAGCCTAATCTCAAGGGACGGATGGACGGGGTTCAGATCCTTCGAATAGCTCATTCCTTATGCCGAAGTTCGCCAGGATCTGATTTGCCTTCGCTGAAATTCGTGCTCCTTGACTCCTCAATCCAGCAGCACCTCCACGTCTTGATGATAAATCGCCCCTGCTGAAAGGAGGCCTTAGGTTCATATTTATAGGCTTTGGATGCGGTTATTTGGATGAGAACAAGTGATTTGGCTCTATCTTTAGTTGACAATAGCCCAACCACGTTTGGGGATGATCTCAAGCCGGTTAAGAACCCCTGGAACAGATGAATCCTGCGAAAAAACCACTTTAAAACCGTTAAAACGCGTTTCGGGTACCAAACTGCACGGCAGACTGGTCTGACCTGCGCTTGCGCAGGTCAGACAGATCCGACCCGCCCTTGCGCAGGTCGGATCAGTCCGACCCGCGCTTGCGCGGGTCAGATCAGTCCGACCCGCGCTTGCGCGGGTCGGGTTGATCCGTCCCGCGCTCGCGCGGGTCGGTTTGTTCCGTCCTGCGCTTACGCAGGTCGGTTTGTTCCGTCCCACGCTCACGCATGTCGGTTTGTTCTGTCCTGCGCTCGCGCAGGTTTACCGATTTTTTCTTCTTTTCTGTTCTCTTTCTTCGAGACTTGTCCTTTTGCGTGTTTGGTTCGCTTCGTTGATTTGTATGCTTTGAGTTGATTGACGCGTGCTAGCTGATTAACGTGCGCATGTTGATCGACGTGCACGAACTGATTGTCACGCGTGTGTTGATCGACGCGCATGAACTGATTAACGCGCACGTGTTGATTGACGCATGCGAGCTGATTGGCGCGCGCGAGCTGACTGTCGAGCGCGCAGGTCACTTGATTCGCCGTTTTGCTTCAGGCGCTTGTCAGTGTCAGATAATCCTCTTAGACTCGGATAACGATGTTCGTCGTCTTCTCTCTGTCTCGAGCTGTGTGCGGACATCTATAGGCATTTTTAGACGCCTACAGATACCCCCTCCAAAGTATTCCAGACTCATTCTTTTATTGAGGAGTCTGGAATGCTTTGGATAAGATAGGCCATCTCCTCAATTTCGTAGAGTGACCTTGAACTATCTCAATTCTTAACTTCTTCAGTCTTCAATCTATTCATTGTTTCATCGAATAGGTGAAGTTCTTCCGGCGCTGCGTTTATCGTCTGACCGTTGTCAAAATCTTGAACTGAGATTGGTGTGTTACTTTCTGAACTTAGCTCGTGCCATTGAGTTGACTTTGAACTGATCCTCTCCGTCGGGAATTCATATCTGATTGTAACTGAAATCCTTGGAGTCATCTTTTGCCTTATTTTGGCGAAATTGCTGATGCATTGACCGGCATCAATCTTTACTGTAACACGTTGACCGACGTTAACACAGCTTATACTCGTACGTTTGCTGGAGTCTACACAGTTTAAGCTCTTAAGGCATTGGAGCGTGACGGTCCCGAATGTTGGGCTGCAGGACCAACTATTAAAGCTGATTCATCTGCACGTGTGGATCTTATCCTGAAGTTTGTTGGATGTTCAAGTCATGAGACCAACTAATGAAGCTGATACGTCAATGACTCGCATTTATAGAATTTTTGGCAAATTCTCAGCCATCAACGGGTTTGATAAGCCTTTACCGACTACCGTTTGAGTCGGGCTAGCATGCGGATTGTTTAAGTCCGTTCCGCATGTAACGTTATGCTAAAAGAGTTAACTCTTTTAGTGCTACGATATTGAATACGTAGACTTCGTCTTTCTCCTGTGAAAAGACTAAACAGCGACGTGTATCAGACGTAGACTTTAAGGTTTTTGGCAAACCCTCAGCCTTCAACGGATTTGGCGTGCCTTTACCGATTACCGTTTGAATCGGGCTTGCATGCGGATTGTTTAAGTCCGTTCCGCATGTAACGTTATGCTAAAAGAGTTAACTCTTTTAGTGCTATGATATTGAATACGTAGACTTCACCATTGTTACGGGAATAGGCTACCCGGCAACGTGTATTAAACGCTGACCTATCCCTACTTAGGCTTCGGGATAAAAGTCCCCAGATTGGAATTCTGGTGTTTTCTTCAATCGGTGAAAGACTAAACCGGCAACGCGAGTTAGGCGTTGACTTATCCCTACTTAGGGTTCGAGATAAAATTCCCCGCGCGTGTGAAGCACGGATTTTGGCGTTAAGAATAACGACCTGCCACAATGTCCGAATATGTGGTTTTTCAATCGGTGAAAGACTAAACCGGCAACGCGTGTTAGGCGTTGACTTATCCCTGCTTAGGATTCGGGATAAAATTCCCCATGCATAAAAGGCATGGATTTTTGTTGCTACGATGCTGAATACGTAGACTCGGTCATTTTTACGGGAACGAACCACCCAGCAACGCGGGCTAAGCGTTGACTTATCCATACTTAGGCTTCGGGATAAAATGCCCCAGACTGGATTCTGGTGTCTTTTTCAATCGGTGAAAGACTAAACCGGCAACACGAGTTAGGCGTTGACTTATCCCTACTTAGGGTTCGAGATAAAATTCTCCGCGCGTGTGAAGCACGGATTTTGGTGTTATGAATAACGACCTGCCACAATGTCGAATATGTGGATTTTTGTCCTTTTCACGGTAAAAGACTAACCGGCAACGCGTGTTAGGCGTTGACTTATCCCTGCTCAGAAT
Organism: Asparagus officinalis; assembly: GCF_001876935.1. Taxonomy (NCBI): domain Eukaryota; kingdom Viridiplantae; phylum Streptophyta; class Magnoliopsida; order Asparagales; family Asparagaceae; genus Asparagus; species Asparagus officinalis. Next base: position 31,507,246 of record NC_033799.1, on the reverse strand, counting down.
TCGGGATAAAATTCCCCATGCATAAAAGGCATGGATTTTTGTTGCTACGATGCTGAATACGTAGACTCGGTCATTTTTACGGGAACGAACCACCCAGCAACGCGGGCTAAGCGTTGACTTATCCCTACTTAGGCTTCGGGATAAAATGCCCCAGACTGGATTCTGGTGTCTTTTTCAATCGGTGAAAGACTAAACCGGCAACGCGAGTTAGGCATTGACTTATCCCTACTTAGGATTCGAGATAAAATTCCCCACGCGTGTGAAGCACGGATTTTGGCGTTATGAATACCAACCTGCCACAATGTCGAATATGTGGACTTTTGTCCTTTTCACGGTAAAAGACTAACCGGCAACGCGTGTTAGGCGTTGACTTATCCCTGCTCAGGATTCGGGATAAAATTCCCCATGCATAAAAGGCATGGATTTTTGTTGCTACGATACTGAATACGTAGACTCGGTCATTTTTACGGGAACGAACCACCCAGCAACGCGAGCTAAGCGTTGACTTATCCCTACTTAGGTTTCGGGATAAAATGCCCCAGACTGGATTCTGGTGTCTTTTTTAATCGGTGAAAGACTAAACCGGCAACGCGTGTTAGGCATTGACTTATCCCTACCCAGGATTCGGGATAAAATTCCCCATGCCTGTGAGACACAGATTTTAGGAGTTGAAAAGGTGGTGTCTTCTCTTGGGGCAAAGACGAACCCAAAACGGGAGAGGAAGAATTTTATATTCTATCTCCCAAAGCTGAAGAGGAAGAATTTTATATTCTATCTCCAGTTGCAAAAGGAAACTCAAAGTGGGATCTCCACTTCAAGAATCCGGGAATGTGAAACTAAGAGTGGGATCTCCACTCCGAGAATCAAAAAGATTCGGATAACCCTAACTGTCGGAAGGTTTGATTACCAAACTAAAGATGGATTTCTCGTTTTTCGAGAGGGAATTGTGGTTTTGGTCCTAACTGTAGGAAGGTTTGACCAGGTGGGAGGGGGAGTGTGAGATGACCCTAACTTTTATAGGTTTGATCACTCGATTTGTGGACCTCTCGTTCATTGAAGGAATCGAGAGTGGATTTTGTCTGTGGTCCTAACTATAGGAAGGTTTGACCAAGTGGATAGTGGGAGTGAGAGTACAAATCACAGTGGGAATGTTGACTTGTACAAATAACTCAGTAGGGGTTCTTGGTGTTAAGTTTCCTTTACTGCAAATTTCCAACAAACAGTGTCAAGTGATAAATACTTAACACGGAGGGGTTTGACAATCGTCAATGTTACGTGCACAAACGCGTCAAAAATTTAAATAGATTCAATCGAAAGGAATTTTGGTGGTCCCACCGTCAATTAGTCTGATCGGTGGGGGATTTTGTGGTGGGAGACTGTGAGTCGTTAAGCACCAATGAGAGTTTTGTGAGGAAAGATTGATCTAATGAAGTGATCGAATCTCATCTCAGCAAAAGAGTATTCGGAAGTCATAGTAGGAGTTTAGTGTTTATCACTTTGTTCATAATGATCGGGTTATCCCTAAGAATATTACATTTAACATTCTTCCGGAAACTTCCCGTTACATGAATTATTCACCCCCAGCTTTCTTTGCAAAACTGGGTGTAACGAGGAGTACGTTATCCTCAGTCGCATGTTCGGGTTATCCTTAAGAATATATGATTCTCTAGGAACTTCCCGTTACAAAAATCATCCACCCCCAGCTTCCTTTGCGAAACCGGGTTTAACATTATACTTAGTTGGATGATTGAGAAGTAGTTTATACTCGTATACTCTTTGGAGTGTGAGAATGAGCAGTTTATACTCTTATACTTGTCGGAGTCTTCATTCGACTTAATTGAGCGATATAACGCCGGCTTCAACCAAGGTTTGAATGCTATTCTTGAGAGCGAAGCAATCCTTGGTGGGATGGAGGATCCTCCTGTGGTACGCACAATACTTTGGATCCAAAATGTTATCAGCTTCCTCCTGATTCGTGATGGGTGGAAGCTTAATCTTGTTGTTTTCAAGAAGAGATTCGAAGATGGCTGGAACGTCCTCGTCCTTGAAGGAATACTCTTTTTGGAGTCTCGGGTCCGAAGTCTTTTGCTGCCTTCGGGATTGCTGTTGTGACGTTTGATTAGTACCAACAGCAGCTGCAGGTGCCTTGCCCTTACCACGGGAGGCAAAGTTCGAGTTCGGAGGATTGGCCGTCGGTTGGCTCCTCTCGGCCTTCTTCCTTCGGAGGAAGCGTTCGGCTTGTTCACCTCTTCAACTCTTTCCAAGTGTTGGACGGTGCGACTCCCATAACTTCTAATATCTCAATAGATAGGTTGTTATGACATGTCTGGAGGATGAAGTCCTCCGTGATCGGATCTCGGTAGTTCATTGCTTTATTCCAAAAGCGCTTGACGAAGTCGTCGACTGTCTCGTCATCTTCTTGTTTCTCATCGAAAAGTGTCCTGATGGATACCTCGTCGTCGTCATCAAAGAAGTTACCAAGGAATGAGTTCTCCATATTGTCCCAGTTGTTAATACTTCTGGGCTTGAGACGGCGGTATCAATCGAAGGCCGACCCGCGAAGGGTGCCAACGAATAACCGAACCATCAAGGCTTCATTGCTGGAGATCATACCCAAGTGGGACTTGAAGTAGATCAGATGCTGTGTGGGCGAACCATTTTCGTCAAACGGCGTGAAGTTAATCAAGTTGAACTTCACCGGGTATGCTATTGAATCCCACTCTCTTGGATAGGGACATGGAATGCCGGTCCTTTTCACCTCTTGAGCAGACATTAGAGCGTTGATTTTGCTCTCGAGATCTTTTATTTTCTCATCCTCGCTCGTATCGGGGCTTGGACGATTTGTGATAGGAACAACGGGGCCACCCCCGGTGTTGTCATCATTGGTGGGACCACCCCCAGCATCATTATTTTTAGTGGGGCCACCCCCAGTGTTCTGATCAACGGGAGGTTCATCAGCATTGATATATTCATCCACGTCTGAATCGCTAACTGCTTGGCTAACATTGTTACGACGATCGGATTCACCTAGCTGATTCGACAAGGCTCGGATTTGTTGGTCATGTTCTTCCCTCATCCGCCGCATAGTCATTTCCATTTCGAACTTGAATGCCTCTTTCTGCTTGGTTAGAGCATCCTCGAGAATTTTGGCGATCTGTTCGGTGTTGATCATGAACACTTCGCGAGGTTGTCCCGGACTGGATATCATATTATCAGAAGCGATTGCCGAGTTAGCATTTGATGCTTCATCATCCGATGATAAACCTCTCTGCATTCTCTGGTAGTCCCTACGTCTAGTGGTCCCCACGCGTAGCCGAGTCAGACGATGCGATACGAAAGGGTCAGAACTAGAAGGTCGAATCGACTTTTCCTTATCAGCCATGTTTATTGTGACTTCCGGGAGTTCGTCACCTTGAACAACCAATCACTTTTTACGGAGACGCTTTGGTTTGGACTTAGTCATTCCGTTGGAGATCCTCTCGGATACGGAGACCCTCTGCGGAGCGGTCTTGGGGCAACTGCACGCTGATAATACTGCCCTGATTAGTCCGGTGCACGGGCAGTGAGATTTGGTTTCTCGGGCATATCTCTTCCGAGACTCGTTCATACCCCTATCCCGATAGTACAACTCATCGACGTTGTCGTCGGAGTAACCTATCGACTGTTTACATGAATCCTCAGGTATAATGCGTTCGTTTATCTTACGCGTTTTCTTCTGAGTATGCAACTCCTTGTTGGCATTCTCAAGAGTCACGCGTTTAGAGTCACACATTTGTAAGCGTGAACTTTTGACGGGCTCTTGGACTTTAATACACACCCCCAGGTGGGTAAAAACTGGAGTTTTCCCTTTGTGAGAAGGCTTGAAATTGTTCTGAGGCCATGTGCGACCCCCAGCTCGACGAGTTGTTCGGGGTTCAATCATCGGACCCAAGTGTCCTTCGATCAAAACATTGCCTCGATCCTCGTGCAAAGGACCCAGGCGATCAACTATCCTCACCTTGAATCGGGACAAATCCATGGGACCCAGGCGATCAACTATCCTCACCTTGAATCGGGACAAATCCATGTTGTCGTGGGGCTCCATCAGAGGTGCGGAACTCGAAGGGATCGACGTAGGCTCCATCAGAGGTGCGGAACTCGAAGGGATCGACGTAATCGGTGCAGAACGTCTTCTGTCTCGATCCTAGCGCGGGTCAGATTTAAGTGACTGACGGGTTGGAGGGTCGAATTCAAGTGATCCGCGATTTGGAAGGTCGGATCCAAGTGACCCGCGAAGTGGAGGGTCAGATCCAAGTGACCCGCAAAGTGGAGGGTCGGATCCAAGTGACCTGCGATTTGAAAGGTCGGATCCAAGTGACCTGCAAAGTGGAAGGTCGGATCCAAGTGACACGATTCTCGATCTTTTCGGCCGCCGTTTTGGATTTTGGCCTCCAAGTTTGATGCAGTCTTGGTTGTTTCTTAGCTATGTCCTTCTTTTGCATCTTTTGTGCTTTTTGCATAAGAATTCGCATGCACGCAAGCGTGCGACGCTTTTGAATTCGCTCCTCCAGAGTTGAACGGATTCTTTTGATTTGGATCCATTCATTTGCTATTGGTTTGGAGGGGAGGACATCTGTCCGTTGTTGGGGTGCTTGGCGTCGCCTAATTTTCAGATCCGCCTCGTAACGGATCCCGTCAATTGACTCCAAGGCTCTAGCGAGTTGGCGCGCACAGCGTTGGCGCTGCCTTTGACGAGTTCTCTTTGATAAAATAGGCGCGCCTTCTGTACTCAACTCCTTGATCGAGGAGGAGTTCAGATCTGCAGATCCAGACTCATTAGAGGCCGGAAGGGCGTTGTAAGGTTCAGCTACCGCAACAACGGGGGCGTTGATCTTCCTTCGCTTGCGAGAGGCGGAGGATCTGGAGGAGGAGGACGACAGATATTCCTTGAACTTCAGTTGGTCGAACTCGTACTCGATCACTTCTTCAACCGGGATGCAGATCTAAGGTTGCGACACGACAGCTCCGGCAGTAAAGCTGTTGGCTCCCACTGTGGTCGCCAGTTTGTTTGCGTCGAAAATTAATGTATTCATTGCGGTATTCATTACAACTTCGGTCGTTACAATGAAAACAAAAAGATGGTCTTTTTATAAGACTCTTACACAATGAAAATGAAAAATACAATTCTCGTCAAACAAACGCAGAGATCGTTTATCGGTCTTCTGCTTGCGTGGGATCTTTTCCTGTGCCGGGGTTTATCCGTGGACCGCCTTAGATCTGAATCCGGTTGATGGAAAATTTGGCAGAGCTTCGCCTTCGCCTAGGAAGTATTTGATTTGAAGCGCTGAGATCGACCAAGCGAAATCAGGGCTCTTCTCGAGATCAAGACCAAGCCTGATCTCAAGGAACGGAGGAAACGGGCTTCGGATCTCTCGAACTCTCCTTCTTTATGCCGAAGAACTCGCCAAGATCTGTCAATCCTCGCTGAAATTCGTGCTCCTTTGACTCCTCAATCCAGCAGCACTTCGTCCTCTTGATAATAGCTCCTCTTGATAATAGCTCTTCTCGAGATTAAGACCAAGCCTAATCTCAAGGGACGGATGGACGGGGTTCAGATCCTTCGAATAGCTCCTTCCTTATGCCGAAGTTCGCCAGGATCTGATTTGCCTTCGCTGAAATTCGTGCTCCTTGACTCCTCAATCCAGCAGCACCTCCACGTCTTGATGATAAATCGCCCCTGCTGAAAGGAGGCCTTAGGTTCATATTTATAGGCCTCGGATGCGGTTATTTGGATGAGAACAAGTGATTTGGCTCTATCTTCAGTTGACAACAGCCCAACCACGTTTGGGGATGATCTCAAGCCAGTTAAGAACCCCTGGAACAGATGAATCCTGCGAAAAAACCACTTTAAAACCGTCAAAACGCATTTCGGGTACCAAACTGCGCGGCAGACTGGTCTGACCAGCGCTTGCGCGGGTCGGACAGATCCGACCCGCCCTTGCGCGGGTCGGACCAATCCGACCCGTGCTTGCGCGGGTCGGGTTGATCCGTCCCGCGCTCGCGCGGGTCGGTTTGTTCCGTCCCGCGTCGGTTTGTTCTGTCCCGCGCTTGCGCAGATCGGTTTGTTCCGTCCCGCGCTCACGCAGGTCGGTTTGTTCTGTCCTGCGCTCGCGCAGGTTTACCGATTTTTTCTTCTTTTCTAATCTCTTTCTTCGAGACTTGTCCTTTCACGTGTTTGGTTCGCTTCGTTGATTTGTATGCTTTGAGTTGATTGACGCGTGCTAGCTGATTAACGTGCACGTGTTGATCGACATGCACGAACTGATTGTCATGCGCGTGTTGATCGACGCGCATGAACTGATTAACGCGCACGTGTTGATTGACGCATGCGAGCTGATTGGCGCGCGAGCTGACTGTCGAGCGCGCAGGTCACTTGATTCGCCGTTTTGCTTCAGGCGCTTGTCGGCGTCAGATAATCCTCTTAGACTCGGATAACGATGTTCGTCGTCTTCTCTCTGTCTCGAGCTGTGTGCGGACACCTATAGGCATTTTTAGACGCCTACAGCATGTTCTTTTTAAAACTTTTTAATTAAATTTCTAAGATTTGACTTGGTTTTGTATTGCTATAATGAAAAAGATTTTCTAGGGGATTTACATTGGAGTTATATATAAAAACGTTTTCTTGATTATTAACTAACTTCAATTAGAATGTTTAAATATATCAAGGAAAATCTGTTATTCACTGACCGAATTTTGTGGGTATATTCACTGCAAACCCTCACGAGACTACAACTCGTCCACTAGGGTAACCTAGTGGTTTAAAAGCTTGTTGTATGCGCTAAATACAACCGCGATTCCTGCGAAAGTGAGTTAGGGTTTTTTTTATTTTCTTTGCTAGAGGACTAGCAAAAGTTTAGGTGTGGGGGTATTTGATAATCACATTTTATTACAATTTTATACCCTCATTATCTATTTTATATGAATAAATATACCACTAATAATTACTTTTATCTGTTAATTGCAGGTTAATGATGAATAAATCTCAAACTCCAATATCTCAACAAATCTTGACTTTCTTAAATTTTCTTTTCATTCTTAGTTTTATTTCTTGATTTTATTAATTCATATTTCTTGCCTCGTGATTTCATTTATTCTTTGATTCTTCCTTCTCTCCTATAAAATTCATTTTATTATCTTTTGCATATATTCACAACAATCACTCATCATATTCACACTTATTCTTTATTCCTAATTGTCATGCACAAAATATAAGAACCAAGTTTAATAATCTCTTAAAATCACCTTCTTCGTGGGATCGATATCTTTTTATACTATAACTTGATAAATTGTGCACTTGCAATTTTGGTACATAATTTTGATAATCACATTTTATTACAATTTTATACCCTCATTATCTATTTTATATGAATAAATATACCATTAATAATTGTTGTTAGATTAGTTTGCACATAAATGAATGGTAAAAACCCCTCAAAAATCTCTCTTCTCTATTTTGTAGCATTTTTGAAGCCAAAGCTCATCAAGAAAAATAAATACACCAAGAAAAGCAATGGAATGGACTTGGATGCAAAGAGTGGAATGGAATGGACTTTTATGCAAAGATTACAAAATCAAACATGTGGACTTATTTGCTAAAGTTACAAATTTATGACCGGACTTGCTGGAATGTTAATGAACTGGACTTGGTGTTATTTTGAAAATCACATGGGCTGATGAATTCGCTTATTAGTTAGATTTAAATTCATGCTTGTAGTGTAGATTTATTTTCTTGTCTTTTTATTTCTTTTTGCACTTTAATTTGTAGAGTAGATTTATTTTTCTTGCATTTAATTTCTGCAATTTATTTTGTAGTTTAGATTTTTATTTTCTTTGTAGTTAGATTTATTTCTTGTTCATAGTTTAGATTTTTCTTTTCTTTTTATTTTTGTAATTAGTTCTTTTTCTTGTTTTTATTTCTTAAGATGTGAATTTAATTCTTGTAGGAATCTTAGAATTGTATGAAACTAGTCTAATTTCTTTTATATTGTATGAATTATTCTCTTGCATTTAAAATGTTCATGTTTAGGATAATCAACTAGAGAACTAATCGGTAGAAGAAGAATTTGATAATCTATGCTTATCTTAAATGGTTTGATAGGTTATGCTTATGAATTCTAGGATTATTATCATGTTGTTGTTCTTATCATGAATAGTAATTTTAACTTAGATGATAATTTGATAGGTTACACTTTCCTTAAATGGTTTGATAATCTATGCTTAATAAATCTAAGTTGAAATATGATAAAAAGAGAATAGTTTATATTTTGTAATTGAAATTGGTTAGTGGATTATATTCTAGATTTCTTACCTCTTTTGAATCCTCCATCTTGACTTTCTTAAATTTTCTTTTCATTCTTAGTTTTATTTCTTGATTTTATTCATTCATCTTTCTTGCCTTGTGATTTCATTTATTCTTTAATTCTTCCTTCTCTCCTCTAAAATTCAATTCATTATCTTTTGCATATATTCACAACAATCATTCATCACAATCACACTTATTCTTTATTCCTAATTGTCATGCACAAAATATAAGAACCATTTCTAATAATCTCTTAAAATCACCTTCCTCGTGGGATCGATATTTTTTATACTATAACTTGATAAATTTTGCACTTGCAATCTTGGTACATAATTATGCCGCATCACTTGATTGGCTATGAAATTACTGTCTGTCTCTGTAAATATTAGATGTGTTTTGTAGTATAGCTATGTTTTTCCTTTGCTTGATTAGTAAAATTGCATGCATGGTTACTAATGGATGTGAATAAATATTAGCAAACTTACAAATACGAAATGTTTACATTAGATGAAATGGACCGAGCATTGAAACATGTAAGGTGATTGCTAATCTAACGGAGGTAGTCTTCGACAGAGAAGGAGCACGGAAATATGAGTTGGTCACTATCCACCAAAAGATTTGAGATGCAACATTTATGACTGTCGTTGATAGAGCAATAAAGTACAAAGTCTTTTGTGGGAGAGAAGGGAAGGTTTATTTAGTGCAGGAAAGTTGATGAGATAGCCAAATAATATGTAGAATGAAATGGGTGAACATAACAAGTGGATTCTTTTGGTTGTGTACTTTTCCAAAATAAGAGGATTATGATATGTACGGTTAAGCAACTGAGACAAAATGTGAGTGTTGAAAGAGCTGTATTTGTAAACTCTTTTAACTTATACGAAGATGAAATGCTTCAAAGAGGATAACCATTGAAACTGTTATTGGACTTTGAGATTAGTCTAAAAGAATGTACCTAGCAGATTATGCTATAAATCTTTTAACATGATTTAGAACACCTTTATCTCCTTATCATCTAATTTACTTTTAAAAATGTTTATAATGTTTAAGTAGCATATAACTACTGGTAGTATACATCATGCACTTGTAGCAATTGATAGGGAATTCATTTGCTATTGAATGTTTGGACCACCCTGAAAAACATGACAAGAAACCATTCAGAATGAATTTTGCATATGATTTCTGTTTAATATTGTCTACGCATGAGCTGAAGTTCCTAATTCTTAGGGGGCAAAAAAAGCTCTTGTGAGCTGCTATTTATTTGTCCATGAGTAAGATTGTCTTTTGGGTCAATCACACAATCCATATGCAATTTTTCCTTCATCAAATCCTGATCAATATTAATGCACATAGGAGATAATACAACGAATTTCTCCAAAGATCCTAATCCAAGTAATCATGCTTATTTTATTTTGGTTGTGATTTGGGAACTTTGAAGCCAATGGTTGTTGGATAAAGCAAGTGGGGAGACCAGCGGGTTTTAGAGTGGTGCGTGAGGAGATAAAGCAAGTGGAGGCTAAGATTCAACGGGTTCTCTAAGGTTCTGTGTGAAGAGATAGAAGCAACTAGCGGGTCTTGAATTTGCGCATGGTAGGCTAAGATCCAGCTGATTTAACAGCTGATTTAACAGCGTGGGAGGCTAAGACCCAGTGGATGTAACCGCGTGGGAGGCTAAGAACCAACGGATGTAACCGTGTGGGAGGCTAAGAACCAGCGGATATAAATACCCACCCTATGGCTTCGTGAAGAGGTGTGCAAAAGGGGAGAAGCAGACTTTGGCGGCTGTAAAGGGGAAAATTGGCGGAAAGAAAAGTTTTTGGATGCTGACATTTTTGAGAAGAAAAGCAAGGAGCCTATTTGAGGGTTTAATTTATGAGAGTTGTGTGATTGTAAACCCATTTGTATTCATTTTCTCTCTAATAGTAGATTCCCCCTCCTTACCCCGTGGACGTAGGAAACTTGCCAAACCACGTTAAAATTGGTTGTTTGTGTTCGTGCTGTGATTTGTAATAGAGAGTTTAGGTTCCCTCGACAAGTCAGTCCTAGAACTGATGAGAGGAAGAGTTGATATCCCACTTTGTTAAGATATTTTGCTTTCGGTTCTTGTTTCCTTTGTGAAAGAGGGATTTAGTTGAGATCTACTCTCTTATCGAACACCAGAGGTGTTGTCGAAATTTCCGCTGCGCACGATAATGATAAGTCTGCATTCAAATGCGAGAATAATCATTGTTTCAAGGATGTAATCAAAATCATACTAAAGCTACATCACTTCATATTCCTGAAATACTTTGGAATACTATGCATACAAAATATAAATTGTTATAATTAAAATATTATGAAACCAAATTCATAAGTCAGCAAAGTGTTCCTTCATCAATTCAATTGGATTTTGATCATATATGTTCATATTTTCATCGGGTCTGTGTTTTACTTTGTGCTTGTATAGGTTAGTGAAGAAGTGGAGCGGGCTTTAGCAAAGTTGGGTCCTGCTAGACTTGGTGGAAGGTGTGGGATATTGACACTTGCTGCTGGATATGTTCTTGCTTTATAATTTAACTCTATTAATACTTACTGCTGGATACATCCTTGCTTTAGAACTCTATATCATCTTATTTTATGGATTATATATTCATGAGTAACATTCGCCTACTCTAGCCATTTTTGTTGTGGTCATGTGGAAGTAAGAAACTTGTGTGTGGTTCGATTTTGATGGTACATCTGCAATTGGAAAATTAAAAATATGCCAATAAACATCATGGTTTATTTTGCAATGACGTGATCTTATTTTACTGGGTTTTGTTCAGGCTTTTAGTTTTAAGGCTGCTTAAATATAAGTCCTGTTTAATCTTTTGGTCACATTGAATTTCTTATTTCCTACCTCATATCATGGTTACCTGAAGGATATCCAAATGCATCTTTGTGATCAGGTAACATTTATGTCTTACGTTAATACTTAAGTATGAAGCATTTCTCAGAGATCAAGAGCATTTTATTTGACAACACTCAAATTTGAAAACATTACCATGTTAGCTTTTTTATTTTTGGTGATGCGGTTACTCATTCAAGTTCATGTATTGTACTTTATTCAGATCATTTTTTTCTTAACTTTATTTTATTTTAATATGCTTGATTACTCATTCAAATCTAAACCTCTTATATCATACATGACGTGAATCAGGTCTCCTCCAAAGCAAATACAAGGTCCAGAAGGAAGAAACTTGCAGTTGCATTTCAGGCCAAGGTTGTCCTTGCGCCTGTTTACGGGAGGTGATCTGAAGGGGTGCAGGGAGCTACAATTCATGTTGTATTGCTCGATGCAAATACTGTCCATGTTGTAACATCAGGAACTGAGGCGTCTATAAAATTAGACATTGTTGTTCTTGAGGGCGATTTCAACAATGAAGATGAAGATGGCTTGACGAAGGAAGAGTTTGAAAGCCATGTAGTTAAAGAACGAGAATGAAAGAGGCCACTGTTGACTGGGGATTTGCAGGTATCACTTAAAGAAGGTGTTGGGACCCTAGAAGACCTTATATTTACCGGCATATCTAGCTGAATACGTAGTAGAAAATTTAGGCTTGGTCTGAAGGTTGCTTCAGGCTTCTGTGAGGGAATTCGTGTTCGAGAGGCAAAATCGGAAGCTTTTACCGTCAAAGATAACAGAGGGGAATGTGCGTTTGCTACATGTTTATTTGCAGTTCTCCATTATAGTCCCCTCAAAAGTTGTCTTTTAAACACTTCTTTCCTTTTAACTTTTTACAGTATACAAGAAACACTACACACATGCTCTAAAGGATGAGGTTTGGCGATTGGAAAAAATCAGGAAGGATGGTTCATTCCACAAGCGGTTGAATAAATCTGGAATTTTAACAGTTGAAGATTTTCTTTGAGGTTTGTAATCTTCATATTGTTTTCATCTTGTATTTCAGACTTTATGAAATTGACAGCATATAGTTAATTGCTTGATATCATTTGGATAATGACATATCATTAGAAAATAACATAAGAATCTAAACAGATTTACATAGAGGATGGTGGAGTTTGTAGTATATTTGAACATCCTTAGAGGTTACTGTTGAATATGGCGAAGACCGATCAAGTGGATTGGCCAAATACATGAATTCAACAAAAACCTGTGTAATTTATGTGAAATCATTGGTAGCTAATCACTATTGTGTTTGTGCAATTGGTAAATTTGAAGATATTTTCTTCAATTTCTTTATTGTAGAGATGTATTCTCGACATAGATGTTCAGGGTGCTAGATGAATGAGGGCAAGTTCTCTTGAAGTGATTTTTGTATTTATCTTCCCCCTATCATTTGATGAGCTTGAGAAGCGCCTTTGCTCTCGGTATATAAGAGATTTTAGAGTATTTTCAAAAGCGTAACTCACTATGCAGTCATACATTCTCTTATATTGTAAATCTTATGTAGTGTATTTGTGTCTTATTGTGCTTTATGTAGGGGAATAAAAACTGAGGAACAAGTTCAAAAGAGGCTAAGAAATATGAAAGCTGAGCTCGAGCAAGGAAGAGCCCCAAGTCTTTTTGACCATGTTTTGGTTAATGATGACCTTGAAACGTGCTATCAGAATATGAAGGTTCTTTTTTCCCTTTCTCTCTTTACATAAAGTCGTACATTTTAATATTCTAAAGTCTTATGTTTTACAAGACAATTCTGTAATAAAATTTCTGTTCCATGCAGAAATGACTTGCCCTAGATGAAACCCTTAATGTCTCTTATGACTCGGGTAACTTATGTTGTCATAAACTTCTTCTAGCATAACAAGTCACAGAAAGAGAAGAGGGGAAAGAATTATATTACTAATGATTCATTTATTTTTCTTTTCATTTTTTGTTCCAGTTTGTTGAAATTATTAATTTTTAATAATATCATTAATGATGAATTCTCTTGTATCTTGCAGCATTGGACAAAATTCCTCTTATTCATTCTGTGTCTAAAAAGGATCAGAATCTTCCGATAAACTGTGGCAGGGGCCAATTTGAATCTTCAACTCCTAGCATGTATGTTGATTTCACTATGCTCTGGAGATCAATACTTGAACCATTCATTTTAGTTAATTCAAGTTGCTGCTTCTCTTGTAGGTTTTTCCTCAATGTATCTTCAATTAAAAGAGGAGCTCCTGGCCAGACAAGAGGACTAATTATCTTTGCAATCAACTCATCGACAAATAATATTAATGAGTTCGAACAACTTTAACAATCCATGCATCAAGCAATCGGAGCAAGATGTCTGCACTATCACTGACATGCTAGATTTTGTATTACGACATAAGAGATGAAACAGAGTAGAGTTTGAAAACCATGAGAGCTAGCATGTTAAGTTGCAGTTGAGACATGGTTATGGTTAATTCGTTCCTATTAGATAAATCATTATGTTCCGTGATCTAAGTGAAATCAGATTGCAAAAATTAGTCTCATGGGTATTTATAATTATAATGCAAACACAAGCAAACTGATATTTTCCCATAACTTCTGTAATTTGAATTCAAGAACGATGCTTCATGCTCATTTGTCACAGATTCTAAAGAATTTTTATGAGAAGATGCTGCTGCATATTTATCCATCGAACCTAGCAGAGATGTTTTTCCAAATCTCCATGGTTCCAAAATATGAGCATTTGTGAGTATAAGGCCATGGCTGCGCAGAGATGTTTTTCCAAATCTCCATGGTTCCAAAATATGAGCATTTGTGAGTATAAGGCCATGGCTGCTAAGTACTACACCAACAGCCCAAGCACCCTCACCCACTGTAACAAGAGCAATTGACGGAATAGTCTTTTCTAATAAGGACTCCGATGGAGATAAATCTTCGACATGACTCCCTACTTTATTTGAGTTATATACTGATGCTTTCTGTACCCTATTGATGCTCCAGTCGATTCTTTAAGATTGCTTCTGTAGTTTATTACTTCTGGCAGTTGCTATAGCATCCCATGGTATAACAAGCAGTTATACAGACTTTTATAATGCACCCTGATTCAAAATAAAGGAAATTGAAAAGGCATGGAGAAATAGTTGTTACCTGGATCTGAGCAATGCCTCCTCTTTGCCTACAATTATAGTATCATTGCTTTTAACATGTGATAAGATTATAATAAGAAACTTTTTGGAGCGCAATCTGAGAGAACTCTACAGAAAATATCAATTAAAGCTGATCAATAACTGTAAAGACAGATCTGATTCTTTTTAGTTATAGTATCATGGTTTTCCTGCTTTGGTTTTATCTGCAATTGATTTTATCAATGATAGAACTGTTGTTTTAAGAGTATGATTTTTTGGTTCTTAGCCTTCTCAAAAATAATTGCTCTATACTATCTTCACAATTTTTTAGAACCTTGCAATGTACTTTGATTCAATGAATTTCATAAACATGTAATCAAAAAATCTCACGCTCCTAATAGGTATAAGTAGCTTACCGCTAAAAAGAAATTTGGAACCATTAAATCTCAAAATATCCAATAATAAAGAGAAATATTTATTATCTCTACTGTTTGTTGTATGACTATTAATTGTTTTGAGGAGATAGAAATAAGTAGGACTAAAGGAAAAAAAATTGATGGTACTATTTTAGTAACCTTTATATTGGATGATTATGATTAAATAGGTCATCTACTGTCATCTGTATATAGTTAGCATCGGTTGATTAAAACTCAATTGTATACCCAATAAAATTCTTTTATAAAATAATTCATATTTTCTATTGTTAAGGAGGCAAACAATCTATTTATCAAACAATTGATACATAAATGTAATTTTATTATTCAATCCGTTTGAATTTTTAAATTCTATCCATATGTTTGATACATAGTTTAAATTAAATAAATCTTAATGAAATGAATCAATACTAAATTAATAAATTAAAAAATTTACCACGTGTCTTGCACGTGCAAATCAACTAGTAAGAGAAAGTTGGGGACATGAGAACGATGAATAAGTACATATGTGTTTATTTAAGGAGAGTACTTCCCATTCAGATGTAACTGCGAAAATTCCTCTTTACTCTCTGTTCCATATGATGGGAACAGAACTTTAAGGGTTTTTATTTCAATCTTATTTTATTTTATTATTATTTTTTTTTATTTTTTGACTCTTTTGGTATATGCATGTGCCATCAATTGGCACCACGATCCGGAGAGGAGAAATCAAGGCAGACATTTACAAGGAAGGGCGATTGCATTGTGTCCAAACGGGCCGGCCTGGCCTGGCCCGAGCGGGCCGGGCCCGAGTGGACCGGGCTCCGAGGCCGGGCCGATCATTTCCATTTTTTCTTTTTTCTTTTCTGATAAAAAATTGCTAAAAATTAGTTTAACCTTATTATATTTATATAATTATGTATTAGTATATACTTACAAATTATTATATAACTATATATTATATATATACATATATTATATGTAAATATATTGTATATATTTATAAATTATAACTTGAGAGAGAGAATCACATAAGTATATATTACTTATTTAAAAATATGTATTATATAGTTATATATGTATTTGTTACATACTTACATTATGATTATTTAAGTACAATTATACAATTTACTTATATGATATACTTTTATATATACTAGATGCAATATACTTATATATTATTATACTTATGCTAATTATGCAATATACTTATATAATAGTATTCTATAATATACACATATAAGTATACTTATTACTATATTATTTATATATTTATATTCTTATATCTTAGTATCTATACGACTATACCATGCTAAGTATATACATAGCTATGTATTATATATACAAATATTATATATAAATATATTGTATATACTTATAAGTTATAACATGAGAGTGAGAGAGAATCACATAAATATGTACTACATATTTATAAATACGTATTATATAGTTATATATGTATTTGTTACATACTTGCATTATGCTTATTTAAGTACAATTATACAATTTACTTTATTATATAACTACATATTATATATACATATATTATATGTATATATAATATATAGACTTATAAGTTATATATATATATATATATATATAGGGAAAATTGCTTCTAAGCCCCAAATTTGAACTTTCAATGTGCCCCAACCCCTCCTATTTTTTTAATGTGCTTTAGCCCATTTTTTTTGAAAAAAAAATGTGCCCAAGACCCCTCCATCATGATTCCAGCTCATGCCAGCAGTTGATTAGACATGCCAGCTCATGATTAGACATGTCAACTGGCTTAAATCCTAAATTTACCCCCCTCTTTCTCATGCCAGTGGATGTTAACTCTTGCAGCTAACATGTTAACTCTTACAGCTAACATGTTAACTCTTACTAATGTGCCCACGTGAAGTTCCTCGTGACGGCGCCGA